>NW_006408533.1:23769034-23800159 GCF_000296735.1 Chrysochloris asiatica | reverse complement strand
CAATAAACAACATTCCTATCAATGGAACAAAGATTGAAGTTGTCAAGGATGTCATTCTTGAATCAACTATCAACACTCATGGAAGCAGCAGTCAAGATATCAAATGATGTATTGCATTAAGCAAATCTGTGTTGAAGAGCAAAGATGTAAGCTCGAGGACTAAGGTGTGCCTGACCAAAGCAATGGTGTTTTCAATAATGCCATATGCATGCAAAAGTTGGACAGTGAATAAAGAAGACTGTAGAAGAATTGATGTTTTTGAATTATGGTGTTGGAGGAGAATATTGAAAATGCCATGAGCTGCCAAAAGAACCAACAGATCCATTTTGGAAGAAATACAGCCAGAGTGTTCCTTATAGTCCAAGATGGCCAAACTTTGTCTCTCATACTTTGGACATATTGTCAGGAGGGACCAGTAGCTGGAGAAGGATATCATGTTAGATAAGGTGGAGGATTAGAGAAAAAGAGGAAGACCTCCAATGCCATTGATTGGCCAAGTGGCAGCATTGATGGACTCAAGCATGGCAACAATAGTGAGGTTGGTCCAGGATCGGGCAGTGAATAAGGTTGCTATGGGTTGGTACCAACCTGATGGCACCTAACAACAACAACAACAACAAGAGTCAGAACCAACTCAACAGTACTTAATAATAGCATCATTCAGTGCAGTGATAGTTATATCTCTAGTTGCCAGAATTGTTAGCAGTTGATTGCTCATAGTTGGATCCTCTCCAAAAAATGTTCATCTAGCAGCATGAACTCTTCAATTTTATATGCCATCCCTGGGGCAGCCTTCATCCATTAACTAGTCAATGTGAGAAAAGAAGACTTGGCTTCTTTGCCTTTAGGGATGTTAACTTTGAAGAACCACCCAGCTACGGAGGTCAGCTGAGATTGGCTAAAATCTTTGCTGCAACTGCATACACAGTTCAATTTCACTTTATCCTTAATACTACTTCCATCACTTTCTTGAAGGTAATGTCCCCAGGGAAGGGAGGCAACTCAACAGATTCCAAGTACTCACATTTCCATCTCAAACTCTGTTTCCTGAGGAACCCAACCTACATTTGAGCCTTAGTAGGAGTTCTGGTGTGGCACTGTGGGCTAATGCTTCAGACTGCAAAGTCAGTTTGAACTGCAATGTCAGTGGTTCAAGCTCACCAGCTACTCCTTGGAAACCCTATACAGGGTAACTATGGGTCAGAATGGACTCGACAGCACTTAACAACAACAACAAGTTGACAATGACAAGGTGTAGGCTACGAGTTTCTCACTGTAATATATTCTTGGATCAGGAGAATGAAGGAAAACTAAATATCAAATGTCATTAGAGATATGAAAAAAGGTATGAAAGAATATAAAATTAGAATCTAAGAGAATCAGTGGAAGCATATGTCAGGTTTTCCTTTTAATATATTGTTTTCTTAAATGTACATACTAAAGATTTGGGGCATCCTAAAGTGGTGCTACAGGATAATCACTGGACTTCTAACCTAAAGATCAGTGGTTCAAACCCACTAAGTGCTCCTCAGAAACCCTATACAGTGTCGCTATGAGTTAGAACTGACTTGACAACACTTAACAAACATTTATAGGAATTCTAAGTTAGTTTTGCAAAGAATGGTTTTGCAACCTCTTGTTTTCAATTTTGGAATTTGAAAAAATATTTTCAATTCCACTATAATTCCAACTATCCTAAATCTCAAAAATCATCCATAATCACTAGAAAAATCACTGCTGATTTTATACCATTTTGTATAATGTGCTTTTATTTTACAAATAGGTGCTTGCCTTATCTTCCTATTTAAAGGAATTACAACTTCTCTGAGGACAGATGCCATCTTTGCAACTATCATATCTCACCACACAGCTTACGATGCCCAAAATTTGTAAGTATGAAAAATATATAGGAATGTCTCAATACCTTCCTTTTGTTGTTAGGACTGACTCACAGCAACCTTATGCACAAGAGAATAAAACACTGCCCAGTCCTTCCCAACCTCACAATTGTTGCTATCTTTGAGCCCTTTGCTGCTGCCACTGTGCCAATTCATTTCACTGGTGTCTTCCTTGCTTTTGCTATCACTCCATTTAACTGTCTTTTTCCAGACACTGGTCCCTTCTGATATTCTGAGAGTGGTCAAAAATTATCCACATTCTGCTTATTGAATTTAGTTTAATGAACTTTTGAAAAAGACAAATACATGATTTTTCAACATTTTTCAGTACACTTTTTCCATCTGTACTGCTGTCTTCATTTCTTCATCAGAGGTGAATTTTCAACCTCAAAGAGCTGCTTTCAGGGAACCAAATAGGAGTAAAGTCAGGACTACAGAAGGCTATGTTAACACCTCAAAGCAAAGATTTTGCAGAGTGTCAACAATGTAGGCAGAAGTGTGTTTTAGGCATTGCCATGCAGGATCACAAAGTCCTTGGATAGCATTTCATTCCATACTCTGCCTTTCACTCTCATGCTTTAGCTCTTAGTGATGAATCCATATCTCCTCACCAGTAATTATTATTTAAAGAAATTTTTAAATCCTTTAAAGTATTGGTCCAAACTTTGTTTGTGGATGTTCAAATGCTTCTATGTGAGGAGCTGACCAGAGTCATTTGATCACTTGTTGTTGTTGTTAAGTGCCGTCAAGTCGGTTCCGACCCATAGCGACCCTGTACAGGGTTTCCGAGGGTGTAAATCCTTACGGGAGTAGAAAGCCTCATTTTTCTCCCGCGGAGCGGCTGGCAGTTTCGAACCGCTGACCTTAAGGTTTGCAGCCCGATTCGTAACCACTACGCTACCAGAGCTCCTTAGATGCAGTCAAATATCATGTTTATGTTCTTCCTTGAGTTGTTTTAGTACCTATCTTGCAAAAACTTTTCAAAACCCATGGATTATTTCATAGATAGAGCCATGACTGAATTGCAAATTATTTTCCACATAATCCAATGACACTCATCTATTTGACAGAATCATTTCACATGCACACTCAATGCTGTCATAAGCCATGGATGAAGACGAGTATTTTAATATAACCAGAGTATGGATAATTTTTGACTCACCCTCACTTGTCCAAAGCATGAGAGATGAAGTCTAGCCATCCTGGCATTGAAGGAACATTCTGACTGTACTTCTAAAACAGACTTGTTTGTTCTTTTGGCTCCCATGGTACTTTTAATATTCCCCTCCAAAACCATAACTGAAATTCATCAATGGTCTTTCTTATTCATTAACTAACTTTCACATGCTTATGAGGCTATTGAAAATACTTTAGCTTAGGTCAGTTGCTCCTTAGTCCTCAATGTACTCTTGAACACTTTATAGAAGTCTTGTGCAACGTATTTGCCTAATGCAATATGTCTTTTGATTTGTTGCGTGCTGCTTCCATGAGTGTTGATGGGTTGATCTGAGCAAAATGAAGTCTTTGACAACTTCAATCTTTTCTCCATTTATCTTGAGTCTATTTATTTGTCCAGTGGTAAGGGTTTTTGTTTTCTTTACTTTGATGTATTTGTAACACATACAGTACTAATGTAGTGATGCATTAGTATCAAACCTGATACTAATTAAAAGTGAGAAACAAATTAAATGCATTTATTTTTAGAAGATTTTTTCAACTATTTGTAAAAATGTTTAAATGTCTATTGAAATTTTAATAAAACATCTTCACTTTCTTTATGACCTAGTTAATAGTTACCTGCATATGCTGTCAGAATACAGTGGTAAAATTATGAGTTTTGAATATTAGCTCTAATATTATCTAGAAATTACTATATTAAAATATTAAAAGTAAAAAACAGACAATAAAAGAAAAATCTAAACTCCTGAATGACATGGTGCCTAATTTGTAAGAATAGTGTAGTAGTTAGAAATTACTTACAATTAATAATGGCACTATTTTTTTCCATTCATAAAATATGACTGTGTCATCTGATTACAGTTAAAATAACCTGAAAGTAGCACTTATTAAAGATATTTTTCTCACTGAAACTTCTGGTTTGTCAAAATATAGGTCTCTGTGCCTTGTCATTTTCATATAGACTGGTTTTTGATGTTGTTATTACTGCTTTGAAAGTTGTTGTGATATCCAGTAATTTTTTTTTTTTTTTCATTTCATGTAAAGAGATTGGATCTCTGCAATTTCTTAGATGTTTGACTGCTCCTCATCTTTAGTTAAGAAATTTATTCTATGTGAGGAGCTGATGAGAGTGTCATTTGATCACTTAGATGCAGTCAAATATCATCAAGATCCCTTTCCTGTCTTTGACATAATGAATGGGGTGATTTCATTCTTATTTCATTTTGGAAATCTCAGTAAAAATTAATCAAGCATGTTTTACTAAACCCCAGTTGTTAAGCCTCACAATTGATATATTCATTGTCTCTACTTAAAAAGATGGATTTGGATAGGTAAGAAGGAGTATTCGTTCTTTTTCATTAATGCACATAAATAGATTGTAAGAATGTCAATTATGGCATTTGCATCTATGGTTTTAAGATTGAATTTGGTGTCCCATGATTGCTTATTTATTATTCATAAAGTATATGTTATTTTGATTTTCTTCATTAATGGTCTCCCCAATAGCAAAGCTATCACATCCAAACCACTTTTTTGTAGTTACTGGTATCCAGGAGAGATTATTTTTGAATGTTTCAAGCTTTGTAATTTACAAAAACAATGTATTTTAAAATAAAAAAGTGAATAATATTTTGCTAAGAAATAAGAAAAAAATAAAATATCACCATACTGACTTGAATATATAAATATAAAAGATTAGAAAAGACACAAATATACTACTGCTAATTTTTTTTTCTTTTAATGATGATGTGTTTGAGATGCATTTAGAACAAATTATTGAAACAGTTTTCAAGGTCAGTCCCATTTCCACTCCTATTTGATATATTTTCTCTCTTTTAAATAACAGATTTATAATTTTTTTTCACCAAAACCAAAATAATATGATTCTTGGTACTGTTTACATTGAAATTAATAATGCAAATATTTGCTAGTATTATGATGTCACCTCTATAATATGTTTCTTTGAAAAATATACATATATGCAATATAGACTAATTTTCTCCCAACACTCTCTGGCTTTTCTTCAGCTTTCCAGCACTTTCAATTCAGTTCCAGTTTTTCCACTCAATCTATAGTGTAAGAAAGATGTAGCAGTGCAGCCAGATGATCCAGAGACTTCAGCGGTCATTATGCAGTGTCAACACTTGTAATATTAGTGTAAACATCCATTTCAACCCCAAAGTAGTAATGAATGCACCACAGTAATTGTTGTGGTGGTAGAATACAGAAATGATGAAGTAGAGTTGTAAATTCCAAAGGTTTATCATCTCTGGGACAGATGGACCCAAGTCCTCCTAAAATCTAACATGCACTAAAATTAAGATGTCAAATTTTGTATGCTATTGCCTAATAAAGAAGCACTTAAATTTCATTTGAAAAGAGTACCTATCACTTTGGAATTTATTATCTAACATGGAAGATTGTTGTTGTTGTTGTTAGGTGCCATCGAATCAGTACCGACTCATAGTGACCTTATGCACAGCAGAACGAAACACTGCCCGATCCTGGGCCAACCTCACTACTGTTGGCATGCTTGAGTCCATCGATGCTGCCTCCATCTTGTTGGAGGTCTTCCTCTTTTTCTCTATTTGTCGTTGTGACGTGCCATCGAGTCGGTTCCAATCCATAGCAACCCTGTATAGGGTTTCCGAGGAGCAGCCGGTGAACTTGAACTGCCGACCTTGCAGTTCAAATGGCTTTAGCTTCCATAAAATACCCTACATACGTACCATATATACACTGTGTAATGTAATGTAATGTCTTATTTTTGTTTCTAATGAAAGTCAAGAAGATTGCTAAGTACGTCTCCATGATGTTATATTAGAGAACTTTGTTGCTGTTGTTGTTGTTGTTATGTGCCGTGGAGTTGGTTCCGACCCATAGCGACCCTGTACAGGGTTTCCGAGGCTGTAAATCTTTACGGGAGCAGAACACCTCATCTTTCTCCCGCGGAGCGGCTGGTAGTTTCTAACTGCTGGCCTTAAGGTTCTCAGCCCGATTTGTAACCACTATGCTACCAGAGTTCCATATTCAAGTTAGCAACCTTTATTAAACAAATAAACAATTAGGCTTGCCCATTCTGATATCCTTCAGCGCATCTCAGAAAGAAAAAGAAAAAGTTATGTGCATCCGAAGTGGCAACTTTCATTTTGTAATCCTCTGTACTGAATGAGCATCCCTTTAGTTCACTTAGTGTGCTCTCTGGAATTTCAGATTAATCATAGCATTTCACACCCAAAGATTAGTTTTTGACTGCAGCATAACTACCAAGAATATTTTGTTTTTGTTTTGCTTCCAGTTATTATGCTACACTAAATAAATAAATAAATAAATAAAGCTGTTTGTTTGAAGCAGGGTTGATGAGACTTTGTCTCTCATACATTGGGTATGCTTTCAGGGAGGACTAGTCTCTGGAGAAAGACATAATATTTGGTAAAGTGGATGATCAACTAAAAAGATGAAACTGAAAGCGATGGAATGCCATGATGGCAACAACAGTGGGTCCAAACATAACATTATAAGGATGGTACAGGACTAGACAGTATTCTGTTGTGTTGTGCATAAAGTTGCCAGAGTCAGAACCAACTCAGTGACACCTAACAACAACAAGGATGTGATATGATATTCCTGAGTGATGCCAATGGTTAAGCAGTCATCTACTAGTTGAAAGGTTGATGATTTGAACCCGCAGAGTTGCTTTAGAAGACTTAACTGGCAACCTGTATTTTTAAGGTCGTAACTTTGAAAAACCTATGTATAGTTCTACTTTGTGTATACTCAGGGTCCTTATGAGTTCGTATCCACTGCATGTCTTGGGATCAACAACAACAGCTTAGGATCAATTCTTTTACAATTTGTTTCTGTTTAAATTTTTCTGAATATTTGTTTTTCAACAAATAAAATAATGCTATTATTAAAGCTTTGCTTGCATCCATCATCAACACTCAAGGAAGCAGTAGTCAAGAAATCAAACAATGTATTGCTTTAGGCAAATCTGCTGCACAAGACCTCTTTAAAGTGTTCAAGAACAAAGATGTCAGTTTAAGGACCAAAGTGCACCTGATGGAAGTCATGGTGTTTTCAACAAATTCAGATGCATGTGAAAGTTGGACAATGAAAAGGAGGACAGTGAAAGAATCAATGCATTTGAGTTATGCTGTTGGAGAAGAATATTAAAGGTAACATTAACTACTAGAAGGACAAACAAATCTGTCAGAAGATGTACACCCAGAATGCTTCATAGAGGCCAAGATGACCAGACTTCATCTCTCATAATTTGGACATGTTGTCAGGAGGGACCAGTCCCTGGAGAAGGTCATCATGCTTGGTAAAGTGGATGGTCAGATAAAAAGAGATGGTTTGAAAGAGTGACAGGAACAATGGACTCAAGCATAGAAGCAATTGTTAGGAAGACACAGGACCATGCAATTATGTGTTCTGTTGTACATAGGGTCGCTATGAGTCTGAATTGACTTGACAACACTTAATAACAACAACAACAGAGGTGAATTATTGGACATAATTTAATTGAACTGTTGTTGTTGTTGTTGAAGGTGCCATCCAGTTGGAACCGACTCATAGCGACCCCATGCACAGCAGAACGAAACAATGTCCGATCCTGGGCCAACCTCACTACCGCTGCCACACTTGAGTCCATCAATGATGCCACCTGGCCAATCCATCTTGTTAGGGGTCTTCCTCTTTTTCTCTGACCCTCCACCTTACCCAGCATGACATCCTTCTTCAGCGACTGTTTCCTCCGGACAATATGTCCAAAGTATGAGAGATGAAGCTTAGCCACCCTGGCCTCCAAGGAGCACTCTGGCTGCACTTCTTCCAAAACAGATCTATTGGTTCTTTTGGCAGTCCATGGCACTTTCAGTATTCTCCTCCAATACCACAACTCAAAGGCATGAATTCTTCTACGATCTTCCTTATTCACTGTCCAGTTTTTGCATCCATATGAGGCTATTGAAAACACCATGGCCCGGGTCAGGCGCACCTTAGTCCTCAAGCTGACATCTCTGCTCTTCAATACTTTAAAAAGTTCCCATGCAGCAGATTTGCCCAATGCAATACTTTGTCTGATCTCTTGACTGCTGCTTCCTTGAGTGTTGATAGTTGAACTAATAATTATTAGTTAATTGAACTAATCGAGGTAATTGATTAATTGAGCTAATAATTACTTATTTGTTAAGATTTCTGAAAAAACCCTGTAGACATGAAAGTCAGAGAGGTAAGGAGATTATGAGGATTTGATGTTGCTGTAATCCAACCACAAACACCAGCATGAATTTTAACAGTGCTCATTACCACTGTTGCCTTCTTTTTTTGACCTTATCATTACCTCTCTGGATTGTTGATAGCATTGATATCAATTTCAAAAGATGAGGCTCAAAAGCTGAAATGCCTCCATCATCAGAGAAAGTTAAAAACAGGCCAAATAAAACTATCAAAAACAAAACAAAAAACAGAATAAAACCATAAAGTGCCAAATAGCAATGTTTACAAGTTTTCAAATAACAGCTGAAAACACCAATAAAGTTTGGATTCAGCTCAAATGTACCATCAACCTCAGGCAACTAGGCCCACCCTCCCCCTTTTTAATGGTCCATTTGTCTAGTCCCTCTGGAAGATCTATAGAGAAAATTACTGGGGCCGAATGTAGATCCAATTGCACATCCTGCTACAGGAGAAACGATTCCTGTTCTCATCATTGGGATCAATAATTTGCTAACACAGTATTAGCAAGAGCAACAACTCCACCAGGTTAAAGGAGTTTTACACTGAATAATGACGGCCTGGGAAAGGGAAAAGCCTAGCGAGTAAATCCTGGCAGCCTTTTACTATTGAGAGAGCGCATGCCAGTGAATCGATAGTGGCTCTGGTGAGTCTGGGTTGTAAAGATGCTTTATGGTTCTGCCTAAGTACATTGGCAGAGATGCTCCTCTTAATATCTGTACACAGAAGCCACTGGGATCCAGGCCTGCCCTATTAACAAAAGCATTTCTGTTTCAGAGGAATGCAAGTCTTTTCCAGTGATCCAAAGCATGGATAGATCATAACTCTGTACAAACTTCAATCAAAAAACAAAAGTGGGAGATGTAGTACAGAAGGGGATCTAGAGCTACCAGATACCAGTTTACCCTTTCTCCCCTGTCTTCCTGAATCTTTTAGCTGAACAGTATTTATAGGAACTGGGATATTGAGATTTATGTTATTCTTGACAAACAAATCATTTCAAAATAAGAAAACTAAATTTCTGGAATAGTGACTTGATTTACCAAAAGTTATCAAATATGAAAGAACTATGTTAATAATCAGCAGGCTACTGGTATTCCTATGGCCACCAATGATAGCCTACCATGAATGTTCTGTTTAAATTTGTTCTTGTCTTTCATCAAATCATAGTTTTAAAAAATAAATCTCATTTTCAGGCACACGGGGAAATTCTATTTTCTGTTCCTCTTGTGGTTGGAAAGGGCCATTGGATGAGTAAGCAGATGCACTACAAATAACAACAGAGGTCTGATAGCATAGTGGTTACGAATTGGGCTGTGAACCTCAAGGTCAGCAGTTCAAAACTACCAGCTGTTCCGCGGGAGAAAGATGAGCCTTTCTGCTCCCGTACAGATTTACAGCCTGGAAAACCCTGTTCAGCGTCGCTATGGGTCGGAACCGACTCAACAGCACTTAACAACAACAACAACATTTGTCCATTAGATACTTGAATTGGAGAACATGACTAAGGGAAAAGCAGATAGAAGTGTTTTTCCCATGGAAGCCTAGAAGTCTCAGAGGAAATCCACAATATAATTAAATTAAGAAAGTCAGGAATGTTGTTGAGAATGCAAAGACTAACCAAAAACGTATCTATCTGTCATCTGTCTGAAGCTCTGGTGGTAAAGGGGATTATGAGTTGTGCTGCTAATCACAAGGTAAGAAGTTCAAACTCACCAGCCTCTCCAGGGGGTGAAAGGTGAGGCTTTCTGCTCCCATAAAGATTTACAAATTTGGAAAACCCTAAGGGTCGACTCTACCCTAGAGGGTTACTAAGAGTCAGAATCAACTCAATGGCAGTAGATTGGTTTTGTTTGTTTTTTTCCCATTGAAGAAAGATGAAGCTTTCGGCTTCCATGCAGAATTAAAGCCTTAGAAACCTTATACAGGCCACTGTGAGTCAGAACATCTCGACAGTACTTAGTAACAGCGACGTATATAATTGCTATAGCTAAGTGCTGTTATGGTAGTGTAGTGGTTACGAATCACACTGCGTACCACAAGGTCAGTAGTTCAAAACAACCAACTGTTCTAAGGGAGAAAGATGAGGCTTTCTGCTCCCATAAAGATTTACAGCCTTGGAAACCCTGTACAGGGTCGCTATGAGTTGGAACTGACTCCACGGCACATAGCCACCACCACCAAGTGCTGTTATATCTGTCCCAACTCTTAAAAATACCATATAGGGTTTCCAAGGAGTGGCTGATACTTTTGAGCTGTTGACCTCGTGATTAGCAGTTCAGTGTTTATACTACAGTGTAATACCAGAATGAGAGAGAAAAAGAGAGAAACACTGGATTGGTAAACAGAAGATCAACAGTTCAAACCCAGTAGCCATTCTCAATATCCTATACAAGGTCATTATGAGTTGGAACCAACTCGATGGCACATGACAACACCATATATACAGAGAAAGTTAGGAACATGATTTCTGTCACATGCTGTTAAATGCCCTTGAGGCGGTTCTGACTCATAATGATCAGGTATACGTACAGGCTGTAAATCTTTACAGGATCATAGAATCTCTTCTTTCTCCTTCAGAACAGTTGATGGTCTTTAACCTCTGACCTTGTGGTTCACAGTCCAGTGTTTGTCCTACAAAGCCACCACTCTAAAGAATGATTATACAAGAATTATACTTCTAAAGTACAGCATGGATGAGGAAAGAAACAAAAGAAAAAAAAACAACAACAAAAAACAACAGAACCCAATACCAACTGTTTAAAATGTAAAGTAACTCAAGAAGCAGGTTGAGAAAACTGCTCAGCTACCATGGAGGGCATAATTTCAAGTTTCACTTCAGATGTTGACAATGGAAAAGGAGAATAAACGATGGTTCTTGCCATAAATGGATCCAAGAACCATGTTGTAAATTTGACTAAGTCCTCTTCTCAAGAAGGTGAATCAGGGCCTAATCAAAAACCATTTCTGATTCATATAGTAGGGCTCTTACTGTATCTGTGAAGAGAATTTCAGTATTGCTGCAGATCAGAGGAAGTATTGTGTCTTCTCTTAGCAAATGGGAACAAATACATTGTTTACCTTTGTTTTATTGCTGGTTGTAAAATGAATAGAAGCAGTTGTTTTTCCTCTGCATATATTTTCTAAACAAGAAGGACTTTATCAGGATCCAATTTAAGACTCACGCATAACCCATTAGAACCATACTTTTCAAAACCCCGATCTTGATAGCATGGATAAAATCTTTTGACTTGTCTCCCTCTGAGACAGCCCATAATATAAGGCTAGAAGGAATGAGTATGAATTGAATATTATGAGACTTCAAGGATAAACTTTGGCTATCATGAATGCTGTTTATCAAATGTTTCCAAGTCTCTACCATTTAACTATCTAGTTACATCTGTAAGGATGACAAGATTTTGTTTCCTATATTTTGGACAAGTTATTAGGAGGAACCAGTCCCTGGGGAAGGATGTCATTCTTGGTAAAGTAGAGGATCAGTCAAAAGAGGAAGATGACTTAGACTAACACAGTGGCTGCAAAAGTAGACTAACCCATGGCAGTGATTGTGAGGATGGTACAGTGTTTTGTTCTGTTGTATACAGGGTCTCTAGATTCAACTAGATTAGAACCAACTCCATGACATCTAACAATACAACCATCTGATCGTATGTTAGATTTTATTCCCTAGATTCTTTGTAGTTGAGTCTAGGAATTTTAAGCAGCAAGTAAATGAATTTTTAGAAACTATGATATTTGTTACTTTTGAGCAAGGGCATTTAATCGCCAATACCACGTCCTTCACACTCAACCATAGTTCGGTTTGAACCACAAGGTCAGTGGTTCAAACTCACCAGCAGCTCCTCGGAACTCCTATATAGGGTCACTATGAGTCAGAATGGACTGGATGGTACTTAATAGCAACAACATCAACAAGCCAGTTTTTCAGAGCTCTTTCCCCAGAGCATCTTTTGAGGTAGTGTCTGCTTTTCAGATGGGGTACCAGCAGGAAGAAGTAGAGAGATCCCAGCAAATCACATGAGACCTGTGTATAAGAAGGAAAAGGATGTGCTGTTTGAGCTTATAAGACATGAGAATTCTGGTTGTTGTTGTTTGTTGTTGATACATGCCATTGAGTTAGTTCTGACTCATGGTGACCCTGTATAGGGTTTCCAAAGGAGCTATCATAAACAGAGTGGTTATGAGTCACGCTGCTAACCTCAAGGTCAACAGTTCAAAACTACCAGCTGTTCCATGGGAGAAAGATGAGGCTTTCTGCTTCCATAAAGATTCACGGTGTCAGAAATCCTATACAGGTTTGCTTTGAGTTGGAACCAACTCCACGGCACAGAACCACTACCACCACCACCACCACAGGTTTTCCAAGTAGCAGCTGGTGAGTTTGAACTGCTGACCTCATAGCTTTAACTGAACTTGTAATCAGTGCTTATCTTATAGTGCCACTACCATGTAATCTAGTTTATTCTGACTCAAAGAGAGACCCTGCCATCATCTTTTAGAATATGTATTTCTTTAATATGAAAACGCATTTAAGTCTACTCTGGTGTGGCACTGCAGTATAATGTGCTGGACCGCAAAGGTTAGTTTGAGCCACAAGGTTGGTAGTTCAAACCCAACAGCTGCTCCTGGAAAACCCTATTTGGGTCTACTACAAGTCGAATGGACTTTATGGCACTTAACAATAACAATATACCTAAAATAGAGTCCTGGTGTGGTACTGTGGGATAAGCACTGGGCAGCAAAGTTGGTTTGAACAACAAGATCTGTGGAAACCCTATACAGGAACCTACTTGATGGCACTTAACAACAACATCAAAATGTCTAAAAAGGAGTCTTGGTGTGGCACTACAGGATAAGCACTGGACTGAGGCAATTCAAATCTACCAGTCACTGCTCAGAAACCCTATACAGAGTTTCTTCTATAAGTCAGAATCAACTGGATAGCACTTAACAACAACAAAAACAATGCCTAAAATAGCCACCAAATGATGAATAAACAAATGTATTAAAATGAGATAGAATAAAATCCATAGAAGCTATTACTCTTGCCTACTTCTTGTTACAAGAGTTTTTTTTTTTTTTCACTATTATGTCCTCAGACTGAAAATCAAAAGCCTACACAAATTTTTGAAAGCTTTGACATTTCTCTCCAGTTGAATGAGTTATTCCAATGCTTGTAGAATTATTATTCTGAACAATTTTTAGAAGGTTTTATAATGATCTCTTCAAACTATCCCCAAATTAGATATTTTATAGCAGTGATCAAAATGGTCTCCTTACCATGCAATTGGCTTATAAAGGGCACTTAGTGCTCTACTAGTGGAAATAATTCCATACATCCTTTGACAGACATCACAAAAAATTATTGCCTGTTAATCCTGCTCTAATTCAAACAGAGATTCATGAAATGGCATCTACAAGTCTGCCACTTGATGGGCTCTGAAGACTTGGGTATTTAATTATTTTCTAAACTTGGGGGACAGGTTGATAGAAACTTCATTGCATGCACATGTTTATAGTTTATTTAATAAATGAGGGCCTTTCCTTGGGGATTTACCACCAGCTTTGAATCCTATGGTCTGGTACTTTATGGAAAGAGCTACTGTTTTAAAGGTAATGACCCTTCATATTGGCAACCAGATGAGATTTATGTCTATTTGTTCTTCTAATGTGCATGTATTATGCCATGGCTTGAGAAAATAGTTATTTGGGTCAGTATTTTCCAAAGTAAGCTCCCTTCATTGGAGCACGCCACCAGTACATTTTAGAAATGTTTAGAAATATTTGCAAAAATATTAACTGTGTCCAATATTACATAGTTTTTAAAGGACCCAGCCAAATGAAATAAATGTCTGGCAAAACCAGTCCTGTTCTCAAATTAATCTCATTGGCAGCATTCAACAGTGAAGTTAGTTCTATTAATTTGAGAAAACTTCACTGGGAACTGTTATCTCTTATCCACCCAGTTCCTTATCTATGAGGATAAACTCTATGAGTAGAATTGCAAATTACTGTGCTGCCAACTGTTTCTGAAATTCTTTTAAAGAGGCAGGAACTGATTGTTATTATTATCCAAGCCAATGTATTAGAGTAGATTTCCCAAGCAAAGTTATGTCCAGACTCAGAGAATAAAAGAGGATTATAGATGCAGTAGAAGTTGGGTGCTACAAATGGCTAAAAGACCCAGCTGCTAGTTCAAAGTTTCAGGTTCAAGTCCACTCAGACATATCTCTGAAGAAAGTCTTCTGAAGTTTTTGAATATAGTTCTACTCTGTCTTACATGGTGTCTCCATGAGTCAGAAAAGACTCAAAAATGACTAACAGCAAAAAAATCGTGTCAGGCGTCTGCCCATGTCTACTGGGTTGGGGGCCCCAGTTTGCAAAATCAAATAAAGAAAACCTCAAAAAAAAAAAAAAATCACCAATCAGAACATCTAAACTCCTGACTCTCATATATGTCAAAAGCATTCAGTAAAAGTTATACTGTGTTAAGACTTATCTCACCAAATCTCCTAGGAACAAGTAAAACATAAAAATAAATTAATCCAAAACTATGTCTTTATACATAAATCACAGTTATTTCAATTTTTTGCCTCAATATTTTCCATGTTGTTGCTTGTTGTTAAAAGCTGACAAGTCAGTTCCAACTCATAGTATCCTGTGTAGGGTTTCTGAGGAGCGGTTGGTGAGTTTGAATTGCGGACAATTGCAGTTCAAACTGACCTGCAGTTCAGTGCATTATTCTGCAGCACTATACCAGGCCTCCATATTTTCCATGTTGTTATGTTGATGTTATAAGCCCTGGAGTCAGTTCCAACTCATAACGACCCTGTACAGGGTTTCTGAGACTGCAAATCTTTACAGGAGCAGAAAACCTCATCTTTCTCCTGCAGAACAGCTGGTAGTTTCAAACTGCTGACCTAGAGGTTCGCAGCCCGGTTTGTAATCACTACGCTACCAGAGTTCCTTATGTTTTCCATTTGGGTTCTTAAATTCCAAAGTTTTCCAAAGATACCTTGTAGGTAGGGTTACTATATAATTTGCTATCCAGACCAGGTCACTAATGAAAGGGGGAAATCTTCCAAAATTCACTAGGCCCATAGTTGTAGATTCTAATTATCCTGGATTTTGTGTACCCTGTACTTTTGATTCCAACAAAGGAGATTCACTTTTCCAGTTTGAAATGTGGAGCTGCTATGAAAAATTATATTTAGGAAAACATTTCCATAATAATAGTATAAGACTTGTAGGAGTATGAGTAACCAAGATAATGATGTTGTTATTGTTGTTAAGTGCCGTCGAGTCGGTTCCGACCCATAGCGACCTTGTACAGGGTTTCCGAGGGTGTAAATCTTTATGGGAGTAGAAAGCCTCATCTTTCTCCCACGGAGCAGCTGGTAGTTTCAAACCGCTGACCTTAAGGTTCGCAGCCCGATTCGTAACCACTACGCTACCAGAGACAATAATTAATACCCACCCATGAGTTTCTCAAAAAACAAGTCATCTTTAGTACCAAGAAACGTGAGTGCTGCTCCAACAGATAGCTGAAATGTGAAAGTGATTTTGAAATGAGGTAATCGATAGAGGCAGGGAGAGTTTTAAGGTGCCTAATAGTAAAAGCCTAGATTGCCTTGAAGTGACTATTGATAGAAATATGAATGGCAAAGACAATTGTGGTGAGGGCTCAGAAGGAACTGGGAGCTAAAGATAAAGTGTCTATGATCTTAGAGAATACAGATCACACCAACAATAGAATATTGATAGAAATGTGTATAAAACTGCTTGTGATAAGGCTTTAAAAGAAAATAATTAATGTGTGAGTAGAAAATAGAGGAAGTTGCTGTTGTTGTTAGGTGGCATCAAGTCGGTGTCTTTGTACAACAGAATGAAACACTTCCATCCTCACAAATGTTGTCATGTTTAAGCACATTGCTGCTGCCACTGTGCCAATCTGTACCTTGGAGATCTTCCTCTTTTTTCTCTAAGCCTCCACTTTACTAAGCATGATGTCCTGCTTCAAAGACTGGTCCCTCCTGATAAAATGTCCAAAATATGAGAAACAAAGTCTCACCAACTCAGCTTCAAAGGCATATTCAGGGTGTACTTCTTCCAACACAGATTTGTGTGTTCCTCTGGCAGTCCGTGGTACTTTTAATACTCTTCTCCAACACTGTAACTTAAATATATCAATTCTTTAATGGTCTTCCTATATTGTCCAACTTTCACATGCATATGAGGCTATGGAAATACTATGGCTTGGGTTATATGCACTTAGTCCTCACACTGATGTGTTTGCTCTTGAATACTTTAAAGAGGTCTTGTATATCAGTGATGACTATAATTCATCCTTCTTAGAACTTAAGCTCCCATGTAATTTTCTTGCTTTGGACTGTTGTTGTTGTCGTTGTTAAGTGCCATCGAGTCTTTGGATGTACATATTTAATTTAAAATTTTATGGGAAGTGAGAGATCAGGAAAGGGAAATAAGATCACCCCCTTTTCTACTCATTCCTGCAAAAAACAAAATGGCACCAATCATCGATCCACAACACTCTCTCTTCATCTGGGTTCAGTAATCCATTGTAATGGCAAAACAGAATTCAGACATGATACCCACAGTTATGGGGTTTATTAGGGAAGTTAACGGGTTACAAGTCAGTTCTTTGGGCAAGACGGTCTCTCTTCAGCTGTGCCCATAGATAGACCTTTGTTGTTGTTGTTATGTGCTGTGGAGTAGGTTCTGACTCATAGTGACCCTGTACAGGTTTTTCACCAAGGCTGTAAATCTTACAGAAGCATTTTGAAAGCCTCATCTTTCTCCTGAGGAACAGCTGGTAGTTTCAAACTGCTATCTCTGAGGTTCGCAGCCTGATTCGTAACCACTATGCTACCAGAGCTCCTTTAGGTAGGCCTTCCTCTGCTACAAATGCTACAAAACTCTTTTAGGGCTACTGATATTACCCAAAGAACACTCCATTCTGTTATATGCTTCTATCTGAAGGTACTTAGCTCTAGCTCTGTGGGTAAACAAACCTAACGGCTTAGCTTAGTGTTTGGAGGAAACTCACTCCATAAGTGAACCAGTCTCCTTCCCAAAGGCATGCATCTTTGTTTACTCTGTGGGCTGGAAAGTCCACCACTGTCTCTGGTGAACTGGCTCTTGGTTCTGCTACTGCTGCTACTCTGCCACTTCTCTGCTACTTCCCTGGTGTCACAGCATTCTGTCCCTTTGGGTCAATGCACAGCGATCTTAGGAGCCAAATGATATGCTCCTCTCCTGGATCCTCTTCTTTTATGTTAATGAGACCCCACCCCACCGCCCGCTTCTGAGAAGGCTCAATTTATACCTCATTACAATTCCAAGTTTTCACATACATTTATAATTAACCTTGTTAACAATAAATCACAACTGAGTCATATCATCCTATCAATATTTTCTCCTACTTTCTCTTACCCATATCCACGATAATAAAGTCATTTGGTGGGTGCTTACAAATACTATGACTAGAAGAGTCATTAAACAATTCAGAGTTCCACATCTCCCCAATCATATATAGGACTACCAGCATCAATCTCATCAAAATTAAAAAGGATGGGTGGTGGTGGTGTGCTTTCGGGTCATTTTCTGATTCATAGTGACTCTCTTTTGGGTTTCTTAGGCATAAAATATTTATGGGAGTAGAAGGCCTCATCTTTTCCTAAAAAAAAAATTTTAAAAAAGGTATGGAAGGGAGCAGAAATAGGAAGTGTAGTACGAATAACAGAATTTTATAATCATTAATTATATATGACTTTATTCTAAGGAATGACACACAGGTTTCCATTACATTCCCAGAGTGATTTCCTATGAACACAGGAGTTGCCTACATGTTTCTGAAGGACTTAACAGTACTATCAAACTTTATTTTACATATTTCCAAGTGAAAGTCCAGATGATAGTGCAATGTGCTGAAGAACAGGCAATGAATCCACATTGTTTTGTATCATACAAAACGGCAATACTTTCTGTTTTGTTCTTTTGGATTAGCGTGTTTTCTTCCAATGCTATACTATTTCCTTACTTCAGAATACTTCTAATAGTCATATATTCTGAACCCTTTTCTTAGCAGTTCTTAACTTTGTACATTGCACCTGATGTACTTTCTATCTCTAATATCACATTGTTTAGTGTCTGAACATGAGGCATGCAATCATCTTCATGAAATGTATATTTTCAAGGTATTTCTTTTAATAAATATTTTAAACATTTTTCAACTTAGGCTTCATGCTTCTAGTTAGTGGTTACGGTAGTGTTATGGTAGTATAAAATGATCCAATATAATTTAATAATGTATACAATCTGAAAATGATGTTTAAAGTTTTTAAAAAGTTAACTTTTCTAGTAAGATTTGCATTTATCATTTGGAAAATCTCCTTAACTTTTTATTCTGCCTTACACAGACTCCACCAGAGCTAACAAACCTAATCTTTTTTTTCAGCAATTAAAAATCAAATTGTTGTTGTTGTTTGGTTGTTAGGTACCATTGAGCCAGTTCTGACTCATAGAGACCCTATCCACAACAAAACACTGCCCCATCCTGTGTCCTCCTCATAATTGTTGTTATGCTTAAGATCATTGCTGTTGTCACTGTCCAAATCCATCTCATTGGGAGTCTTCTTCTTTTTCACTAACCTTCTACTTTACCAAGCATGATGTCTGTCTCTAGGGACTGATCCCTCCTAATGACATGTCTTAAGTATGAGAGATAAAGTTTGTTCATCCTGGTTTATAAGGAGCATTCTGGCTATGCTTATTCAAACAGAGTTTTGTTTGTTCTTCTGGCAGTCCATGGTACTTTTAATAATCTCCAACACCCTAACTCAACTGCATCAATTATTCTACAATCTTCTTTATTCATTTTCCAGCTTTCACGTTTGTATGAGGCTATGGATGATACTATGCCTTGGGTCAAGTGCACCTTAGTCCTCAAACTGACATCTTTGTTATTGAACACTTTAAAGAGACCTTGTGTATCATATTTGTCTAATTCAATATGTCATTTGATTTGTTGACTACTGCTTCCATGAGTATTGATAGTGAATTCAAGCAAAATGACGTTTTTGACAACATCAATCTTTTCTCTATTTATCATGATTTAGTTATTAGTCCAGTTGTGAGGATTTTTGTTTTCTTTACACTGAGGTGTAACCCATGCTGAAGGCTGGGGACTTTAATTTACTAAATCCTCTTTGCTTTCAGCAAGTAAGGTTGTATCACCTGCATATCTCAGGTTGTTAATGAGTCTTCCTCCAATCCTGATGCCATGTTCTTCTTCATATACTCCAGCTTCTTAGATTATTTGCTCATCATACAGATTGAACACAACTCTGATTGTCTTCATCTTTAGCAGAATTAAATGTTCTAGAATATGCTTTCCGGTTGTTTTAGGGAAAGCTAAGACATTGTTTTATAATAGTTGCATCATTGTAGAGTCATGGTTATCAAATAACTAGACTGTCTTTGTATTTAAAGATTTCTGGATTTGTGAACAAACGTAAGATTGGGAATTAGAAGATGCATTATGAAAACATGACTTTATTCATTGACTTAGAGGTACTTGTTCATTCAGATAATGTTGATATGAATTCAAAGGACTGTCCATCTATTTCAATGTTAGAAACATTATAATCAATTAGCATCATCTAAAGATCTCTGTGGAGTCCTGGTGTGGTGCCCTGGGTTAATGTGCTGTACTGTAAAGTTGGTTTGAATGGAAAGTCTAGCAGTTCAAGCTCACCAGTCGAGCCTCAGAAACCCTAAAAATGAACACTATGGGTCAGAACAGACTTACTGGCACTTTACCACCACAACAACAAAGACCTATGTACTTATACCATTTTGAATTCTGCTGCTATTTACTCTGCTGCCCATTCCAATATCCACATGGACCTTGTCTCTAGAAGTTAAGTGCTGCCATTAGAATTTGAATATTTGAAATCAGAAATCAGGAAGTGGGTTTCAGTTGTGACGTTTCTTATTAAGATCGCTGGGCTTTGGAGGACAGATTTTGCAGAACTATTAATGATGCTTATGTTCACCTCATCAAAGTGTTTCTCAATGTTGTGGTCATAGTATGTACTCTTGTCCTTCCTAAATATATATTTAAAACAACAAAACCATCAGCCAATTTCTATTGAGTCAATTCCAAATCAAGGTGATTCCACATGTGTTAGAGTAGAACTGTGCTCTATTGGATTTTCAATGACTGATTCTTTGGAAGTACATTACCAGGACTTTCATCTGAGGTGTCTCTACATAGACCAAACTTTCAAAGTTTTAGTTAACTTTCAAGAATATTGACAGTTTGCATCTAGCAAGGGTTTCAAGGTATATATTTACTGACTGGAAAAGTAAGATGTATGTATTAAGTCCAATCCCACACTCTTCTTTTTAAGAGTTTAGAGTTCTCCTACCAAGGTATAAAAAGAAAGTTCTGGCATCTCAGTTTTAGTAATATAGGCCAAACTCAATTTTTATTTTAGTACACCATCTGTTTGAAAATCTCACACTGAGCTTTGGAATCCAGAATCTTTGGTCAGTGTACCTATGAGGGGGACTCAGAAAGTTCATGTAAAACTTCCTATCTTTTCATTCAATTTCCCACAAACATTTTGAAGCTCCTTCATACATTGCTGTTGTTGTTATGTGACGTTGAGTCGGTTCCGACCCATAGCAACCCTGTACAGGGTTTCCAAGGCTGTAAATCTTTACAGGAGCAGAAAGCCTCATCTTTCTCCTGCGGAACAGCTGGTAGTTTTGAACTGCTGACCTTAAGGTTTGCAGCCCGAGTCATAACCACTACGCTACCAGAGCTCCTTCATACATAGATATATTAAACCTGAGCCAGCTTAAAGTTATTTTATCCGTGGTCTTACAGCCTTTGAGTCCACATCAGCTTACCGTAACAAAATATTTCCCAAGTGTAAAAATGGCATAGAGGTGGCATCTGACCTCCTCTAGTAACTTCACTCTGGGTAGAAAGAATCTCCATAAGTATAAGCCTAAGGCAAATTCCTATGCTTCCATCCTCAAAACGTTTAAAGAATTTTGCCATGAACCGTCCCTCCCGTAACAGTCTATATTCCTCTTATCTGCTCAGTAATTCATTGCAATGGCCAGTCAGAACTCACAGTGCATCATTCTAGAGTCATATTTCTCAAAAGTACTCACAGACAGTACTCACAGCTATGGAATTTAGTACTTATAATTCATGATCAGCAATGCTCAGTACACAGCTCAGTCAGTATAGCTTACCCATGCTTACAGATAAGCCTCTCTCTGACCCTCAATCTCTCAACCAGCCCCTTAACCTTTGCCCTGCATGGTTAGTCTTACAAAACTCTTTTAGGTATGCTGATAAATACCCAGAAACATTCAATTCCAAGAGTAAGCCTCTACCCAAAAGTTCTCAGCTCTAGTTCCTCGTGTTATCAAATCAAATTCCTTAGAAGTAAACAACTCTGTTTACAAGCCTCCAGCCTGGACACTCAGCCTTCTTGTTCAGTGGGCTTGAAAGCCCATCGTTATGTCTCTGTGATGGTATCTTGGTTCTGCTATCTCTGCTGCTGCTATATCTCTGCCTCTGCTTTTCCTGATCGCTTACAATCTCAGGTGTGGTAACTCTGTCTCCTGTATCCACAAAGTAAAGCTCAAGAATCTCAGCTCCAAAGGACGGGCTCTACACCTGGCTCTTCTTTCTTGATGGGATTTTCACTCTTGGCCGGCTTATTTTAAAATGAGTGGGATGGCAAAGTTTACCAATCCCCTTCTTAGGGTTGCATACATCACATTTGCATGTCCCCCCAGGGTGCCATGTGCTTTATTGACATTATTAGCAAGCTATTCAATTCCTGTTAAGGATCTCTGGTAGTGTTGTTGTTGTTGTTGTTAAGTGTCTTCAAGTCTATTCTGACCCATTGTTGTTGTTGTTATGTGCCATCGAGTCGGTTCCGACCCATAGCGACCCTGTATTGGGTTTCCGAGGGTGTAAATCTTTACCGGAGTAGAAAGCCTCATCTTTCTCCCGCGGAGCAGCTGGTAGTTTCGAACCGCTGACCTTAAGGTTCGCAGCCCGATTCGTAACCACTACGCTACCAGAGCTCCTTAGCAACCCTGTATTGGATTTCCAAGGAGCAGCTGGTGAGCTTGAACCACTGACGTTGCAGTTCAAACAACTTTGCAGTCTGACTCATTAGCAATCTAGCTGCTAACCTCAAGGTCTGCAGTTCAAAACTACCAGCTGTTCCACGGGAGAAAGATGAGGCTTTCTGTTCCTGTAAAATTTTACAGCTTTGGAAAGGCTGTACAGGGTAACTATGAGTGGGAACCGACTTCATGATACTTAACAACAACAACAGCAACATTCAATTCTTGTGATGGACCACAAGCACTTCACGATTGCCTAGTCTTGACCCAGTTGTTTCAGATTCCTGGTGTGATGCTGTAGGATAAGCATTGAGTTGCTAAACTCAAGGTTAGTGGTTCCACTAAGAAATCCTGTTCAGGGGCACTAGAGTTTGAATCAACTCCACTTAACAGCAAGAATGCCACTCAAACATTTGGTGGGAGTTACAATTACTAAAGTTAGAAGACTCATCTTAAGTAATTCACAGCATTGCATCAGTATCAGTATATAAATAAAGGCTTGTGATTCCTTTAGTTTTAGTGTGTGACCCTTCTGGGTCAAACTTTGTGTGTATTTTAACTATCATAATAGAGGGCTTGAACAAGTTGTTGCCACTATCAATTCCAGCACTGGGATGTTTATTCCCAAGAGTTTTTTTGAGGAAAAAATAATAAAACAAAAACCCCCAAACATAAACATGTCTAATGGGCTCTACTTAGTGTTGAGTCAAGATAAAGCTATGATAGCAATATGAGTTGGTAGGTCTTGAGAAGAATTAGTATGCCACTCAAAGGCAAAATTCCTCATCTGTGGATAATAAAAGTCCTCATGCAAAAGGGAGGTTAATCACCTCAGACAGAGAAGGTTGAATTGCTTCTACTGTTAAGGGGTGAACATCCGTGGGATTTTGCATTTCCCGATACTCACATTGAATGGATTCTATTCAAATGTCCTTATTCTAATTCTCAGAATCAAACTATTTCTTCACCTTTGTTGTAATTTTTATTTAAGAGATCTGGCATTGATTTAAATGTATGGTTTAGTTTAGCAATCAGCAACATAAATATTGGATGTAATGTAAAGAAACTTTAACCCTGATGCTTTAAGAAATAAGAGATCATTTTAAATGAAAGCTCTCAGGACTTCTGGTCAAGCTTTGGATTGATAATTTAAACAACGGCATTGTAATTTTCTTTCTACAAGCTTTACAAGGCAGCATAATCAGCAGTCCTTGTATTCATATGTATTGTATCCCCATCAAAACTGTTCTATAGCAATAGCAATATATCTTCTGGCACCTTCTACAATTACTTGAATCAGGACACCTACAAGTGAGCATGCATATCCTGGATGGCACAAATGGTTAAGCACTCAGATGCTAACAAAACGGTTGACAGTTTGGATCCACCCAGCATCTCTACAGGACAGGTATCAGATAAGAAAAATTTATTTGGCAACTCTACACTTCACACTGAGTCCAGATCAATTTTCTGGAACCCGATAACAACAAAAGCAACATACATCTTATATGATTATGAATCTTATTTTTTCATCACTGTCTTCAAACTACCAATAGGCAAATAGGTTTCTCTGATTTTAAATATAATCTATCAGATTACAAATCCCACATTTTAATCTTCAAAATTCTATGTTTAAGAACATAGTTTCCCATGTTACATATGATGTGAGTCAGAAACATTCTATACTTACAATTAAATGTGATTTTAACATAGAAGATGAAAGGTTTATGCAACCTTTG
Organism: Chrysochloris asiatica; assembly: GCF_000296735.1. Classification (NCBI taxonomy): domain Eukaryota; kingdom Metazoa; phylum Chordata; class Mammalia; order Afrosoricida; family Chrysochloridae; genus Chrysochloris; species Chrysochloris asiatica. Next base: position 23,775,897 of record NW_006408533.1, on the reverse strand, counting down.
GAAGAACTGCTGAATTAAATGTCATGGAACCAGATACTCATAATGTTACCTGGGAAGCTACAGGTATGTGTAGAAACTCTGGAAAGCTCTGTCAAATCTTAATTACCAGTTACCAACCTCTCAACTTTTCAAAAAAAGAAGTGAACAAAAGTAAACCACTACTATTGAGTCAATTCCATGTCATATTTTACTCACTTGACAATTTTCAATTCACAAGTGACTTTCCAATGTACATGATTATCCCAATAACTATGTGACTTTCCATTTTCTACATTTTCACCAAAAATAGTATAAGTCATTTTAATATATGCCAATGAAATGAAAGTTAAATTGTGTCTCAGTGTTAAAATCCACTTTCTAGTAATTTGAATAAATTATTTTCCAACAAATGTATATCTAGAGTGGTGGTTGCATTTTTCTTATTTCGACACTTTGTTGTTATTGTTGAATGTTTTCAATTAGGTTCTGACTTATAATGAGCCTTTACAGGGTTTGTGAGGAGCAGCTGGTGGGTTTGAACCACTGACCTTGCATTTAGCAATCCAGTGTTTGTCTTACAGTGCAGCACCATGACTCCTAGGCACTTTTAGAACCCCTCGTATTAACTGTGGCTATGGGTAAGTTTTTCTTAGGTTTAGGATCTAATCTTAGACAGCATCTGAGAAAGTAAATAGAAGATGGAGAGAGACATATGCATTTCTGGTTTTGATGATTGATTTGATGCCAACTCCATGAGTTGAACATCACCCGCCATCACCATTGCCAGTTTATACATAAAATATCATGCAGGCAATGGATTCTAAAGGACCTGCCAAGTACAGTGTTGAAAATCCTAGAGATATTGATTTTACAGTTTCTCCAGTGATTCTACATCATGCTCCTTTACTTTCTGGCAATCTTTATAACTTTTACACTGACATAAATTGCCATAAAAAACGCATCTAGTACACCCCTCCCCTTCCTCCTCTAGAAATGGTTAAGGACGCTCCATTATTCTATTAACATGTTTGACCATTAATTCAGCTGATCTCCCTTGGAATGACGAGGTGACTCTAAACTTGAAGGGCAATTTGTACTGCCCAGCAGATTTATTATTATCTTCTCTAGTGGAAAGCACATGAATTCATCTAAACATTTATTTTCCTTAGTGTGCTGCTATTTTTCTTTTTATGTTTTTTAAAGTAGATTTAGTGGCAGAATATTAGCAGCTGAGAATACCAAAGTTGTCTAAGCAACAAGGCAGGCAGTTCAGCTCTCTGAATATGGTTTCAGACCCCCAAACATTCCTTTGGCTGCAGTGTGTAAAAGCCATATGGCTAATGGAGAAGGCAGTACAGTGTTTCCTAATTGGTCAGAAATTAGCCAGTTGTTAGTGAACAAAAAGGACTCTCGTCCATAAAGAGGACTTCACTGACAGGACCACTGCTTAGCCTATAATAATGTTCTTTTTTTTTTTTTTTTTTAATTGTTGCCATAAAAAATCATCCCAAACTTACAAAGCACATTTACTATTTTACTGTCCTGTTTTTCAGAGGTTTTACACAGGGTTAAATTCAAAGAGTTGCTCATTAGTTAGTTTAGAGGCTTTGCAAATAATCTGTTTCCTTCCTTTTCTGATTTCCAAAGGCTGCCTATGTTTCCTGGCTCATAGGTGAAGTCTCCATATTCAAAGTCAGCAATAATGAATTGCATTATTTTCACATTGAATATATCTAATTGTCTTTTTTTTTTTTTTTTTTCAGAGTACCTGGCAACTGCAAAAAGAGCTGACCCCAAAATGGTCCAGACCAGAGCCTGAATGAAAATATTTTCATCTCCTTTACACCATACCTAGTTGTTGGTAGTTGCTGTTGAGTGCATTTCAACTCATGGGAACCCCATATGTGAAGAGTGAAAACTCTCCATAAGGTTTTCATGGCTGTAAACTTCCAGTAGCATATCATCAGACTGACAACCAGCATATCAGACTCTACCATGCCTTGTACTTAAAATCTAAAATAATATGGTTATATTTACTAAAACAATGAATAAAATCTCAGAATAATCAGAGAATCAATTTAGAAGAGAGGGCAAAGACTCCAAGTGATTCAGCAACATTTCTGACTCTTAACACATACTGACCTTGATGGAGAAAATTCTTCCTCTGGAGACTTTAGACTCAGCAGTCAGACAATTGATACGAAGGCCACTGATCAGAAAACAAAAGAGCTTTATATGCTTGAAGAAAATCCATAGCCCCTTTAATTAAAGGCAGACTTGGTGGGGACATCCCTAACAAATCCAGATCCCTACTCTTAGATAAATGAAAGTATGCTGCTGAGGAAATGAACTGGGCAGCTCCAAAGCACTTTCCTGGTATTTGGCACTGCAGTTATTATATTTAGGAATAATGTAACTGTGAACATCATCTCAGAAAGAAACCTTTCTCAAGTCAATGCCCACTGAGAATGACTCTGCAGTATAGAAAAATTTGGTTGTTGTGAAGAATTCAGTAAAAGAAAGCACATTTTATGTTTTAGGGCATGTAGAAATTCTGAGGGAGTTTCAAAATAAAAGGTTTGGAAGAAGAACAGATTCCTGTTTGAGGAAGGAAAAGAGTTTGTTTCTGGTTTGGTCTCTAGTTATAGAATCTTTAACAAATCATTCAACTTAGAAACATTTTAGTTTCCCTGTTAGAAAAATAAGTTTATTGATGAAAATAATTTCTCAGATTTTCCTATGCTAGAATTCTATTAAATCAACTAGAAAATGAATATTAATCTCCTTCCATGTGGCTGCATTTATTATTGTCTGTATATATGACCCTGAACACAGAAGGACTGAAATTACTCTCAAATCAATGAATCAAATATAAGGGCAATACTATAAACCAAGGGCCAAGGTCATCAAATGTACCTTCAACCAAACATATACTTCATGTTTCATTTCAATGATTGCAATTCCTTCAATGTATCATCATTTGTCCCACTTCTACCCTGTGATTCTTGTTTCTATTCCTCCATCTTATCCAACCCTTCTCAATTGTGTCCTTAGGTAAATACTGCCTTTTTGTTCACAAATAGTTTACAATTTGAGATTGTATACAACATATGATGTTTATACTTCACTAGTGTTGTGATTCCCTTATACACGTATCTACTGCTTGCCTGAAAATTGAGTCACAAGGGTGAATTCAGTTCCAGACCTGATAGGTGGACAAGGGCCATAGCAAAGGTCCTTTAGCATGGGAAAATTATTCATAAAACCAACACATTAAAGAAAAAAAATGCCCAAATTTAGTTTATTACAGGCTTCAGAGAAAAATAAAATAAGAAAAAAATAAATTTTGTTATGATCAACTCATCTCAATCACTCACATAATTTGTCACCTAAGCTGCATAAGCTTCAAGGAAATATACATATATTTATATTTTTCCCCATCCTGATTGTACTTAACAACAACAAATCATTCTTATCACATAATTACCTAAATCAATATCTAAAATGTGTATATAATATATTTATAACAATTTTTCTAATATATAATTCTATGATTCTAAATATTATTTTGTTTTCCTCTTCCAGTGTTTGAAGTATTTGAAAATGAATATTGCCTCCTCAGTGCAAGAGTTTTTACATAGTCCATACATGATTGGTACTAGAGGATACATTGAAGGAGATACATGTTCAACCATCATAGTTCCAAGTAAAGAGAAATCATAGATCTAATTTGTTAAACAAATTCATGTCAATTGTTGGGGTTTTTCCTTAAGTCTTCAGATATATTAAATATTAGTGTAAAAAATAAAAAGAGGAGACTCACTCACTAGTTGGTCAACTGTATTCATTTCTCAGATAATCTGACAAAAAATGCTGACTAGGCACCAATTTTATAGACATGATTATCACATCCATCACTATTTCTCAGATGTAATTCCCTGTGAAAAGTAAAGGACAAGTGACCCTGTTGGGATGAGCCAGGACTCATTGCTCAGTAGAGACATATGAGATGCTTTAAGGAGCTTCAGCAGGAATTTGGCACATGGAGAGAAGGTGGGGAGGATGCTGTAGACACAAAAAGTCACATGGAAAATGTCATTTAGTGTAAATGGAATACAGAAATCTAAGAACTAGCAGTAGATTTGTAAGACTTGAGAAATAGAATGATAGTTTGAGGAAGTGTTTTGGGACATCATTTTGAGGATGGACTCCTGGATCAGACTAAAGCACTGTGCTATCTTCCAGAATCACTCTCTTCAATATATAAGAAGTAGATAGCCTGTCCCCAAGCTTTGTGAAACAAAGATAAGCATGGCAATTCATGTAGCAATTGGTATTCTTTTAATATGAGGCTGTTCAGTACCAGTGATGCTTTCTTTTTCATACAGCTTCCTCTTAAAAAGTTCCTCCAAGATCACTTCTTCTATTCTGCACTAATCTGGAGCACCAGTACAGAAAAACCAGCCACATCTTCAGGCCTAGTTAGTTTCAGCAGTTGACAGGAATTGAAATGCTAATAATCTTTTTTTTTTTTTTTTTTCCTTGAATTCTTTTAAAGATACAAATGAGTCACACAGCTGCAAATCATCTGATGGCAGGAAGAATCTTGACAGCTTTGTTTGAAGTTCTAAAGTTCCTGCTTTATGGCTGGCTTAATGTTTGGGAAAAGATAGGTTGTTTAAATTAGAGAAACCTCATGAAAGAATACATAGTCTCATGGTGAATGACAAGTCCCCCACACCCCCCCCCAAAAAAAAAAATCAAAGAGGGAAGAAAATACACAATTTTGCAAGCTTGTGAAAAACAAAAAAAGTCTTTCTTTTTCCATGATTTATTTTTTGTTTAACTTTTTTTCAGTTTGCAGTACTGTGCAACACAAATATTTTCTTCAGCTTGTTCCATTAGTGCAGGGATATTTTCCAGCTCTACTGAAAAGTGTTTTCTCTATATGTAAATCAAAACAAAGCCAATATTGAACAAACATTCAGATATATGAGCAACATAAGGAACAAATCAAAATAGCATTCAAATTTACAGGATAATTGTTGGAATGAACAATCTATGATGATTCTTAATGGTAGGTTAAAATGTACTGGGTAGACAAATATGGAGTACTGGGGTTCTAATAAAATAATTTTTATCTCTTTTTCCAATAAATCAATTTTTCCTTTCCTTTTCACTTACTTACATGGGTTTAGGATCAAATCTACCCCTCTTGGTAAGTCCATAGATAACGAACTATATCCCAATCTCAGTTTCCTCATTTAGAAAGTCCCAAAGGTGCTTTTTAGTTCTGATACATTTAGATGTACTTCAATGACCTTTTCTGCCTATCTGCTCTGTATGTTTCTGTCTGCTGCCATCCTAAAAAGAATTGTGTTACATGTATTCATATTAAAATAAACTAATAATTGTTACTTAAAGCCATGCAATTGTGACACTGTAGGATCAGCACTGGACTGAACCACAAGGTCAGCAGTTCAAACCCACCTGCTGTTCCTCAGAAACCCTATGCAAGGTCACTATGAGACAGAACCCACTCAATGGCACTGAATAACAAAACGACATGCACTGGACTACTAACCACAAGGTTGGAGGTACAAACCCACCAGCCACTCCTTGATGTGAAGACTCCTTCCCTCTCTGATGGTATATAAACCCTATATAGGGCCGCCATGAATCAGAACTTACTTGATAGCGTTTAACAACAAAATGCTGATTAATGTCAGTCATTTCCTCCATCTGAAATGTCCTATTGATATGAATTATGGCAAGGTCACTTGCCTCCCTCCTACTCTCTTTATCTGCAGATTCACAAGGAGTCAAATGTTGGATTGGAGGATGGGGAAAGAGATTTTGTTCACTGTAACCACTCAAGCACTGAAGTTAACAAAGATCCCATGGCAACATGTGTTGTTCATGAGCACAAAGAGAACATGATGAATGAATGACACACAGCCTTTTAAAGATCACACTAAGAAGATGTACTTCTCATGTGATCATGTTTAGCAAAAGTAAGCCCCATGGGTACACTTCACTTTAAAAGAAAGAAACAACCCACTTCTATGACTGAAACTCAAAAATAACATGTGAGCAGGCATGTGAACTTGCTGGCAACCATATTGGTCTACTGGTGAGTGTAAGAGGGGGAAAAGCAGCAATGAAGAAATGGGTTACATTCAACCACATTCCATAGTCTTCCATTGACCTGGAGATGAGAGAGAGAAGAGGAACAGCTGTTTGGTCCAAAGTGTGGTGAGACATAGGGACACCTAAACCCATGGACAAGGACATTGCCACAGAGGGCTAGAGCTGAGAGTGAAACATTCAGAGGATAAGAACACTCAAACTTGCAGATAGTACCCATTTGACCTAGCCTCGATGGCTGGATAATCAAAACTCAACTAGAGGAAGACAAAATAAAACAAAGCAACTTATGATTAAGGAAATTTGGATAAATGTCTGCAATTTGATGAACTTGACCTATACTCATGGAGGTAGTAGTCCAAAATACTATCAGAGAGGGAAGGAGTCTTCACATCAAGTACCAATGCTATCCCCTCTGTATACAGGGTAGATAGGGACGGGCAACTTAGACATTGGCTACCTAAAACGAGGTGGTGATAAAGTCTTGAAGTGACAGGCTTGCTAGGTTTCATGAGGAAGTTTATTTTAAGAGTGTGCGATGTAAGATAGAGTCCCCAATAAATAGTTTTCATCTTGTCTAGATCAGTCTGGTGAAAAGAGACAGAGATAAGATTCTTATGATTCAATAGTGAGTAATTGTTATCGTGAGTAATTGTGACTGTCATAATTGTAAAGGTAGAAGTTTTGTAACAAAAATGGGGGAGTAGTTAATCTTATAGTCCAGAAACAGAGGACCC
>NW_006408533.1:23763933-23768784 GCF_000296735.1 Chrysochloris asiatica | reverse complement strand
AATTAAACAAAGTATATGATTTGTTGAATGTAAAACTGATGATCTGCTCTGTAAATTTTCACTCAATTCATAAGAAAAACTTTAAAAGAAAAGAAAGAAACACAGTCTTCAGGATGTCTGGACACAGAAGAAAACTGGAAAATTGATGAAGACCTCTAATGACTACCTGTCAATTACTTCTGTGGTTGTTGGTCTCAAGTGCTGGTGAATCGATTCGGACCCATAGCGAACCTGTATAGGGTTTCCAAGGAGCAATTGGTGAGCTTGAACCACCGATCTTGAGATTCAAACGACTGTACAGTCTGACTCATTACTCCACACATCAAATTGGTTCTGACTCATAGTGACCCTATGCACAACAGAAGGAAATAATGCATTGTATTGTGTCATCTTCACAATGGTTATGCTTGAGCCCTTTGCTGCTGTCATGGTGTAAATCCATCTCAGGAGTGGCGGCTATGAGTTAACAGAGTTAACTTAGACTACATACCAACATATGTTCCCATGATCACAAAAACGAACATGACAAATGACACACAGTCTCAAATAGTTTCTACCCTGAATATATACTAGTCACGTGTTCATAGGTTTATGCTAATTGTTTCCTGATTACACTTTACTTAAAGGAAAATGTTGTTATATTGCTGTTAGCTATGCCACTAGCATTTCAAATACCAGGAGGGTTTTAGACTAAGACAGACTAGGAAGAAGGAACAAGTGTACCACTTCTGAAAAAGTAACCACTGAAAACTTTATGAATATTAAATATTGTCTAATATGGTGTCGGAAGGAGCTCTGGTAGCGTAGTGGTTACGAACAGGGCTGTGACCCGCAAGGTCAGCAGTTTGAAACTACCAGCTGTTCCGCGGGAGAAAGATGAGGCTTTCTGCTCCCATAAAGATTTACAGCCTCGGAAACCCTGTACAGGATAGCTACGAGTCGGTTCCGACTCCACGGCACATAACCAACCAACCAATATGGTGTCAGAAGATATGCTATGCAGGCTAGAATGCACTCAAAATATGAGTGAGGAAGAACTATCTTCTCAAAGTAAAGTCTACTTTCATGATGTGAATGGAGCAAAACTTTCAGGACCTTCATTTGCTGATCTGACATAACTGAAAATAATAAGTAACCACTGCAATCATCCATTCATAATTAGAACATGGAATGTATGAAGTATGAATCTAGGAAAATTAGAACTCATCAAAAATTAAATAGAACACATAAAAATTGATATCCTAGGCATTAGTGAGTTGAAAAGGACTGACACTGGCCATTTTGACTTGGGCAGTCATATGGTTTCCTATGCCAAGAATGAAAAATTTGAAAGGAATTGCATCACATTCATCAACAAAAGGAACATTTTAAGACTCATTTTCTATATATAGTAAAGCTTTGCTCCATTATTACTTAAGAACAAAAGGCTGATAAAAGAATTTTTGTACATTGCTTCTCTACTGCCACCTTAAACAGACCATAAAACCAGTAAATTGGAGCAAGCACACAGCTTATCTCATCTGTCCTTGGTTACCTTATGTTGATTCTTGAGAACTGTTGTTTCACATACATTGTCCTTTTGTTTTCATTGTTAAGACAGGAAGATAACTCCAGTCTCTGTTACTCTATCTTGGACTTTAGAAGTCTTCTTTTAATTGTGTTTTTAACTTTTGCAATTCTCTGACTTCATAGTAAGTAGTTATAAGAAGCAAAGGTATCTATTGTGGTGGGATTATTATTTTTTCATAATATAAGTTTGAAAAGAAGCAAACAATCAAACAAATAGAAACAATAAATGCTCAAAACAATCCCCTATACTAAGTAAACTGTGCTAAACAGTCTCCAACTTCTATTATTGATAAGAAATTCTAAGTTTACTTTATTAAAAGTCTGTTTGGTGTTCAACAATGTTTGTTTACAAGTCACAGTATGTTATCTAAAATAAGTAATTTCACCAAGTTGGAAATTAAATTTGATTCCCCTGAAAAACTAGTATTTTAAAACTATTATCACTCATATATTTAATAGAAAATTCTAGTTTCTAATTTTACACTGTAACTCACAGGGAAATAATACATTATTTTAATATCTCAGAGAATGTTGTTTCTTTTTGTATATCTGTGTATCTAGAAAGATACACCCATATTCTAGTTATATATGCCTATATATTACTTGTTGTTTGTTTTTGTGCCATTCATTGAATCAATTCTAACTCACAGTGACCTATGTGACAGAGCAAAATGCCCCATAGGCTAGAATATTTATGAGAGCAGATTGCCAGGTCATTTCTCTTATGGAGCTACAGGAAAGTGCAAATTCCCAATCTTAATTTAGCAGCTGAGTGCTTAACCATTGCACCACCAGGTTCCTTCCTCATAGAAGTGTACATACAATACTATAATACAGAAATTGTTCTACTTTAAAATTTTCATGTATAGAAAACACACATAGCCCTTCTGGACCCAAGATGAAATTATTACAAAATGTTATGGATAATAAATTAGAGATAAGGTGTATGTTCAAACAGATCACATGAATACTGAGTGGTTTAAAATCAGGAAAGATGTGAGTCGGTGTTAAATCCTTTCACTATACTTACTCAATGCTGAGCAAATCATCTGAGAAGTTAGATAATATGAAGAAGAATGTTGCATCAGGGTTAAGAACCTGCAATGATGCAGAATACTCACTATCAGATGACACAATCTTGCTTACTGGAAGCCAAGAGGACATGAAATACAGATGAGGACCAAAGATAACAGCCTTCAATATGGATTGCACCTCAATGTAAAGAAAATGAAAATTCTCAAAAATGGACCAATAAACAAAATTATGTTAAATGGAAAAATGATTAGTTGTCAAAGACTTCAGTTTGCTTGAATTCATAATAGACATTCATCTGTAAGTATTTTTAAGTCCTTATTACTTTCAGCAAGCAAGGTTGTATCATCTGCATATTGAAGGTTGTTAATGAGCCCTCCTCCTAGCCTGATGCCATATTTTTCTTCATATAATCAAGTTTCTCAGATTATTTGTTCAGCATAGAGATTGAATGAGTATGGTGAAAGAATACAACCCTGACACACACCTTCCCTAATTTTAAACCCTTCAGTATTCCCTTCTTCTGCCTCGTGGTCTATATGCAGGTTCCTTATGAGCATAATCAAGTGTTACAGAATATTCATATTTCACACTGTTGTCCATAATTTGTCATAATCCACACTATCAAAAGTGTTTGCATATTTACTAAAGCACAGGTAAACAACTTTCTTATATTCTCTGCTTTCAGCCAGGATCCACCTGACATCAGCAATGATATCCCTTATATCATGTCATCGTCTGAATCCAGATTGAACATCTGGAAGTTTTCTGTCAATTTATGGTTGTACCTGTTTTTGTATTATCTTTAGCAAAATTTTACTTGCATGTCATATTAATGATATTATCTGATGATCTGAGCATTTTGTTTGTCACTTGACTTGGGAATAGGTACAATTATGGCTCTCTTCCAGTCCATTAGCCAGGTAGCTATCTTCCAAATTTCTAGGCATATACAAATGCCTCCAGTGCTGCATCAGTTTGTTGAAAGATTTCAGTTCATAGTCCATCAATTCCCAGACCTTGTTCTTTGCCAAGGCTCTAAATGCACCAAGAATTTCTTCCTTTCATTGTTTTATATATGTCTCCCCATTGCCTTCTTGCTTGCATGGATTCTACTGAAAGAACAGAGCTAAATCTGATTTGCTTGACTTTGTAAGCAATACTTCTCTTTTCCCTAGCTGCTTTCAGGATTCTCTCCTTATCTTTGATTTTGGAAATCTTGATTATGATATGTCTTGGTGATTTTCTTTTGGGTTCTATCCTTCCTGGGTTTGTTGAAATTCTTGCATGCTTATCATTCCATTTTTCAGGATGTTAGAGAAATTTTCTACCAGATGCTCTTCAACTATCTCCTCTGTGGTCTTCTGTGCTTCTACCCGCTCTAGAATTCCAATAATTTTCAAGTTATTTCTCTTCATGTTGTCCCACATATATCTTACACTTTCTTCAGATTTTTTTTAATCCTTTTTATCGCTTGCTCTTCTATCTTAGTAATATTGAGCACTTTCTTCCAGCTCCCTGGTTCTGACTTCCATCTCTTCAATTCTACTCCTTTGCCGTTTCAGTGTATTGTCCATTTCTGATATTTTATTATTAATCATTTGGACCTCTTTTTGTAAGTTTTGAATTATTTTCAATACTATTTCTATCTTATTTGATTGTTCCTATACTGCTTTTCTAACTTATTCCTTATTTTTCTCAACCCCTCTGTGGACCATTTGGATACACCTCAATATCATTCTCCTGAATTCCTTCTGAGGCAGTTCAAAAGCCTGTCCTTCTTCCAATGGGAAGTCTAGGTCTACCTCCAACTCATTAGTTTCAGCTACTCTATCTTGTTTCTGGACATGTGCCAAAATCTTTGACTGTCTCTTGGGCATCTTCAATAATTAGATGTGTCTTCAATAATTAGGTGAGTATATGTTGATGTATTGTTGAGCTTTTTGATTTCCTCCAGGTGGATGGAATCAGAAGATGGCCTTCCCTTTTCACTTTTTTTATTACTCAACTCAATTGGCTGTCTATCTGGTGTATAGCAGCTGGTATTGGCTCTTGACTAGATAGTGGGATCTTATAGGGTGTGATTATAGCTTGGCTATATGACCACAATTGCTGTGTGTTCTTGAATAATGTAGGAAGATAAAGAACCCTATGAAGGTAAAAGGGGAAGCAAAAGAAGAAAGAAAGAAAGAAAGAAAGAAAGAAAGAAAGAAAGAAAGAAAGAAAGAAAGAAAGAAAGAAAGAAAGAAA
>NW_006408533.1:23701163-23763833 GCF_000296735.1 Chrysochloris asiatica | reverse complement strand
AAACTATTCCATTTTAACAGATCCTGTTGACTCCTCCCACTTCTTAGATTCTATGCACTGTGGTCTTTGCTGAGCAGATCCATGTGCACATATAGTAGAACCCTCTGGGTGTGGAGATAGGGCAGCCACTCACTCAGACACCACCTCTAGTCACCAGAGTATAGGTTTCCAGAGAGTGAGAGACTAATGAAAAGGAAAAAGATATCCATACCTTTTATCTCCAGTCAGACCTCTGTGGTGGGAGTTCTCCTCTGATCTTGCTTCTGCTCCATCATGTCCAAGATGGCCACTCTGGCACTCACTAGCAGCTGCAGATCAGAAAACTTCACGTTTCATTCTTCTATGAATCCCACGAGTAGTAAGCCTTTGATCTTTCTAAATATTCCTTTATATGTAGTTCAGAGTTCTGGGACTGTTACCTGAACCTGTTTCATTTGGTATTCTGTGTTATTATGGTAATAGATCTGTACTGTGCTTCTCCTTAATGCACCGTCAAGCCCTGCCCCAAGACAAAACTTGATATGCTCTTTTTGATGTTTAATGTGACACCATTTCTCTTCAATTTGTCATTCCTGGCATAGTAAACCATATGATTTTCATATTCAAAATGGCTAATACCTGTCCATTTCAGCTCACTAATGCCTAAGATATTGAGGTTTCACTTTTGACAATTTCCAATTTTCCTAGATTCATAGTTCACACATTCCATGTTCTGACTATTCATGGATGATTGCAGCTGTTTCTCTTCATTTTGAGTTGTGTCTCATCAACAAATGAAGGTCCTGAAGGCATTAATACATTTGTGCCACAGCAGTCAATTCTATTTTGGGAAGGCAACTCTGTACTAGTCATATTTTGAGTGCCTTCATCAGAATATGAAGGTACTATGTCTGACAATATTTTGGTGCTCTTCATTATGTTTCAATATTCAATATGGTGGTACTTGACAGTGTTCCACTGCTATTCATAAGGTTTTCAGTGAATAAATATTTGGAAGTAGTCTATCTGTCCTTCCTAGTCTGTCTTCATCTGGAAGTTCAGTTGAAACCTGTCTACCATGGGAGACCGCACTGATATTTAAAATAGCTATAGTGTAGCTTCCAAAATCATAGAAATACTCAAGCCACCACAGTACATCAAACACGATAGACAAGTGGTGGAACATTTTCCTAGAGCAGTGATTCTCAAACAGAATGTGATTTTGCCCTCACTGGACAATTAGCAGTATCTAGGGACATTTTTTGGATTTCTGGTGTAGTGCTGTATGGTATTGTGGTAGACGGAAAGGTAGGTTTGATCTGCTAGATCTGCTGTTCAAACTCATCAGCTGGTGCTCAGAAAACCTATACAGACAGGGTCATTATAAATCAGAACCATTTTAATAACAATGTTGTTGTTGTTGTTAAGTGCCGTCGAGTCGGTTCCGACCCATAGCGACCCTGTACAGGGTTTCCGAGGGTGTAAATCTTTACGGGAGTAGAAAGCCTGAGCTTTCTCCCGCGGAGTGGCTGGTAGTTTCGAACCGCAGATCTTAAGGTTTGCAGCCCGATCTGTAACCACTACGCTACCAGAGCTCCTTAATAACAATAGCGGAAACATTTTCAGTTATCAAAACTGGGTGAAGTAGGTTGTTTCGAGTATCTAGTAGGCAGAAGCCATATGCTGCTAAATGCTCGAAATGCACAAGAAAGTTCCCCATAACAAATCATTATTTAATCAAACAGTCAATAGCTCTGAATCCTGGAGTCCCTTGAATCCAGGTTTAGAAACCAGAATTATCTTATTTCAATCTGGACTCAAATATTGTATCAATCTGCTCAGTGATGGTGGCAACTGTGTGCTGTTAAATCTGTTCTGACTCATAACCACTCTGTATAGGGTTTCCAAGGCTGTAAATCTTTATGGGAGAAGAAAGCTTCATCTTTCTCTTGGGGACCGGCTGGTGGATTTGAACTGCTGACCTTGAGGTTAGCAAAACAAATTGTAACAAATTATGCCACCAGTGCTCCTTAATCTGCTCATAAGTGTTAATAGTTTAATCACTAGTCCTTCATAGACCTCTGAGAGAATGAAATGTACCATGACAACCAGATAGCAGGAGATATTAGAGGTCTGATGTGTACTTGAAAGCACACTTCAATTTATCCTTTTAGAAAGCTTCACCTATTTGCAAAGACAGTTTGTAATTAACAATTTGTCTGATCCTTTGATTATGAAAGTTCATTCTGATATTTGTAGCAGAACCTGTGGCAATCTTTAAAGGTTGCTTTCAGACCCCTTCACAATTCTGTCTCTTACTCTCTCTACCTATCTGCTCCCTTTTATCATGATTGATACTTGTTAGCCTATCCTCTCTAATGTTGTAATTTCCCAGAAATCCACAGATGAATTGAAACCAAGAAGGGTACCATTAAGACAAAAGCTCTAAAAGTAGTAGTCTTATCACCAAAGGCCTCATCTGAGATTGCTTGAATCCTATAGTCTGAACACCAGAGCCTCAGTAATATAAATGGGCCCCAAATAAGCAGACCTGTCAGAGAGATGTTTCTGTGTTGTATTTGTTATCCAGGCTTCGTAATTGCTGAAGAAGATAATGGAATTGTCAGTCCATTGATAAAAGTGGATCCTGGAACAAGAGGGAGATTTAATGAGCAGCTCACCTCTGTGCTCACAGTGCAATGCGCTTGCTATCTGAGTTCTGACACCCCTTTGTTCCAACCTTTCCTAACACATCTGACTTACCAAAGAGAAAGTGGTCAGTTTTCCCTATAATTGCTTCCAAACTTATGTCTCTGATAAGTGCTTTCATTTAGCTTGTTTTACAAGTTGCCCTTCTAAGGCTCGTTCTAAATATGCTTCTTGCAGTCTGTGCAGTGATTAGATTGAGTGTAGTGCTTTAGGTAAGGTCTAACAAAATACAACACATTTTTTTCAATAATAATGGAGCTGAATAATCTTTAATATAGGTTTTTTATTAAAATAACTCATATCTCTCTCCAGGTCAATATGCTATAGTACTTTCTTATTAAGCAGATATTATGTCCTTTTATTACATTCTACGAGACTCATTATTCTGCATTTATCTGCATTGAATTTTCCATCTTTTAGCTCAAGCATTTAAGTGAACTAATTCTTTTCCTACCTGAGGATTGTTTTTCAGAGATGACCTTTCCTCCCAATTTAGCATCATCTGCAAACCAGAACACAGCATTGTAATTAATGTTCTTGGAGTCAGTTATACAAAATCCTTAATCGTAGGATATTCAACATCATTTTTGAACCAAGGTAACTGCTATGAGTAGCTTAGCTATGATTATATTCTTTATCTCCTATTTTGTAATATAGAAGGCTTGATTGGAATAAAAGCAAGAAAAAAGATCTTGATTAGAACAAACTCTCACTTTAAGTAGAAGTTTCTTCAGCATGATTTTTTTGTAATGCAATGTCCTCCAAGATGAATCTGCAGAGCATCTCTCGCATCTTGGCAGGTAACTATTCACTTTACAACCCTGGGTCACCAAGATAGACATCACTTAGACCCAGAAAATTGGTGCAATTAATTCTAGGCTTCCACTTCAGCAGTCCCTGAACTGGTAACTCTGGGTCAGTGACTCAAGGAGGGAGATGGGGTGCAGGGAAGATGAGAGCAAAGCTCAGCTACTTACCTGCAAAGATTCACTAAATTAAAACAAGGTGATGTACTCAAGCTCCCTTCTATGCAGCCGTACTAGAGGGACAAGTCACATTTTTTTAAAACCACTGTACCTTTTAGTTTGCTTTTAAAATTATTTTACCTGCACAACATGAAAGAGACAAGGTAATACTTTCAGAGTCATTCTGGCTCTAAAAGCTCACTTTTGACCACATATTCCTGGCTGATGAGAAGTTCAGTATTTAAGGGACCGTGGAAAGTTTAGATATATTTAGAGTGAGAGACATTAGCACACACAGGTGAATACCTGTAAATCTTCTCGGTAAACAATGTGGATGCTGCTGCAAAATATAAAGATGTTTTTGTTATTAGCTGCTGCTGAACTGATTTCAATTCAAAGTGACAACATGTGACAGAATGTAACTGCCCTATAGGGTGTTCATGGCTGTAATTTTATGCAAGTTGATCACCAGATTTTTCCCCATGGAGCCAATAGAGGCGCCTAAGCCACCTACCTTTTGTTTAACAGTCAAAAGCTTAATCATTACACCCCCAGGACTCATTGCTGTTGTTGTTAAGTGCTGTGGAGTCAGTTCCAACCAATAGCAACCCAGTATAGGGTTTTTGAGTAGTGACTGGTGAGTTTGAACTGCTGACCTATGGTTCAAACTGAGCTTGCTGTCCTGTGCTTATCCTAGAGTGTCACACCAGAAGTTATTTAGCACTTTATTACTGTACCCAGTCTCCCTTCTATGCAGCCATGCTAGAGGGACAAGTCACAATGTTTTGAAATCTTTGTACCTTTTAGTTTGCTTTTAATATCATTTTGCCTACATAGCATGAAAGAGACAAGTATTTGATTACTGTCATAAGAAATTATCATAGATTTACGGGGCTTAAAACCACAAATATTTATTGGTTTCTGGTTCTCTAGTTCTGAAGTCTGGTACAGGTCTCACTGGCTAAAATCAAGGTATTGGCAGAGATGTTCCTTTCTAAAGGTTTTAAGGGAGAATGGGTTTCCTGCTCTTTCAGGTTGTTAGCTGAACTAAGTTCCTGACAGTTGTAGGTAAGGTCCTATGTGCTTGCTGCCTGTCAGCTAAGAATCACCCCAACATCCAGAGGATGGATCTATATCCTTTATCTTCAAAGTCAGCAATGATGTGTCAAGTTCTTTATGTAGGGAAAAGATCTCTGATTTTAAAGGCTTGTGTGATTGTATTGGGTTCCCCTGGATAATCCAGAACACTCTCTTCTCAAGATTCATGACTTTAATTACATCTAAAAAGTCCTCTTGCCATGTCATGTAACATACTCACAGATTCCAGGAATTATGGCAAAAACATCTTTGGGGGCATTATTTAGCCTACAACAAGGACCTTTGAATATCTAATTGGTTCTGAATTTAGGCTTTAAAGAATTTGTATTTTATTGTTTGACATTAGATTTAATCTTTGATAAGTAATTCATGCATGTTGTCAATGTTTACCCCAGTGAACTGGGTTTCTAATCATGACCTAAAATATCCCTTTTAATATTATTAGAATTTTAAACATGTGCCACTTTATTAGCCAAATCAATCTTGTACATAGAGAATAAAGAGTTGTTGTTGTTACTGTTCATTTATATAAATTTATTGATTTCCTACCTTGAGTCACTTTGATCTGGTCAGGCTGAGTTTTATATTTGATACACACATTTTTTACTGGCAGTCTTTGACTAGAGAGATGGAGGCCAATTATATTGATTATTGTTATTGTTAAATACAATTAAGTCAGTTCTGGCTCATAGAAACCCTGTATAGGGTCTCCGACTAGCAACTGGTGGGTTTTAACCACTGACCTTACCATTATCAGTCCAGTGTGTAGCTATATGTTAATGATTAAGGAGATTCAGCTATTCAGAGTCAGGAACAGTATCTTAGGAAATCATACTCAAGAAAAATTTCTTTCCTCACCACCTCTCCTAACTCTAATTCTCTCATCTCATAATTACACCATATAATGAGACTCTGTCATAGAATCTCAGTGACAATGAATATAAAATCATTTTATGGTTATTCCCAGGTTGGTGTCCCACACTGGACGTAACTGGTACTTCCGTTAATCCATTCTGACCAGCTTGTAGTTTCTTTTCTGAATTGAGTCTAGAGGGGCTTGTGATTATCTTTCTTTTTACTTAGATACTTTGGATTACAGCTACGTGGTAGGCTGAATGATGAGCACACTACCTCCACCACTTGAATGAAGGTTGAAGAGGAAATTAAAGTTGGTTACAAGCTAACATTTATATGGGTGATCATCTTAGGTTAGTACATAGGTCAAATATGTCACAAGAGACCATAGGAGTGACAAAGGGAGGTGGGAGAGGCATGCCACACTAATATGATAAGAAAAAGTTTTGATTGGCTTTGAAGTTGGAAAAGACCATGATCTTGGACAGTCTCTGGAGAGCTAGAGAAAGCAAGGAAATTTATTATTCTCTAGAACCTCTGTAAGGAGTGTAACTCTGCCAACACTTTGATTATTCATTGTGGACTTTGGATGCCCTGAACTGTAAACCAATGTTGTTGTTGTTAGATTCCATCAAGTTGATTCCGACTCACAGTCACTCTGTGCACAGCAGAACAAAACACTACCTGGTCCTGTGCCATCCTCACAATTGTTACAGCAGAGTCCATTACTGCTGCCACTGTGCCAATCCATCTTATTGGGAGACGACTTAATTTTCACTGACCCTCCACTTTACCAAGCCTGATATCTTTCTCCAGGGACTGGTCACTCTTGACAATATGTCAAAGTATGAGAGACGAAATTTCTTCTAAGGAACATTCTGGCTGTACTTTTTTCAACACAGATTTTTTTGTGCTTCTGCCAGTCCATTGTATTTTTAATACTCTTCTTTAACACCATAACTCAAATTCATCAACTCAAATGCATCGTTATCCAACTTTCACATGCTTATGTGGCTATTGAAAATGCCATGGCTTGGGTCAGGTGCACCTTAATCTTCAAACTGAAATCTTTGCTCTTGAACATTTTAAAAAGATCTTGTACAGCAGATTTGCCTAATGTAATACATCGTTTGATTTCTTAACTGTTGCTTCCATGAGTGTTGATAATAGATCCAAGAAAAATAAAATATTTGACCATCTCAATCATTTCTCCATTTATCACGATGTTATTTATTTATCTCGTTGTGAAGATTTCTGTTTCTTTTACATTGGAAAATAATACATATCTGATATTATCAGGTTCTAGATTTGCAGTAATTTGTTAAAGTAGTCATAGGGAACTGGAAAAAGACAAAACCCACCTTTAAAAACAATCCAATAGTGATCATTCATATGACTATTTTGATAAATCAAAAAGCATTTTAAAGGTACTGATTCTCTAGACAAGGTTCTATCTTACATATTTCTGGATATGCATGACTGTTTCTTCTTTTTCATTGATCTTCAACTTCATCTAACATGACATTAACTCCAACTCCTGGCAAACCCATGTGAGTTAGAGCAGAATGTACTTCATGGTTTATGTTTCAGAAATAGATCTACAGGCCTTTTATTTGAGGTGTCTCTGGATAGACTCAAACTGCCAATCTTTCAGTTAGCAGACAAGAGTTTAACTATTTGCACTACTCAGAAACTGACTGTGACTTACAGATTATCAAACACTAGTTGCTAGACATGTTATATACATTAAATGTTGTTGTTCTTTTTGCAGCAGAACACTGCCCACTTCTCAGAAACCCTCTACAGGGTCATTATGAATCGGAACTGACTTGATGTCACCTAACAGCAACAACTATGGGTCGGACCCGACTCGATGGCACTTAACAACAACAAACAACAACAGCAACAACTACAAGGTGATTGGAAGTATCATGGCTTGGGACAGGTGCACCTTAGTCATTAAAGTAATATCTTTTATTTTAGAAACTATAAAGAGGTTTTTTGTAGTAGATTTGTTGAGTGGAATACATCGTTTGATTTCTTGATTGCTACGTCCGTGGGTGTTGATTGCGGATCCAAGTAAAATAACATCCTCTACAACTTCAGTATTTATCATTATGTTGCTCATCGATCCAGTTATGAGGAAATTTGTTTTATTTATCTTTATGTGTAATCCATATTGAAGACTGTTGTTGTTAAGTGCTATCGGGTTGTTTTTGACTGATAGCAACTCTGTATATGGTTTCCAAGAAGCTGGTGAGTTTGATACACTATCTTTGCAGTAAATAATCTAGTGGTTATTCTACAACACCACACCAAGACTTCAGTCAATAAGAAAGGTTAATTAACAGTAAATTTGAAGGTAGCAATTATTCTGTGTGCCTGAGTTTCCTCTCTGTAAAGTTGAGCAGTGTCATATCATATATTTTCTTGGATTCTACTGAGCTATTATCTAATATTCTATGGTTCTAGTGCAATGCAGTCCAGTTAAATTTAGCTCTATTTCCTCTTCTCTCACATACCATATTTTCTAACATTATTTCTAACACACTATTTCTACAGTTCAGTTTTAGAGCACTTTGTTCATTTTAATGATCAGCTTAACATAAGAAAAATAAGCCATTCCACAAACGTCCTTGAAACTCCTAAATAGAGATAAATGCATATAACTGAAATGAGCTTTATCATTTTCACCTATTGGTAATTTGCAGTCAGGTGGAATATGCTACAGAATACTCTTTGTCAACACATCAAAGGTATTGATTCTTGTTTTTTCTTTCTTATTCGTTGTCCAGCATTTGCATGTATAAAAGGAGTCCTGGTATAGCTTTGTGAAATGAACATTGCACTCACTGATAATCTCAAGGTCGGTGGTTTAAATCCACCAGTTGCTCCTCAAATAAGTGCAGTAGATTCTAATATCAGACTTCCTATGTTTCCATTCATTCTACAAAACTCATTAGTAAATATTTAATATAATGGATAAGATATACCTCAGTTGGTGTTTGGATTAAACATGCTAAAGCAAGTAAGGCATTAAAAACAGCTGTTGTTATATCATTAAGTGCTCAAGCAATGTTTGTCTATAATTTGTTGCTATATTCTTGCCCATACTTAACATTGTGTTATTAACACTTAATAAACAAAGATATTTTGGGTGGATTAAATCATTTTAAAGTAGTCAGTCAATACATGGATATAGAACCACAACTTTTCCTTGTTGACCATGTTAAATTGTTGGAAATATTACAACATCTGAGAATTAAAAACAATTCCCTCAGCTGTATATTTGATTACTCTCAATAGGGATGAGTTTATGTGTTGACTTCACAAGTCTATATTTTTCAATGAAACACAAAACATGCTTTCATAATAAGATAAGTTATTATTATAATTTTCAGTTAGCCCAAGATCTCTGCTATGAAGCGTCAGCATCTTCTCCAACCTACCTAAGCATCTATGTTTCATGAGCCCAATATATCGCCCTTCCCTCAAGACACTGATAATGGGGACAAGTTAGAGTACCTGTTGATTGAGCTTTGTCCCATGCCTGGAAAACAATGAAATTAAAATAGCTCTAATCTTCCTTGAGTGCCAACCATTTTACTTAATACTCCCAGAAACCCTACAATCAAGACCCAATTTTCTCCATGGTGTAGGTGAGAAGACAAAGACCCAAATAAGATGAAATAACCTACCGTTATCACTCAGTCAGAAGGTCAAAAAGCTGTGAGTGGTTTCTAGATCTTTTCTCCAAACCCAAACTCTGCCTTCTATGCCTCTAGCTTCTCTGGTGTAATAGTCTTGTTATGGAATTAAATGTAGGTGATTTTATTAAGTTAGGGCCCACCAGTGCTCTCTGTAAGAATACCATGAAGAATTTGAGCTAACAAATTTATTACATGCAATATTCTTATCAAATCACCTAAATGCTCCAAGTCTCAGCTTCCTCTCATATATAATACTTTTCTATTAAGCTAGCAGAGTAAAAGCAGCATAAAAAATAGTATAAGAATACATCACGTATATGTTTTTTAACCTCTAGTTTATGCAGTTCATGTAGCACCTTAAATATATATAAAGATCATTGTGCTAGTTTAACTGTATTGTTAAGTATGGATTCTTTTGCTCTCTTTGGTAAACGTTGGGGACAACTGTTTTATGGTGTTTCTGACTCCCCAATCAGATGCTTCTTTGCTTCAAGATTTTCTTTCTCTGGTTACTGAAGTGCCCTTAAGTTAATTGCAGCCTGAATGCTGTGAATAGAAAGCCAGTGGCTGTGCTCCTTGTTGTTGTTGTTGTTATGTGCTGTGGAGTTGGTTCCGACTCATAGTGACCCTGTACAGGGTTTCTGAGGCTGTAAATCTTTACGGGAACAAGAAAGCCTCTTCTTTCTCCCACAAAACAGCTGGTAGTTTCGAACTTCTAATCCTGAGGATAACAGCCCGATTCATAACCACTACGCTACCAGAGCTCTTTAGGTACCAGTATTATCTGCAACGTATGATTGGTTTATGCAAAGCAGTTCCTATGGATCAGTCTGAATTTCTTACCTAGACTTTGGCTATTATAAGAGTAAAAACAGCATTCAACACATCCCATTAAAAGAAGGGCCCAAAGTCAATGTCTTTATGAGAGCACGAGGACATGGGGGTCCATTTGGTCATACCGCTCAGACACTATGAAGGCTTGCTACAGTAACATCATTTTTTCATAGCAGACAAGGAAAGCCTGTGGAGATATGCAGCCTGTTGTAATATTTTCACTACCCTTCTTCAGTGATGCCAGTATGATATGATTATTGAGAAAATGTAGCACTATTTCTGCTCTTTGAGGATGAATCTTTCTCATTCATCTCTCCTGAGTCTTAGGAGAGTGAAAGATGACATTAAAGCTTCCTTATGTTTTACTGTGTATATCATGATTCTGTGTCTCTAACTAGCTCATTCATTTTTTATATTAAAAATCAGTTTCTCTATCTACCATTGAAACCCTGTTGTTTGCCTTTAATATGGTTAGTAGAGTTCCATAGAATTCAAGTGATTCCTTTCATGTCATAGACAAATGGCTACTCTCAAACCTGAGAAACTCCAAAAAGCAAAACTTTGATAAACTGGAAGTAGAAACTACTAGTTATTTCCTACTTTAGAGATGAGACTCATCTTTGCTTATTAATTTTTATGTGGGGTGCCTTTTGTGCTTCCTCAAAGTTTTTTTTTTTTTTTTTTCCCTCTAATATATTCACTCTCAGAGAATTACAAATTCTCAGAAGTTGGAGAATCTGAGGAGATCTTTTCTCCTCATTTATTAAGAACATCTTTAATAATGGCTCATCTTCCAAAATATATCCATCTTTAATAGCATCCTAGCAAAAAATGAGAGAAAAAGAGAAAGAAAACCACAATCTAGGATTATTTGTCACTGCAGGATGGAATAATTTTAGGACATGAACATTGCTTAAAATGTGCCTGATTTGTTATTTCTTCTTATAGTCATCACAGCACTTAACTGGATGAAATACAATAAAACAACATTAACAAGAAAATACAAAATAATGCAGAATGACCTTAGTTACCTGAATCTAGCATTAAAGAATGAAAATAGGGTTTAAAGGTGAAGAAAAGGATTCAGAGAATGAAGTAAATGCAATCAATTGCAGATGGTTCTTTTCTAAAAGCAGAAGATGAATAAAATCTCTTTCTAGGGTCTTAAATAATTTAAATTCTATCAAACACATATTTCCCTCGTAACAGGTTCACACAATTTTCACGACATTGTAAGCTGTTACTTTCTTTGATTCTGGCTTTTCTGCACTCCCTTAGGATGTTCTCCGATGATTATTTCTCTCTGTCTTTATTTTGTTTGTTTGTTTGTTTTTCCCCAACTTCCTCCTTTTCCCTGAGGAAGTATGCAGCCATAATGCTGAAGCACTGTTAAATGCAATAAGGCAAAAATCTTCACTGTTTGATGGCACCAGAGTGCCAGTGCTTTGGATAAAGAATTATCCCACTAACTCAGTGTGAACTAGCTAAAAGGAACAAGAAAAAAAAAAATCCATAAACACATGGTGTATTTATTTTTTATGATTCTAAAAACCTTTATTTAAAAAGATAAAATGGGAATCATTGGATGTATATATTTGAAGGCAAGAATCTCACAGGCAATTCCTACAAGTCATAGCTTTGTGTGTTGATTTCAGGCAATGGATTTTAGAAGTAGAGAGACAAATCTACATTGTCCACCAACTTTACCCTGAAACTGGAAGTCCTGCCTTTGATTCATCCTTTGTAATAAAGGTTATGACTTAAAAATAAAGTTTTCCATGTGGAAATTTAAATAAAATAAATCCAATGAAACTCTAAGTCTAAAGTGCAAGAGGGAAAAAATGACTCACTTTGAAGTCTCAGTAACCTAGATTACCAAAAGCTGACTTTTCTTAGTGAGTTTGTCCCATTATCTAGGACATGTTTTTCTTATTCTACATGTATTTACTCTTTGTTGTATTTTCAGTTGCCATCAAGTCAACTCCTGACTTACAATGACTGCATGCACAATGGAATGGAAACATCCTTGGTCTGCTCTATCCCAGTCTAGATCTGACCATTGTAATCCATAGAATTTTCATTAACTGATGTTTTGAAATAAATAGATGCTTTCATGGTACCTCTGGGTACACTAGGAGCCTGAGTGGTGCACACAGTTTGTGATCAGGTGCTCACCTAATGATTGGCAGTTTGAAGCTATCCAACTGTTTAGGAAAACAGGCCAACTGACTTGCTTTAAGAAAGATTAGTCTTGAAAACCCTATGGTCCAGTTTTACTCCATGACACGTGGATCAAAACTCACTGATGGCAACAGACTGGGTGAACTTGAATCTTTAATATTTCTGTTAAAAGCCAAGTAAATGCACTATACCACCCAGGAACTCCTGATGAAGCTTCTTAAAGGAGATAATAACAGATGTTTTCTTAGGAATGTATTGTAGATGACAGGATCTCAATTGAGGAATTATTCTTTCTGACACAAAAATTACCTGTATTTCTGGAAAAGCACTCATATCCAACTTGTAGTAGATGGGAAATTCTCCATGGAGGTGACCCAACAGCAGTTCGATTCCACTGAGAGTCTATGAAAAACCACTGTTACCTTCTTCACCAACAAGCATAAGTTCCTTTCTCCCCTTCTCTTTAGTTTGTTCTCAATCCCCACCAATGTTTCCGTGTATAGGTAAGTATTGAGGTACAATGAAGAACACTTGTCTGGCAGCTGCAGCTTTACAGTTCTAAACTCCTAGAACAGTTGTGTGTGAGCAGCTTTGCTGTAACATAGGGAAATCTCTTCTCAGGACATTTTGTTGTGGCAGCTGCTGGGAATTTAACAGTCAAAGGAAATTAATATTGAAAAGAGGAGAATGGTCAACACAGCTCAGGGACTGATGGACCTTTGCTTTCTCCTCTTTTCTCCAGTGTAAAAGCTTGAAGGAAATTCATTTTGCATAATTTATCATAATAGATAAAATGTCTTTTTTTTTCAAGCCACTAATGTTAGTAATTCCTTAAACAAAGCACCTTCACAATATTTGTAGTCTCTGAAACCCTATATAGGGTTGCTATGAATAGAATTGACTGGAAGTCAGTGAGTTTGTTTTTCAGTTAAAAGTATAAAATGTCCCCCCTCTAAGACAGAAATTCTAAGAGAACACATAAACAGACATGAAAGCTTTCTGGTAACCACATTAATCTACTGGTGAGTTGTGGTCGTTGTTAAGTGCCGTCAAGTTGGTTCCGACCCATAGTGACCCTGTACAGGGTTTCCGAGGCTGTAAATCTTTACGTGAGCAGAACGTCTCATCTTTCTTCCACGAAACAGCTGGTAGTTTCAAACTGTTGGTCTGAAGGTTCGCAGTCCAATTCGTAACCACTACGCTACCAGTAGAAGAGGGGAAATGGCAGCAATGAAGAAATAGGCTGAATTCAACCACATTCCATAGACTCCTGTTGACCTGGAGATGAGGGAGTGAAAAGGAAGAGCTGGTTGGTTCAAAGTGAGGTGAGATCTGGGGACACCTAAGCCCATGGAAAAGGACATAGCCAGAGAAGTCTAGAGCTGAGAGTGAAGCATCCAGCTGATATGAAGTGAGGGAAGTCGTACAAGAATACCCAAAGCTGCAGATAGTACCCATTTGACCTAGCCTCGATGGGTTGATTATCAGAACTCTACTAGAGGAAGAGAAAAACAACAACAACAATTTTTGATAAAGGAAATGAGGATAAATTGTTAAAATTTGATGAACTTGACCTATACTCTTGGAGATAGTAGCTCAAAAATACCGATAGAGAGGAAAAGAGTCTTCACATCAAGTATCAGTGCTATCCCTTCTGTATAAGGGTAGATAGGGATGGACAACTTAGATATTGTTGTTGTTGTTAGGTGCCATCAAGTCAGTGCCGACCCATAGTGACCTTATGCACAGCAGAACGAAACACTGCCGATCCTGGGCCAACCTCACTACTGTTGCCACGCTTGAGTCCATCGATGCTGCCACTTGATCAATCCATCTCGTTGGAGGTCTTCCTCTCTTTCTCTGTCCTTCCAGTTTACCAAACAGGATATCCTTCTCCAGAGACTGGTCCTTCCTGACAGTATGTCTGAAGTATGAGAGACGACATTGGCTACCTAAAATGAAGTGGTGATAAAAGCTCGAAGTGACTGGCTTACATGGTTTCAAGAGGGAGTTTAGTTTAAGTGTGTGGTTTACATCTTGTCTATATGGGTCTGGTAAAAAGAGATGGGGATAAGATTCTTATGATTCAATAGTGAGTAATTATTAGCATAACTAATTGTGACTGTCACAGTTGTAAAGGTAGAAGTTTTGTAACAAAAATGGGGGAATAGTTAACCTTGTAGTCCAGAAACAGAGGACCCTAGGACCATCAAGGGAGAAGAGCACAAGTGGAATACTTAACCTTATCCAGAGAAGCAGAGGCACCACAGATGGAGGGAGAGATGGGGACATGGAGAGAGAGAGCAGCTGAGGACTCTAGATTCATGGAAAGAGAGGGACAGAGGGCTGGTGGCTAGGAGGCAGCCTTGCAGAATGTGCCCTTTGGTGGTTTAAATTATTATATATGCCTGAGTGTTTAAAAAAATAAATAAAAAGAGCTAAAATGAATAAAAGAAATACTGTTAACTGATGGTACTTGGAGGAGATTATAATAATTTTAATGAAACAAAGTATATGATTTGTTGAATGTAAAACTGATGATCTGTCCTGCAAACTTTCACTCAATTCACAATAAAAACTTAAAAAAAAAAAGTGTCTTTAAAAATAAATAAATAAAAAGCATAGAATTTATGTTTTCAGAGATCCATTAAAACATGATTCTTCTCATTTCAAAGGAGTAATAAACATATAAAAACATGAGTAATTAAACTTAGTTTGGGCTAAACTAATTTTATTTTAAGACTGTTTCCTAGGCTATGGGTGATGAGAACAACCTGAGAATGTCTTTCATGATATAAACAATCAAATTGAAGTGTTTTTATGACATAAATGGCCAATTTTTCTCTAAGCTCCTATTATTTATCATTAATTATTTATTACTCATATTCTTGCTGTTGTTGTCAGCAAGAATATGAGAACTTTGGCAGAAGCCAAAGAACTGCATGACTGACAGGCTGAGGACAAGAGCAAGGACAAGAGCAAGGTGTACCTGTAGAAGGTCTGTGAAGAGGAGTTAGTGACCAAAGTCACTTCCAACTCACAGTGACCCTGTCAAGAGTTTCCAAGGAGCAGATGGTGAGTTGAGCATGGACATTGTGGTTCAAGTAGACCTTGCATTCAGTGCTTTAACCAAAGTGCCAATCCAGGACTTCCTTATGCATATAATTACATCATAAAATAGATTTACTTGACAAAGCTTTTCTAGCCATAGTCTTTATAACTGCCACCAAATGATTGGGTGGAACTATGCAAATAGGACTCTAACTCATAGATTGGTCTGTTTTGCCATTCCCCTCTAGGTGTGCCATTCCGCTAGGATAATTCATCAGAAACAGGAACGAATGATCCCTAAAGAAGCTTTGTAATACATGCCTGGGCAGGGCAGAAGCCAAAGAACTGCATGACTGACAGGCTGAGGACAAGAGCAAGGACAAGAGCAAGGTGTACCTATAGAAGGTCTGTGAAGAGGAGTTAGTGACCAAAGAACTGTTGTATGAATTGTTTCCAATTCTGATTCGTACCCTGTTCACTTCCCTAATAACTTCATAAGCAGGAGTATTGTTTGAGTTCTGAGTGATCACTGTAATGAATTACCCAACACAGCAGAGAAGTAGAGCACGCTGCTAGAGGGAAGGTTGGTGTCAGGATAGGATAAAGAAGGTTAGAGGGTAGAGGCAAGTCTGATCTCTGTGTCATAGGAATCAGCCTTGAGCTGATGTGGAGTTTGATTCTTCTTCATTCTTGTGAAGCCAGAGGAAGTCAGACATGTCCCCCACACCATTGTTATTAACTCATTCTTGGTATTATTTGTATTTTCAGATTATTTTAGATCATGTAGATAATGGATCACTTCTGATGATATGTAATTATATATGAAATGATTTTCTTTTTCCTTAGTAAAAATTGCATCTTTGAAATTTTAACTCATTCACAGCCAGGATTGACTAATCAGTGTTTTCCTTCTTCATTATGATTTTATTGGCTATAGTGATGTAGTTAAAAGGGAACCAGTTTATCCTCATACAGTTGTGTCTCCATAGCTTGAACATTTTGACTTTTTTTGTTAACTATAAAATTAGTTGACTATAAAATTGTTATTATTATGTGCCTTGGAGTCGGTTCCGACTCATGAAATTAGAATGTGGTCCCCTTCCTCTAATTTTCTAGAAAGGGAATAAGAGAAGGGTTGGATGTGGAAAGCTTGATAGAAGTATGACATCATTTATAGATTAAGATATGCCTTAATTTCAAAGTAAAGCAGTTATATTTGTGTATCCTCAGGGGGAAAATTACTATTTTAGATCTATTTAGAAAAGATGAATGGAAATCACTTTTTAAGCATCACATCATTTGATTTATAATAGCACTTAAATATAACCATAATATAACATACTGTTTCCATTTCCAACCCAACATGTGAATCTGTTGTTACTGGAGTTAAGTACCATCATAGGGCTTCCAAAGAGTGGCTGGTGGGTTTGAACTGCTGACCTTGTAGTTAGCAGTCCAGTGCTTATCCTAGAGTACCATACCAGGACTCCAATGTGCATTTTACACCAGCCCTATTATACGGTAGAATATCCTTATAATATCCTATTATAAGGATAGCCTTACACCAGTTCTATTATAGGATAGAACAAGGAGAATCATATGTAAGTTTCCAAATTTTTAATGACGTTGGTTTTCAAAAGGTTGATAAATGTGAATGTCATGTTAATATTTTTAGAATGAATAAAATGTCAGTGTTGGCTCAATCTTCTATAATTTATATACACCCTTCTCAATAAATTTCCCTTCTTATAATTTCACACACCAGAAACCTGATTAATATTTTTGAGTCAAGACTTGTGAATTACTCCATATCTAAGGCTTGAATTTTTAAATTTTCATTTGGGCAGTTTGGGGGGCTTCCTAGATATTCACACTTCTGAATTTGCCCTTGATTCAACTTTTCCTACCACAGTACAGGATAATTCATCAATTACTGTTTCAGTCTATCATTAATGGCCACATACTGTGGTCTAAGTGGGAGTCCTAGTGGGGTGCTGTAAGAAAAACCCTGGGCTGCAAACTGCATGGTTAGCTGTCCAAACCCACCACGCACTCCTTGAAAATCCTATTCAGGGTTGCTATAAGTCCAAACTGATTCAGTGCTGTTTAACAAAAGCAAATGTCTCAGGAACTATAAGAAACAATCTAGGTTACGCGTTAGTCATTGTTGTAGTGAAGATTTTAGATTTTACTTGGGAAAAAATATATCTGTGCTCACATCCAGCCTATGATACAGCCTAGGAAATCTTGAGTAAGTCTTATCATCTAAGTTTTATTTTCTTATTTATAAATACAATCGAAATAACTCATCAGTTTATTGTGAGGAATGGGATTGCATACATGGAGACTTAAATTTTTGTGGAAAAATAAAATTAAAAGGTAATGGAATTTTTTTTCTTTTTTAAATAGGAACCCTGTATTGGGTTTCCATCCAAGAAGCAACTGGTGAGTTTGACTCACAGACCTTGTGGTTCAAACCAACCTTGGGATCCTGAGCTTATCCTGCAGCACCTCAGTAACATTAAGTCCATTTGGACTCATACTAACCCTGTAAAGATTTCCAGGGAGGGATTAGTGGGCTTGAACCACTGACCCTGCAGTTAGCAGTCCAGTGCTTATCCCACAGGGACTTGATTAGTAAATATATCATAATATATTAATGAACAAAATATATAGTGCCTGACATGTAGAAAGCTACTACTACTTGTACTAACATTAATATTCTTTTATTCAGGAAACAAATTGGTGACAAATGGCTGCTAGTGGAGAGGGTGCAGATGAGGGTCCGTGCAGAGTGATTAGTGAGGAAGCTGGGTTATCTGTTCCAGTGGTTGTACCAGGAAGTGTTAACACTGGCAGGAGAGAGGGGTGTTCCCATGATAAAGGACCTCCTGGGCAGTCTGGTTGTCAGAAGTCTCTTTGAGTTTGAGCCCCTTTGAAGACTCAGGACAAAGAAAACACAGTTAAAGTCTTGGAGAAACTAATGTTGGAAAAGATCTGAAATTGCTTTTTCAGTGTATGTCTCTAACGCATGGCTGAGTGTGTGCCCCTTTGAGGCACTGCCTCTACCCCAGTAACCGCCTATGTTGTTATTAAGTGCCATCTAGTCATTTCTGACTCATAAAGAACCTGTATAGGGTTTCCAAGACATGGCTGGTGAGTTTGAACTGCTGACCTGATGGTTCAAACCGACCTTGTGGTTCAGTAAGTATTCTACAGAGCCAACCGATACTCCTGAGAAAGGTAATAGGGTTTTTCTAAGAACTTCTCTAAGACCCCTGATATAAAAAGTCTGAGAACAAATTTCCAAATGGTTTGCAGGACAATTTTAAGAAGAGAAGGACAACAAAATTAGGAAAAGAAAGAAGATTACTACTGTGAACTGCTGTAGAAAGATCCAACAAGGTGATTCCCCTGGGTGACTCTAAGAATGTCATCTTAGACAGAGGTGATGGTGTATGTGTGGACTGGGTTTGAACTGCTGACCTTTTGGTTAGCATTTTAGTGCTTATCCTACAACACTACACCAGGGCTCTTGTTGTTAAGTGCCGTCAAGTGGGATCCTACCCGTAGTGACCCTGTATGGGTATCCAGGGAACAGCTGGTGAGCTTGAACCACCAATCTTGCAGTTCAAACTGACTGCAGTGCAGAAAGTACAGACATTTCTTAAAAGATATTTGTTAATGAACAGGAGGATAAGGATTGTATTTTCTGCTAGTCTAATACTCTGGTATCATAGTGGTTATGAATCCAGCTCCTAACCTCAGGGTCAGCAGTTCGAAACTACCAGCTGTTCCAAGGGAGAAAGATGAGGTTTTCTGTTCCTGTAAAGATTTACAGCCTTGGAAACCCTGTACAGGGTCGCTATGAGTCAGAACCGACTCTACGGCACATAACAACAACAACTATATATTATTTGTTAAATTCCGCTCTGCATAATGCAACAATTTGGCAATTTACATTAATTTTCTCAAGTAATCATTGAATCCCTTCTTTATACCTCCATCTACCCCATTTTAAAAATAGTGTTCAAATCTCTCCTCCTCTGAAAAGCATTTCATGATCAATTAAGCATGAAGATGCCAAGACAAATTCATCAGGATCTATGAAAATTGAATTTTATTTGATTTAAAATGCTAGGAATTCAATTAAGGACATAGAGCCTATTTTTGCTCTTTGCAACTCTTTTTCCTTCTAGATGACAATTTGCTTTGGCCAGTAACTAAGCTTATATGACCTTCAAATGATAGAACATGCATTACAATACATACATTAATCCCATGTGTTAATAAGAAAAATCAAATCTAAGGAATATATATAAGAAGTGGCATCACAAGATAATATGTAAATGAAGTACTCAACCAAATCTAACCAAACAGACACTCAACATCAGTTTGTTCTTTACTTAATTGACAGATTCACACAAATTTTGCATCTGTTTCTGTATCTGAATGAGTCCTGGTGTGCACTGTGGGTTAATGTGCTAGACTGCAAACTCGGTTTGGACCACAAGGTCTGTGATGCAAGCTTACCAGCCGCTCCTTGAAAACCCTCTACAGGGTTGCTATGGGTCAGAACTGACTCAACGGCACTTAACAGCAACAACAACCTCTATCTGAAAGGAGTTCTGGTATTGTAGTGGTTACTAATCGGGCTGTGAACCTTAAGGTCTGCAGTTCGAAACTACCAGCTGTCCTGTGGGAAAAAGATGTGGCTTTCTAATCTCATAAAGATTCACAGCCTTGGAAACCCTGTACTGAGTCGCTATAAGTCCGAACTGACACCACGGCACATCACGACCATGACCTCTATCTGAGGCTGCCCTAATCATGTACTCTTTATACCTTGAACTTGAAAATCATTGGGTTAGTGTTAGTATGTTGCCTTTTTATCTAATATTTCTAAAAGTGATGTCTAGACTGGATGTTTTTCTTGAACTCCAAACTGCTGTTTTCAATGGTTGAGTGGATGTTCTCATTTGGATATACAAAAACAAACAAAACAAAAATATAAGCCTCATTTATTTTCTCTGTTCCTGCCTGCCCAGAACACTTACAAAGTTCTTCAGATATTTGCCATAATGAGTAGTAGAATTAATATTTCTCTATTCACATAGGCCAGATGTTCCCTAATCATACTCAACTGTTTCCTTCACTTATCTTTAAATCTAGTAATTTAACCTTGCATCTAGCTGTTTTTGTTTGTTTGTTTTGTCCTATTTTGTTTATATGTATTTTTTTCTATTCCCATGAACACTATCAGAATTCAAGATCTCTTTATTTATGCTTCGACCAATAAAATAGATTCTCAGTTAGCTTTTTGACTTTAGTTTCTACTCACATTCAATTGCATTACTATTCTAAACTGCAAATATAATCATATGACATATCTTCACTATCAGAGACCAAAAGGAGTCTACCCTAAGTAGTAAGAGCCTCAAATGCAGTTCACATCCTTTTCTGGCTTATCTGCCTTTTCCCAACTTTTTCTCTATCCTTTTGGACAAAGGCAGTGTTCCAATAATACTCAACACTATCAACTTTGAAAATGTATCATGCTGTTTTAGATCTCTGAGATGTTTTTTCCCTTCCCTCCTAGGTAACTTGTAAATTACTTTCAAGGTGAAGCCAAAGCATTAACTCTACTCTAAAGTCTTAATATAGGAGTGTTGGTAAACCTGTAGAATAAAACTAGACTTCTAACTACAAAGTTTGGCAGTTTGAGCCCATAAGTCACTATGTGGGAGAAAAATGAGACTTTCTGCTCCAGGGAAGATGACCGTCTTTGAAATCCTATGCATGGTCGTTATGAGTTGGAACCAAAATGATGGTGTGGTGCTGTAGGATAGGCATTGGATGGTAAGGTCAGTTTGAACTGCAAGGTCAGTAGTTCAAACTCACCAGCCACTCCTTGGAAACCCTATACAGGGTCACTATGAGTTGGAACTAACTTGACAGTGCTTAACAACAACAAGTCTTACGTATCTTAGATTTAGAGAATATTCTCCTATAATTTAGTTATTTTACACATATCTCATATTGCACTTATTTTAAAGAAGTCTATGTTTCTTACCAAGGAACACTGGTAGCATAATGGATTACAAACTGGACTGCTTACCGCAAAGTCAGTAGTTCAAATCTACCAGTCACTCCAGGAGAGAAAGGTAAAGCTTTTTGCACCTGTAAACTTTCACAGCCTTAGAAAAGCTATGAGTTGGAACAGACTTAGCGACACAAAACTACCAAAAGGAGACTAAATGTTCACAGAGGGAAGGTCAAAACAAACTACTTTAAACCATATTAACATTTTACTCACAATGTATAAGACAGTGACTCATCAAAATTTCTACTGAATGACCAAATAAAGGAATGCATTAAACTGGCAGTAAGCAGGGCCATATCTAAGTAAAGAAAACATTAGAAAAATTTTACATCAAAGTATAAAACATTTAAAATGTAGTCCATGTCATTTTAAGCAGAGGTACTATTTAGCTCTGTAGCATCTAACAAACCCATTAGTAACAAGGCTGGAAACAGAAGTTTAAAAACTTTCATATTTTATTCCTTCAGAATCTCTAAGGAAACAGTATGAAAGCTCCTTTTTTTTTTCTTGATTATCTAAATAACACCAAGAATAGCTAATTCAGAACTTCTTTATATAATAACTTAATACCACCTGAGCTTTATGTAATGATTCCCGCTGTGTTTCCCACCTGTGTAAGCACTATAGAAAAGAATCAATGGATAATCTTTTTGTGTGTAACTTAAAGGTGTGGTAGTAGCCAATTTAGTCTGGAGCATTGATGAGTCAATCAGTTGAGCTATAAGACAGCTGCAAATCTAGATCATGCACAAAATGTTCAATTTGTTGGCCATATGTAGACATATGCTTCATGATGAATAAGCAAGTCTAAACCAAGTCTTTTCATATATGGGGAATGCACATGCATGTTGATGAGTTATAAGAACCATCCTCTGCTGACTCAGGAAAGTAGAAAAGGAAGCCCTCCTCCCCCCAAAATCTATCTTGTACAAAAAAAAAGTAAAGAAACTCCCACTAAGTTTCATTTGCCTCAAGATCTAATTTATTCATACCTGCTAAGGACACAAAAGCCATTCAGTCTATTGACTTCTGCAATCAGTAAATTTATTACCAAAGATTTGTACATGGAAAATGTGGTCAATGGACACAATTCACTATGCAGAAGGTCAACTGGACACATTAATGGCTGATTCTCTAAAGCATAAAGGATCATTTTAGGGCCATATTACTATTTGTAGTTAAAATAGCCAGGTAAATGTTAAAAGGGCAAACAAATTTCATTCCCCTTGGTATTAGCTAATGGCCAGAGAGATCAGGAAGTCAGCTGGCATTTCCTACTAATCTCTCCCAAGCCTTTTGACTCCTATTGTGGAGAAAGAAGGTTAGTTCACTATGGCCTCTAGCAGTCTTTGATCTCAGTGGCCTTGGTCCTTGACTGGCCCAATGAATATCAGGCATGCTGTGAACAGCTGTGCTCCAGCTGTGCCATCACTGGGAGGAAAGTCTCTTTTGCAGATTCTAGGCAGAATTTCAAAATGTGAAAAGTATGTCTTTGGTGTCCTATTAACCTTAATTTTGCTTTTATCTTTCCCTTTTCCTGTCAGGCACCCTAGAATTTTATGGTGCCCTCCAATGATGCTGTCGTTTCTCCATAGAACTTCATCTAAAATTGTCCTCCAAAGTAACATCACAAGCATGTCACCCTTCCTCTCATCTCTCCATCAAAACTCTCCTTTCCTTTGGACTATTGCCTATGGAATTTTCTGTCAGTAAGAATTAATCTGACAAAATACTCCTATATCAAAGAAGTACATTTAGCAAGGTCTCTGATGATTTTAATCTGTGGAGGAAATATTTATGAGCATTCTTCATGGCTTATATATTTTGGCATAGAGGACTTTTGGAAACTACAAATCATGCCACTTTTATGACTGTAGTAATTTGGCATTGAAGTTTGCTATTACAATAACAAAAACATAAAAAACAAACAAACAAAAAAAACACCCAACTTAATAATATAGAATTTCTCTAACATATCTCTCCTCTTTCCTTGTCTGAAAGGTGCTCCCTGAATATTCCAGCTCATAGTGGTCCTGCGTCAAGGATTGCAAGAAGTAAATGATAACTCGTATGTCCTTAATATGTGGCTGAGGCCCTCATGTTTCATCAGAACTGAGGATTTATGATATATTTACTTATTTACAAAAATTTCTACCCATTTTGGAAAGTCGGAATGTTTTTCTC
This sequence comes from Chrysochloris asiatica, assembly GCF_000296735.1. Lineage (NCBI taxonomy): Eukaryota > Metazoa > Chordata > Mammalia > Afrosoricida > Chrysochloridae > Chrysochloris > Chrysochloris asiatica. Next base: position 23,740,164 of record NW_006408533.1, on the reverse strand, counting down.
AGAATATATGTTGTTGTTAAGTGCCATCAAGTCAGTTATGACTCATAGCAACACTGTGTAGGATTTCCAAGGAGCGGCTGGTAGATTTGAACAGCTGACCTTGTGGTTCAAATTGACCTTGCAGTCTAGTGCATTATTATTCTGAAACACCAAACCAGGACTCCTTTCTGTATATAACTTTTTATATATAGCTCCTCATAGATAGGAGACATTTGTTTTTCTTCCCATGTGCTCCTATCTTCAATGGGGCCATTTAAAAAAAGTAGAGAAATTCTAAACTGCCAAAGTCATCATGGATTGCAGAAGTCTGGAGACTGGTTCTGTGGCTTGAAACACAATGGAGGGGTTTACATCTCAGTGTCTGAATCCCAGCCAATTTGGGTTAATAGTGCCCAAAAGTCATTTCCTGGCCTACTCCCATGGTTGGAAGAAAATGGTGTGATGGAGACAATTTCAGATATCCACCTCCCAGATGAGCATGGTTATATGGACTCAGAGCTGGAAGGGAAAATATGATGAGTTTGGAGGCAGCAAATATGTATGGGTAAGGAAGCAATTTGAGCCAGGCTGCCAGGGATAACAGGGCATAAATGAGGAAAAATGGTTTAGAGGAAAGAGCTTATGGCTGGAGAACAGGATACCTTAGCTTTTTGTTATCTTTTGTGTTTTTTTCTGACTCTGCCACCACTCAGCTAAGTGACCTTGGAGATATTACTTAATCTATATAGAAGAGGGTTTTTTGTGTGCGTGTGAAACAAAATGATTGCAATTATTTATCCCTACAGTTTCTTCCAGCCTGAGTATTCTGAAGGAGGGATTTTTAAAAAATAGTTTATTACCAAATAGTTATGCCATGCTTAAAAGTCATTTAGAGTATCTACATCCCAGATAAATCTGTTTAAAGGTGAAATAGAAGATACTTATAGCAACTTGGCAGGACTCACTAGACAATCTACAAGTTAATTGTATTAAATGTATGTCCATGTTACATGCTCTTTCACATATGCTCTCATATAATCTTATAAAATATCCTGTGAAGCATTATTATTCTCTTTTTATGAATGTGAAAACTAAAGATTCGAGAGCATGACATTTTTCTAATGCCACATAGCAGATTAAACCCCAAGTATTTTTTTCCTGAGTCAAAGATCAAACTCTTTCATTGTCATAGTAACTCCAAACATATGTACATGCACACACACAGACTTCAAAAAGTTTATGATAATATTCCGTTATCTTTTCATTCCATTTTTCATAAACTTTTTGAAGACCCTTGTATGTTATATAAGAGATGTAAACAAAAAATGTTTTTTTTTTGTTTTTTACAAAACAAAAAAATACTTTTTCTGCTTTGATTGTTGGTGTTGAGTGCCATTGAGTCAGTGATTCTATGTTAAACAGAACAAAGCACCACCCAGTCTTGCACCATCTTCACAATGACTGTTACACTTCAGCCCATAGTTGCTGCCATGGTTCCAGTCCGTCTCATTAGGGTCTCCCTCTTTTTTGCTGTTCCTCCACTTAACCAAGCATGATGCTGTAATTTGAGTGTCTTCCAAACTGGGGTGTTGTTGTTGTTGTTAAGTGCCTTCTAGCCGGTTCCGACCCATAGCGACCCTGTACAGGGTTTCCGAGGGTGCAAATCTTTACGGGAGTAGAAAGCCTCATCTTTCTCCCGCGGAGCGGCTGGTAGTTTCGAACTGCTGACCTTAAGGTTCGCAGCCCGATTCGTAACCACTACGCTACTGGGGTGTAGGGAGTCTTATCTTCCAGCACTATACCTGACAATATTCTGGTGCTATTCATTATGTTTCAATATTCAGTATTCTGGTGCTATCTAACAGTCTTTCACTGCTATTCATAAAGTTTGCAGTGGCTAAACATTCAGAAGTAGTCTGACTCTCCTTCAGAACCTATAATAGTCTGGAAGCTCAGTTAAAATCTGTTCACCATGGGTGGTCCTGCTGGCGTTAAAAATACCAGTGGCATAGCTTCTACCTTCATAGCAACATGCAAGCTACAACAGTGTGACAAAGTGATAGATTAGTTGATGAATTCTGCGTGAAACTCACACCCACACAGATACACCAAAATATGTAATATTTTCCCCCCACAACATGAAACTAAGGTTCAGATATGTGAATTACAATTGTTTGGTGCTATAGGAGTCCTGGTGTGGTGCTGTGGGTTAATGTGCCAGACTGCAAAGCCCTTTGAATTGCAAGGTCAGCGTTCAAGCTCACCAGCTGCTCCTCAGAAACCCTATACAGGGTTGTTATGGGTTGGAACTGACTCAATAGCATTTAACAACATAGGATAAGCACTGGACTACTAACTTCAAGGTCAGCAGCATCTCCTCAGAAACACTCTATGAGTTGGATCTGACTAGATGGCACTTAACAACAGCGAAACTCACAAATTAACAAAACCAAGATTTAAATTATAATCATCAAATCTCACAGTCCTTGATCTTTCTATTAAGGTCAGGTCTATAACTCTATTGAAATACCTTCATGAAGAATGTTGGGGACATGGTGAGGCAATGAGGGAGAGATTTTCTTAAAGCTGTTGTGAGAGGAAATGCACAGAAGAAATATGGACTCTATTTTGGGGAGAAAAATCCAGAAATCATTTACTTTTGTGGGGAGTTATGTGCAGGACACTTGACAATAATAGAAATCAAATGGTAATCATTCCAAAGAAAAGGAAATAATTAAATGTAAACTTATAAAATGTGAAGAATATGTACATTGAAAATTATAACATCCTGATGGAAGAAATCAAGACTTAAATAAATGAAGAGACATATCAAGTTCATGAATTGTAACACTCGACATCAAATGAAGATGCCAATTCTCCCCATATCAATTTATATGTTCAATTTGATTTCTATCAATATGCTAACAAGTCTTATTTATTTATTTATTATAGTTGTTGTTGAGTGCCGTCGACTCGGTTCCGACCCATAGCAACCCTAGACAGACAAACAATTTCTAAAACATATATGGAAAGGCACATTTCTACAAAAGCAAAAATAATCTTCAAAAATAATACAAGAGCTGAAATCACTCTTCTTGAAAATGGTACAGTAATGAAGAAATTGTCAAATTAATGGTGATATAAACAGCAAGGCCATCAGTTCAAATGCACCAACTGCTCCTCAGAAAGCCTATGTAGTGTCATTATGAGTTGGAACCAACTTGATGGCACTTAACAAAAACAACATAAACAGGCAATGTAACAGAATTGTTGTTGTTGTTGTTAAGTGCCGTCGAGTCGGTTTCGACCCATAGCGACCCTGAATAGGGTTTCCGAGGCTGTAAATCTTTACGGGAGCAGATTGCCTCATCTTTCTCCCGCGGAGCAGCTGGTAGTTTCAAACTGCTGACCTTCCGGTTCGCAGCCCGAATAAAGAACCATAAAAAAGAAATGCATAAATATGACTAATTGATTCTTGCAAAGTTGCAAAAACAGTCCAGTATAAAGGAAGTAGTATTTTTACTAATTGGTATAGAACAAAAGGACATCCACTGGATTATAAAACAAAACAACCACTTTTCTACATGTCTGAAAATGGTTCATTAGTTTAAGTATAAAATACAAACTATAAAATTTTTTGGAAAGAAAAACACAGGAAATATAGTCTTTAGAATTTAGGCCTAGGTAAGCACTGGACTGCTAGCGACAAGGTCAGTGGTTCAAACCCACTAGCTGCTTCTCAAAAACTCTATACATAGTTTCTATGAGTCAGAACTGACTCGATGGCACTTAGCAATAACAACAACAACAACAAAATTAGTTTTTAGAATTGACACCAAAAGCATAATTCACAATTGGAAAAATTGACTAACTGGACTATATAAAAATTAAAATTATTTGATCTGTGTAATATATTTTTAAGAGTATGAAAAGACAAGCTCTTGAATGGGAAAACTATTATAATCCACATGTTCAACAAAGAACAAATGTGTAGACTATACAAAGAAAATTAAAACTCACAGTAAAAACTACACAGTGTAATTAGAAAATGGACAAAATACATGAACCCACATTTCGCTGAAAGTGTTATATACAGATGGCAAATAAACACATGAAAACATACTAAATATCTTAAGAATTGTTGTTGTTATTAAGTGCCATCTGTCAAGTTGGTTCCAACTCATAATAGATTTGCATAAGGTTTCCAAGGAGCAGCTGGTGGGTTTGAACTGCCAGTGCTTCGATTTAAACTGACTTTGTAGTCCAGTGCTTTATCCTACAGCACCTTAACTCCATCTTAATAATTAGGGAAAAGCAATTTAAAACCACAATAAAATATCACTATATACCTATGCTGTTGAGTGCCATTGAGTTAGTTCTGAATTATAGTGACCCTGTATAGAGTTTCCGCTAAGCAGCTAGTGAATTTCGGGCTACGAACCTCAAGGTCAGCGGTTCGAAACTACCAGCTGCTTGGCGGAAGAAAGATGAGGCTTTCTACTCCCATAAAGATTTACACCCTCGGAAACCCTGTACAGGATCGCTATGGGTCGGAACTGACTCGATGGCACTTAACAACAACAACAACAACCTTGCAGTTCAAACCAACCTTGTGGTCCAGTGCATTATCCTACAGTACCACGCCTGGACTCCTATACACCTATGGTAGTGGTGGTTGTGGTTATGTGCCTTGGAATCAATTCCAATTCATAGGGACTCTGTTTAAGTTTTCCGAGGCTACAAATCTTTACAGGAGCAGAAAGCCTCATCTTTCTCCCATGGAATCTCTGGCAGTTTCAAACTGCTGACCATGAGATTAGCAGCCCCACTCATAACCACCACACTACCCAAGCTCCTTTATGTACTTATAAGAATAAAAAGGATATCAACAAATACTTAAAAAATATATCATTAAATGCTAGTGCCATCACTCATCTGCCAGTTTGTCTTACTACGGTGGCTTGCATGTTGCTGTGATTTTGGAAGCTACACCATGGTATTTTAAATACTAATAGGGTCACCCATGTTGAACAGGTTTCAGCTGAGCATCCAGACAAAGACAGACTAGGAAGAAAGAGAGATGGACTACGTCTGAATATTTAGTCACTGAAAATCTTATGAATAACAGTAGAACACCAGAATATTGAATGTTGAAGCATGATGAAGAACAGAACACCAGAATATTGTCAGATATAATGCAGGATGTGTTCAGAGGCACTCAAATATGATTGAAGAAGAGTTGTCTCAGAAAAGTAGAGTTGACCTTGATGCTGCAAATGGAGCAATGCCTTCAGGACCTTAATTTGCTGATGGGGTACAACTAAAAAGAGAAAAAAAAAAAAGAGTTGTAAACATCCATAATTACCAGAACATACAATGCACTAAGCATGAACCCAGGAAAATTGGAAATTTTCAAAAATGAAATGCAATGTATAAACGTTTATATCCTAGGCATTAGTGAGCTGAAATAGGGTGGTATTGACCATTTTGAATCTGACAACCACAGGGTTTACTAGGCCAGGAATGACAAATTAATGAGGAATGGTGTTGCATTCATCAAAAATAATGTATCAAGACCTGGCTTAAAGTACAATATCACTAATACTGCTTACAAGCAAAAAATTGTTAATGATTATACAAAAAATGGTGCAAGCATACATTAACAGAGAACTTCCAAAGGTTCAAGCTGGATTCAGACAAGGACGTGGAATGAGGGTTTTCATTTCTGATGTCCGATGGATCTTGGCTGAAAACAGAGAATACCAGAAAGATGTTAACCTGTGCTTTGTTGACTATGCAAAGGCTTCCAATTGTGTGATTCATGACAAGTTATGAACAACATGAGGAGAATGAGTAGTCTGGAACACTTAATTGTGCTCATGAGGACCCTGTACTTAGACCAAGAGGCAGTTGTTCAGACAGAAGAAGGGATCACTAAATGGTTTAAAATTAAGGAAGACATGCACCTGGCTTGTATTCTTTCACCATACTTATCCAATCTGTATGTTGAGTAAATCATCTGAAAAGCTGGATTATATGAAGAAAAAATTGGCATCTGAATTGGAGGAAGACTCATTATCAACCTTCAATGTGCAGATGACATAACCTTGCCTGCTGAAAGTAAACTGGACTTAAAATACTTACTGAAGACGATCAAAGATTTTTGGTATGGGTTGCACCACAATGTAAAGAAAACAAAAATCCTCACAACTGGACCAATAAACAACATCCATATCAATGGAGAAAGACTGAAGTTGTCAAAGACTTAATTTTTCTCATATCAACCATCAACACTCATGGAAGCATCAGTCACAAAATCAAATGATGTATTGCATTAGGTATATCTGTTGCACAAGACCTTTTTAAAGTGTTGAAGAGCAAAGATGTCAGTTTGAGAACTAAGGTGTGTTTTTCCCAAGCCATAGTATTTTCAATAACCCTAGATGCATATGAAAGTTGGACAGTGAATAAGGAAACCTGTAGAATTGATGCATTTGAATTGTGGTGTTATTGCTGGCTGTGGTTGTGTGCCATGAAGTCACTTCTGACTCATCACGACCCTGTATAGGATTTCGAGGCTGTAAGTGATATATGGGAGAAGAAAACCTCATCTTCTTTCTCTGGAAAAGTTTGTAGTTTCGAACTGCTTGCCTTGTGGTTAGCAATCTGACTTGTAACCACTAAACTACCAGAAGTTCTTTATGGTGTTGTTGAAGAATATTAAAATTATGCTATAAGAACAAACCAATTTGTGTTGGAAGAAGTTGGAAGGGGCCACAATGCCCCTTGGAAACTAGGATGGTCAGACTTTGTCTCTCATACTTCAGATATATTATCAGTAGGGATCAGTCCCTGGAAAATGATATGTTTGGCAAAGTGGCGAACTGCAGAAAAAGAGGAAGGTCCTCAATGGGGATGGATTGGCACAGTGGCAGCAGCAATGGGCTCAAACGTAGCAATGATTTTGAGGTTGATGCAGGACTGGACAGTGTTTTGTTTGTTGTGTGTAGGGTTGCAATGAGTCAGTACTAACTCGATGGTACGTAACAACAAATACTAGTGAAAATATTTAGAAATTGTATCATCGTCCACTTGTTTAAAAAATTAGACATTTCTGGTGTGATTACATAATGGTCTAAATACTCTGGAAACAAACATTTTTTTAGTGAAAGTAAACATGCAATTACCATGTGACTAAGCAATTGCTATCTTTAATATTAATTTCAGAGGAATATAAATACGTGTATTTGCACATACGTACACATACAAACCTGCAAGCAAATATTTATAACAGCTTTATTCATTCTTGCCCTCCCATGGATGCTATCCAAATGTCCCTTTAAAAGCATAATGATTTAACAATTTATGATACAACCATACCATGGAATGCTACACAGAAATATAAAAGAATAAAAAATTGATATACATCTAATGAACTGGATAAGTATGAAAGGAATCATGCTGAATGTAAAAGGTAGTAATCAAAAATTACATACTGTATGATTCAATTTCTATAACATTATTGAAATTAAAAATTATAGCGATAGAGAACAATTAATGGCTGCCAGAAGTTAGGGTAGAAAAGGAAGGAAGGGAGGAAAGTGATAAAAGACTAACAGGAGAGGTCATTGAGGTGATAGCACCATTCTGTCTGTGTCTTAAGAATGGTGAATGATACACAATCCTCACAGGTGACAAAATCTCATTAGAAAAAGATGTCCCCCAAAGTTCCTGTTGTCGTTAGGTGCCATTATGTCAGTGGGACTAGTGGAAATTGTATGTACAAAGATCGAAACTCTACCCAATTCTGTGCCTTCCTAACAATTGGTATTATGTTTAAGCCCACTGTTGTGGCAGTCCATCTTGTTGAGTTTCTTCTACATTTTCACTGACCCTCTGTTTTACAAAGCATTATGTCCTTTTCTACAGATTGATCCCTCCTCCTGATAACATTCCAAAGTACTTAAGACATGTTAATGCTCCTTGCTTTTAAGGACTCTTTGGACTTTACGTTTTTCAAAACAGATTTGTTTGACCTTCAGGCAGTCCATTATGCTTCCAATATTGTTCACCAGTTCCATAATCCAAATGTATCAATTCTGCCGTCTTCCTTAGTCATTGTCTAACTTTCACATGTCTATGAGGTAATTAAAAATCCCATGGCTAGGGTCAGGTACAGATTACACCTCAGTCCTCAAAGTGACACCTTTGCTCTGTAACACTTCAAACAAATTTTTGCAACAGATTCACCCAGTGCAATATACCATTTTATTTTTGACTGCTGCATCCATGAACACTGATTGTGGGTCCAAATAAAATTCGTGACAACTTCAATCTTTGTTTCTTGTTTTTCATTTCATTTATCTTGATCATTTTTATGGGTCAAATAGTTTATTGGAGCCCTGGTGTGGTGCTGGAGAAACTTATAACCACAAAGTCAGCAGTTCAAACTAGTGAACCACTCCTCAGATTCCCTACACGGCATTGCTCTGTGTGGGAACCAACTGGGAAGCACATTACAACACCATTTTGTTGATCCTCCATCCTAGCACTAGACTGTTTACCTAAAGGCAGCAGGATCCAACCCACCCCGCAGTACTATGATAGACAAGTCTGGAGATCTTCTTCCATTAAGATTACAGCTAAGAAAACAATACCAAAGAATTCTATTCTGTAACACAAGAGACTGTCAGGAGTCAAAATAAATTCAATAAAAAATAACAAAAACAAATAAATCCCCACCAGACCCCCCAATACACATACAAAAGGAGTACATGCAAAACATGTAAAATCCAAATAAAATCTAAAGGTTGTCCTGTGGTTATGTGGGATATTAAAAATCTTGGATATTTATAGAGCATGAATATTCATGGTTTCTTGTACAATGGGTAAAGTGGAGGGTCAGCATGATGTCCTTCCTTCTGTAAAGACTGGTCCCTCCTAATAAAATGTCTGAAGTTTAGTGCCACAAAATCTCACCATGAATTTAGAACTAATAGATTTTGTTCTTGCAAAATGTAAGCCACTGTACAAGAAACCATGAAAAGAGATGAATTGGCACTGTGTGGCAGCAATGGGCTCAAGCTTAACAATAATTATGAGGATGATGCTGTGCCAGGCAATGTTTCATTCTTTTGTTCATAGCTTAGCTATGAATCAGAATCTGTTAGAAACTACCTAACAATAACTCGATAAACTGCCCTTTTTGTGTGCTAATCTCTTACATTTACATTTAAGTGCCAATCTATTAAGTTTTCTGTCCTTTTCTATCCCCAGGCAGGGATGGGTGAACGAGTTTCTTGCTGTGAAATGGAGTATACTTCTTGTAATTGTGATGCAGCTCATTCATGTTCCTATATAGACCAGCAATGTCTTCCCTTTCTTATTGCCAAAAAAAAACAAAAAACAAAAAAACACAACAAAACAGGGCCTAGGAGATTTGCACATGCATCCCAAATGTTACATATTAGAATTGATTACACCAACACAACTCTTAGACTTTAAAAGGCCTAATGTTTTAAACCTGCTCAATGAAAATACTGTAGTCTATGCACAATCAAACCTCTCTAAGGGGATTAGGCAGAAGCCATTTTAATTTATCCATTCTGGAGTGTGGTGCCAAGACTTTTGCAAAGATGAAAACAAAGGAACTGCTGAGTGGGAAATTTTTATTCATCAACAGAAGAGTCAGGTTGTTTTGGAAAACTAAGAATAACAATGTGTTTCATCCACCTCATACACTTTAAAAATGAAAGACCCTTCTCCGTATCACACTCCCAAATGATTCTTGCTTGAGCAAATTTATGGCTTTCATTCATGTGCTCTCTTCCCTTACCTTCTGTGTAACCGTATAGAGTCAAAACTATTACATGCCCTAAAATTAGTTGAATGATACTGTACTGTAATAAACAATATTGAAAATAATTACCATTTTTGATGGGACACAGGAAACATGTTTAAATGTATTGTAAAAAGTATTCCCTATTTGAATAGGAATCATACCCTGACTCTTATCATTTTGTGAAGCCATTTTTCTTCTGACTTCCTGAGGCAAGAATGTAACAGGACCTGCTAGAAATGTAGATATGCCTTCTTGATGAATGGTACTCTTCTGTTGTTGTTGCTAATAAGTGCTGTCGAGTCAGTTCCGATCCATAGTGACCTTGTATAGGACTTCCAAGGAGTAGCTGGTGAGTTTGAACTGCTGACCTTGCAGTTCAAACCAATATTGCAGTCCAGTTCATTAACCCACAATGTCATTGAGGAAGAGGTAATCAGGTATGGTAAGACCTTAAGGTGGACTTTATATAACTCACCTCCTAGTCTGTTCGTCTTTCTTAAAAGCTACCTTTCAGCTAGGTGAAGGGAAGAAATAAAAGTACCTCCCCCCACACAAATATGTTAAAACTGCTTCATGAAAGACAAATGATAACATATGAAATCTGTATTTAAACATATGCATAAAGCTACTAGAATGTAAAAATAAAAGCAACCTGTAATTTGGAGATTTTCTAAAGGAAGTGATAAAAAATGTGAACATCCTAAAACTTGCCTTATAGGATGCAATTTTTCATAAGAAATTTGACATTTAGCATTGATAATCAATATTCTCTTTTCAATGCCCCAAGTGTCAGCATCGATGGGCTAAAGCGTGGCAACAGTAATGAGGTTGGCCCAGGATGGGGCAGTGTTTCGTTTTGCTGTGTATAAGGTCACTATGGGTTGGTACCGACTCGATGACACCTAACAACAACAACAATTACTCCTTTAGGCATTCAACTACAACTCACTATAAGTGGAATTCATGTCTGTCACTATGAGGAAAACCTTATCCCTAACCACAACTTCCTATGCATAACCACCCTGCTCTCTTTGAATAAAAAAGTTGTTTTTCGGTGTGTTCAGGAAAAATGATCTTAAAACCTAGAATGTGCAACATTGGTGGCTTAATCTATAACCCAGTACTGAACAACACTGACGTATTTTCTGAAAGGTTTACAAAAATGTTCCTTTTAATTGAAAACATTGAAAGTTCTTAGATTATTCCAGAGCAAGTGTTACAGAGCCAAGGTTGGCCAACTGTGGTCCTTAAACCTACTCTAGCGTGTCAACTGTTTTGAAAACGCAACTTTATTGTCACACTACCACATTCATATTTTATATATTTTCTGTGGCTGCTTTCACACTTAAAACACACCCTTTCACACACATAGTTTCACAAGTAGAAACCCAATTGAGTAGTTGTGACAGACCATGTGAGCTATGATAATTATTATCTAAGCCCTAACAAAAAACTTGTCACACTTGTTAGAGAAAGAGCTTCGAAAAAGTTCAGTTGAAAGAGAAACTTTCTCTGTTCAATCAATTCAAAATTTTTAAGTGCCATAAGAGAAGAAAATGTTAGCTTTTTACCTTTAAGAAATCTAAAATTGTAGGCTTTCTCTTTTGAATAAATCAGTAGTGCAATGATATCATTGCAGACATTCAATCTTTCTTTCCATCGCTCTGCTCCATCACATCAGCATGGCAGGGTTGCTTTTACGCTTCACCACTCATGATTCTAAAATAATTGGTATGTCTGAGACAGCACATTCTCCTAGAGACAAGTTCACTATCACAATAAAGAAACTTTTATTTTCACTCATTATTTGTTGTTGTCGTTGTTAAGTGTCTTCAAGTCAGTTCTGATTCATAGCAACTCTGTATAGGATTTCTGGGTAGTAGCAGGTGAGTATGAATCACCGACCTTGAGACTGAAACAAACTTGCAGTCCAGTGCTTATCTTATTGTGCCATTGTTGAGGATAAAGCTATCTATGACTACCCATCAGCAAACTTACGCTTAAGTACCATTGGTTAAGTCCTTTATTTTCTTTTTCCCATCAAATTGAACAATAAATTCTGATACTATTGCTAAGTGTTATTGAGTAGGTTCAGAGCCACAATGACCCTGCATAGGGTTTCCAAGGAGCAGCTGATGAGTTTGAACCACTGACCTGTGGTTCAAACTGACCTTGCAGTCCAGTGCATTATCCTACAGCGCCATACCAGGTCTTCAAATTCTCATACTAGGTGGTGGTGGTTATGTGTCGAGTCGGTTCCGACTCATAGAGATCCTGTATAGGGTTTCCGAGGCTGTAAATCTTTACCAGAGCAGAACGCCTCATCTTTCTTCCGCGGAACAGCTGGTGGTTTCAAACTGCTGACCTTGAGGTTCACAGCCTGATTCGTAACCACTACACTACCAGAGAGCTCCTTTCTCATACTAGAGACTAAAAAAAAAAGCAAATCATGACAAGCTTGATTTAATTTTGATTAAAGGGGTTTCCAAGAAATAACAGCGCCACTCATGCTGTGTATAATGTCCCATATATGGATTTGGATGATCATCAGATGGCTACCACATCACTGTAGGGGCAATATTCAAAAGAAAACTTGTCAAGGCGTAGAGATGACTGTCCATAGAGTGTCTGACTAGGAAAGCATCATACATTGGGGTATTTTGGTTAGTTTTTTTTAAATCCATGATTTAAACTGTGGTAGATTTTAGAACAGTGTTCCAGATAGATGCATATTTTTTGTTTGCATCCTTTCAATCTTTCTCGGAAAGAAAACTAGCCCCAGATTGAAATACTAAAGTCTGTTTTAAGGGAAATTGCCAATTCTACCAGTAAAACTTATACCAGGACTATAAACTCTCAGAGGAATTCACACTAAATAGAATTTTCCATTTTATTGTTTTTGTTCTGGTTTGTTTTTATGACTCTGAATAGATGTCCAAATCTAACAGGAATTTTTGGACAATTATATCTACCCAGATAAGCCTGTGTAAATGCCATATTCATTTCAGTCTTGTTCATCACGGGAACTCTTCTTGCCAGGGACTGGAAGAAAATGTGTTTAATGGTTGTCAAATAGCAATAGATAAAATAGGTTTAACTGCAAATTATCATTTATAAATCTTCCAGTATACCCGTATTTTTAAAATGGGATTGATCATTTTATTAACATGTTAATTTCAGAAGAAGGATATTCAGAAGTTTAAGAACATCTCCATTTCTAGAAGACAAGGCAAAATGACTTATAAAATGAATTTATGTATATTTTCATTTAATCTATTGCTTTTGAGTTAAATCTAGCCCATAGCAACCCTTTCAGGAAATAGTAGCACTAGCCCTTGGGGTTTCCAAAGCTGCAAATCCACATCTTCCTCCACTAGAGTGCCTGGTGGGTTCAAACTATCAATCTTTTACTTAGCAGCCTAGTGCCTTAATTACTGAACCACTATGTCTCTTTGTCTTCCAAATTTCTTCACAGAGATGAGTGAGTGCCTCTTATGCCACCTCACTTTCTTGAAAAATTTCAATTTTGATTCCATCAATTCCTGGTGACTTGTTCTTTGCCAATTTCAACACACTTTGGACTTCCTCCCTGAGTATGACTGGCTCTTGTTCATACGGTACCTCTTGAAATGGTTGAACACTAACCATTTCCTTTTGGTACAACGACTCTGTGTATTCATTCCAAAGAGAGGGTGACCCAACAGAATGCAGAAATCAATGGACAATCTCTTTGATATCTCAAGCGAGTAAAGTTTTGCTAAAGGTAATACAGAAACGGCTACAATCATACATTGACAGAGAACTTCCAGAGGTTCAGTCTGGATTCAGAAGAGGCCGTGGAACGAGAGATATCATTGCTGATATTCAATGGATCTTGGCTGAAAGCAGAGAATACCAGAGGGATATTTACCTATGCTTTATTGACTACGAGAAGGCTTTCAATTGTGTGGATCATGACAAGCTATGGACAACATTGAGAAGTGTGAGTATTCCAGAATCTTATTTGTACTTCTGAGAAATCTGTACCTAGACCAAGAAGCAGATGTTCGAACACAGTATGGGAACACTGAATGTTTTAAAATTGGGAAAGGTGTGCAACAAGGTTGTGTTCTTTCACCATACTTATTCAACCTGTATGCTGAGCAAATAATATGAGAAGCTGGGTTCTATGAAGAAAAACGTGGCATCAGGATTGGAGGAAGACTCATTAACAATCTGCAATATGCCGATGATACAACCTTGCTTGCTGAAAGTGAGGAGGACTTGAAACATTTAATGATGAAGATCAAAGAGCACAGCCTTCGATATGGATTGCATCTCAATGTCAAGAAAACAAAAATCCTTACCACTGGACCAATAAACAAAATTCTTATCAATGGAGAAAAGATTGAAGTTGTCAAGGACATCATTCTTCTTGGATCTACCATCAACACTCGCGGAAGCAGCAGTCAGGATATCCAACGGCGTTTTGCATTGGGCAAATCTGCTGCACAGGGACTTTTTGAAGTATTGAAGAGCAGAGATGTCAGCTTGAGGACTAAGGTGCGCCTGACCCAGGCCATGGTGTTTTCAATAGCCTCATATGGATGCAAGGGCTGGACAGTGACTAAGGGAGATCATAGAAAAGTTGATGCCTTTGAATTGTGGTGTTGGAGGAGAATACTGAAAGTGCCATGGACTGCCAAAAGAACCAATAGATCTGTTCTGGAAGAAGTGCAGCCAGAGTGCTCCTTGGAGGCCAGGATGGCTAAGCTTCGTCTCTCATACTTTGGACATATTGTCCAGAGGGAGCAGTCGCTGGAGAAGGATCTCATGCTGGGTAAGATGGAGGGTCAGAGAAATAGAGGAAGACCCCTAACGAAATGGATTGGCCAGGTGGCATCATTGATGGAATCAAGTGTGGCAGCAGTAGTGAGGTTGGCCCGGGATCGGACATTGTTTCGTTCTGCTGTGCATGGGGTCGCTATGAGTCAATTCCGACTCGATGGCACCTGACAACAACAACAATAACAACAACAACATGTCTGTTTGTATTTTAGTTTACCTTATATTGTTTTTATATTGAATTTCTAAAACAGATATGAATAAAGCAAAGGGCAATAGTAAGCCAGATTTTTAGAGGTATTTAAAGCTTAATTGATTAAAGAAAAAGCACTGTTAGTGGTTTCAGCCTTAAATAAATCTTACCTCACTATTATACGTACTGATATTTACTTCATATAGAATTAGTTTGTTTTTGTAACAGAAGAAAAGAACATATGTGTGTGATTTTGTTACCACATAATAAAGAGCCTTTATTAATATTCCCTGTTTCATGCCTGTTATTACCATTGTGTTTTCTCATCAAAAATATTTCTCATCCAATATTTTCTTCACTACTGTAGCTAGGGGTTTGTGAGTTTTATTAACCTTTCTGAGTCAATTTTTGACATTGATATTTATTCTAGGGTTTGTTTTTTTTCTATTTATGAGCTCTTTGCTTCATTATTTCTTCATATTGGATTGAATTAAATTTGTTTTATTTTATTCTTTTAATTTCTTAAAGTGAAAGCATAGAGAATTTCTTTTAAATAAATATATTCTTTCCTGGTATCTGCTTAAAGGTTCTACATTTCCCTCTACACACTGCATTAGATCCATCCTACACATTTCTTTAGTTTTCTTAAAGTATAATGTATATACTACAAGCTGCACATATGTAAAGTATAAAATTTAATGAACGTATATTTGTTAAGATAACATTTATTTGTGAAGCATTCCCTCACTCAACATAATGAACAGGCCATTACTCCTACAAGTTTCCTGATGGCTCTTTATAATTCAACACTCTCATTCCTTCCTGCTCCTTATCACCTGGAAACTCTGATTTTTCTGTCTGTAGTTTGGTGCTCATGTTACAGAATTTTATGTAGAAACAATATTCTAACTATGTATTGTGATTTGAGTGACAGTTTACAGAGAGAGTTGATTTTCCATTGGTTTTCAATGAACAATCCACACACATTTTATTTCTTGACTTTGATTACATTCCCCATAAATTAATAGCACTCTTGCCACTTCCTTCTTGTGTTTACCATTTTCATTCTTCCTTCTTTCCAGTCCATTCTTGCCTTCTGAACTTCATCTCTGAGCAAATTTTGCTCTTTTCACCTCTTATGGTTGATCTTTCTAAGATGTATGTACCTCTCTGATGTATTGTTCACCTCTATAGGCCTGTCTAATGTTTGATTGAAAGTTTTGTAATGGGGATGAATTCAATTCAAAGTCAGCAGTTCAAATCCACCAGCTTCTCTAGGAAACCGTATACAAGCTGGTTATGAGTTGAAATAGATTCAATGGCATACAGCAACAATATGACCATTAAGATCAAGTAATTTTATGGATAGATACTTTAGAGTGAACTTACTACAATCGTACTAAATCCACTTTTAAATTTTCATAATTGTTTTGTATAATCTAGGGTTTGTTAAACTTTTTCCATTAAGGGTCAGTTAATAAATATCTTGGGTTTTGTAGACAACATCAGATCTCTGTCTCTTCTTATACTTCTCCCTCATTTTCTTGATCTACTTCTCCTATTTCTTATAACCTTTAATAAAATTTTAAAAAATCTTAAACCTGATAAACAAACAATAAACAGAAAAATGGCCAGATTTAGTTCACAGGATGTAGACTCCCTATCTTTGCTACATTTTCTGCTTAGATGATCATGTCATTTGAGATTAAATATAATTACATTTCATTTTTAATCTAGATGACTTCTATTCATTTTTCTTTTCTTATTCAATGGCTTGCAAATGCCAATACAATATTGAATAGAAGTAATGACCATGATCATCCAAGTCTTGTACTTAGTATCTTGCTGTTTTAGTCATAGGGGCAAAATACGTTGTGGTTTCACAGATGATTTTGTCTGAATAAAAGTGGTCCACTTAAAAGGAAAAAAACAAAATGAATATAAATGTCACTTTTTCTTCTGGAGCCATAATGCATGTCATTATATGATCCCACTTGAAAAACCTGAATGGCCTCAAAACAAAAGTCATGCCAAATTTATTGGGGCAGTTAAATTCTAAAAAAAGTAGGTCATCATTTCTATGAGATTAAAAAATATATATCACTAGACCATATTTACTCTGACTAAATTTGACATGGGAGTGCTGTGGCCCTGTAGGATAAGCACTGGACTGAGAAGTACTAGGTCAGATATTTGAGCTCACCAGACACTCCACAGGAGAAAGATGAGGCTTACAACACCTATAAAATTTACATCCACAGAAAACTGTATACTAGGTCACTATGAGTCAGAATCAACTCAACAACAATTACAAATTAGACACATTCAATATGAGAGATTACCTTTCATTTGCCCCATAAGATCTATTCACTAAAATTGTTCCACAATATCATATGTCCTTTCAACACAAGAATGTAAGCAAAGTGAGTAAAACAGTTGTTGTTTGCTGTTGAGTAGGTTCCAACACATATGACCTTGTATAGGGTTTCTGAGGAGCAGCTGGTGAGCTTGAACCACCAACCTTGCAGTTCAGATGGTTTTGCATTCTGGCATATTCACCCACAGTGCCACACCAGAACAGTTCAGCGTATTCACCATGGTGTTCTGGTGTCACAGTGGTTAAAATCTTGGTTGTTAATTAAAGGTCGACCAATAGTTTAACTCTAACAACCATTCTACAGAAGAAAGATGTGGCAATTTGCTTCTGTAAAGATTTGTTGTTGTTAAGTGCCATCAACATTATTGTAAGCAACCTAGTGTTTATCTTGTCATTGTTGTTAAGTGTAATCGAGTCAGTTTCTACTCATAGTGACCATGTTTAGGGGTTCCAAGGAGTGGTTATTGTTGTTGTTGTGAAGTGCCATTGAGTCAGTTCTGGCCCATAGTGACCCTGTATAGGGTTTCTGAAGAGCAGCTGCTCTTCAGCTTGAACTTCCAACCTTGCAGTTCAAATGGCCTTGCAGTCTGGCGCATTAACCCACAGCACCACACAAGGAATGGTAGGTGGGTTTAAACTACCAACCTTGTGTTTCAAATTGATCTTGTGGCCCAGTGCTTAGCCTACACCACACCCGGATTCCTACAGACTTCAAAACAGTATGAGGCAGTTCTACTCTGTCCTATAGGGCCACTATCTATTGACTAGATGAAAGTAAACTTGGTTTGTATTTGTATTTAACAGTAAGCCTAACACAGACGGTATTCCTCATGTTCAATATGCTGCTCATGGAAATTAGCATTCATTTTTTTCAGCAATGAATTTTGAATGAAAGAATAAATGAATGCAAAAAATTAAATATTGTTGTTAGATACCATCAAGTCATTACTGATTCATAGCAGACTTAAGCACAACAGAAGAAAATACTATCTGGTCCTGTGCCAATCTCATAAATGTTGCTATGCTTAGACCCATTGCTGCTGCCACTATGCCAATTCATCTAGTTTTGGGGTCTTCCTCATTTTCAATGACTGTCCTCTTTACCTAGCATGATGTCATTCTCCAGGGACTGGTCTTTCCTGATAATATGTCCAAAGTATGAGAGATAAAGTCTCACCATCCTGGCTTCTAAGGAGCATTCTGTCTGTACTTATTCAAACACAGATATGTTTGTTCTTCTGAAAGTCCAACATACTTTTAATATTCTCCTCCAACATCATAACTCAAATACATCAATTCTTCTATGGTATTCCGTATTCGTTGTCCAAGTTTCACATGCATATGAGCTATTGAAAATACCATGGATTGTGTCAGGCACACCTTAATCCTCAAACTGACATTTTTCTCTCTTGAACACTTTAAAGAGGTATTGTGCAGTAAATTTATCTAATGCAATACATTGTTTAATTTCTTGACTGTTGATGGTTGATCTGAGCAAAATGAAGTCTTTGACATTTTGAATCTTTTCTCCATCTTACTTAGAAATAAATCTAATCAAAGAAACAAAAAAAGACATACACAAAAAGTATGCCAAAATACTACTACAAGAAACTAAAAGAGACTTACAGAAATTGAAGAATATACTATGCTCATGGACAGCAAGACTTCACATTGTGAAAAATGTCAAAACTATTCTAAGCAATCTGCAGATATAATGCATCCCCAATCTAGATTCCAACAACATTCTTTAAAGAGACAGAAAAAGTGATCACTGACACAGTGACAACTTTATATAGAAAGGAAAGACAGCCTGTATATGCACATCATTATTAAAGAACAATAAATTATAAGGACTTTCACTTCCTGATTTCAAAGCATACTATACAGTCACAGTGATCTAAACAGCTTTGTACTGGTATAACAAAAGACATATATATAGATTGGTGGAATAGAATTGAGAAATCAGAAGTAAATACATTTACATATGATTAGCTAATTTTTGACAAAGGGCCAAAGCACTTTAAATGGGGAAGTAATTGTATTTTCAATAAATGATGCTGGCAAAACTGAAATTCTATTTTCAGAAAAGATCCATATCCCATATAAAACAAATGAGGCTTTCTGCTCCTGCAAAGATTTCCAGATGTGGAAACCCTATATAATAGTAAAATAAAGATTATAAATAAAAAAATAAGGACAAACATAGAGACTCAGATATTGTAGTTGTTCATTGTAACAGAATTGGTACCAATACCAGAAGAAACAACAGATTACTGGGACTTCCTAAAAATTAAACACTTATGTGCATCAAATGATTTCACCAAAAGTATTAAAAGAGCACCTACATACTGGGGATTTTTTTTTTTTTTGCAATAACGTATCAGACAAGGGATTAACCTCTAAAATGTATAGAAATGTTCAGGATCATTAACAATTAATGTTGTTGTTGTTAAATGTTGTCTAGTCAGTTCCAGTTTCTGAGGCATTAAATATTTGCAGGAGCAGAAAGCCTCACCTTTCTCCTGTGAAGGGGCTGGTGGCTCGGCATTAGAGTGATACAAATTAAAACAAATGATACCATCTCACGGGCATTAATAACAAAGCTGAAGAAAACAGAAAACAATAAATATTGGCAAGGATGTGGGGAGCCTGGGGCCCTTCTACAACGCTGATGGACCTGGAAATGGGGCAAACACTGTAGTAAACAGTACAGAACTGCCTCAAAAACTTCAAAGTAGCAATACCATATGACCCATCAATTCCTATGCTTGGTATAGATCCTCAAGAAATGAGAGATATGGCATAAATAGTTTATTCCAGCATTATTCACAACAGCAAAAAGATGGAGACAGCCTAAATGTTCATCAATGTAATAACTGATAAACAGATTTTGATACATACACACAATGAAATAATAGGCAGTGTTGAAGAATAAATATGAATTTATGAAACATCTCATAACATGGATAAACCTGGAGAACGTTTTAGTTGTTAAGTGCTTTCAATTCGGTTCTGACTCATAGTGACCCTGTATAGGATTTGTTGTTGTTGTTAGGTGCTATCGAGTCAGTACCAACTCACAGTGATCTTATGCACAGCAGAACAAAACACTGCCTGATCCTGAACCAACTTCACTACTGTTGCCACACTTGAGTCCATCAATGCTGCTACTTGGCCAATCCATCTTGTTGATGGTCTTCCTCTTTTTCTCTGACCCTCCACCTTAAGTAATTGGTGAGCTTGATACACTAATATTTGGTTCTGCTGTGGGATAATGTGTGGTTGGCAGTCCAAATTCACCAGCCACCCCTCTGAAACCCTAGACAGGGTCACTATGAGTCAGAACTGTATTGACAGCACTTAACAACAACAACAACAACAACAACAACAGTGCTTATCTTAAAACAACGTATGAGGACTCCTGAAAGACATTATGCTGAGTAAATTTAGTGAATCACAAAAGTACCAACACTGCATGAGACTTCAATTGTAAAAACTCAAGAAAATGTTTTCATGTTAAAAGGCACATGTTTAAAATGATTATTGGAGGTAGGGAGAGGGGAGAGTAATGCATTGGCTAGAGAGTAGATACATGTTAACTTGGGTTCAGGTAAGACCAAGGCAAAGTTGACAGAAGGATGATAAAGATAGATGAAGACCGAGAAAAGAATGAAATGTTAAAGGGAATGGAGGTAAATACTGTTATATACACAGCCCTGCAACAATAATGTTCAACGGACAAATACACAAGCTGACTGAATGTAGGAGGGAAAGGGGGAACATACCCACAAATAAGTAAAGGTTTGACAGAGTCAATTTATACCTGGGTATTTACCTACGCTGTAAACACATCCATAAATGTAGTGGAGTATAAAGAGGGCGGAAATGATGTCAACATTTTAGACACTACCAAACACCTTGAGACATTGAGTTGCTGGGCCTGGGGGCTGAGGACCATAATTTCAGGAGACACCATGGTCAATTGGTGTAGCATAGGCCTCAAAGACAATGTTCTACTTTCTACTTTGGTGAGTTATGGCCAGATAAGGTATAATTATTTGTCTCTCCATGTATGGAGAAAAGAAGAATGATGAAAACTGAAGACACATGGAATTAATTAGTCCAAGGGAGTCCTAATGCGCATGAACAACATTTCCACTACCGTGAGATCAGAAGAACTAGATGGCACATGGCTACCACTACCAAATGCTCTGGAAGGGATCACACTTAAAGGTTCTGGGAGAAAATGTGGAATAAAGCTAAAAATTTATAAAAATGACAAGACTTGGTCATCAGAAAGACAATTAACTAAACCATGATTATGGCTCTCAGTCCTCCTTTAGGTCTGGAACTGAAATCATGCTCGTGGATGAATTTTCAGCCAAGCAAGAGATAGGTATATAGCCATATAACAGCACTAGTAAGATATTCTTATCATGGAATGGTCAACCAGTTAAGATCAAAAGAGCAGCATTTACCTCTTTACAAAGTTTAGAAGGGAGGAAAAAGGAGGGAGGAATGGAAATCAGAATCACAGGGGGATCACTGTTGTTACATGGAGGGGGTTGCAATCATTGAAATGAAACCCCACTCAACTCACAATAAAATGTTAAAAAAAAAAAAACAAAAAAAAAAACAAAATGTGAGTAAATGGTGAATTCTCGAATACTTATGATAAACAACTTAACTTTTCAGGCCTACCGATACTCAAAATTTAAAAGAAATCCTCTATGTATATCTTAATATTCTTCAGTCAAGAAGACTAACTAGAGAGTAAATAAAAATCTGTATCATTCTGCAAAGCTGTCTGTAGCCTTGAATACAAGACATAGATGAGATAAGAATCTAAAACTCAGTCGGACAAAAGTGAGGACTGACAAAAAGCTTGAAAGAAGCCCCTTGGACCAGGAAAAATAGCTCTGAATTAAAGACTCTGGAAGTTTACTGCCTATGTGAGTTTGCAGCAGACAGAGAAAGTAGGGATGAGGTACTTATATGAGTTTGACAGAAGAAAACTAACATCACCTGCTTTTTGCTTCTGTCCCTTTGTTAACTTAAATAGGGCTTTGTTCACAGCACAGAGAAAATGGAATTTTGAAAATAGTGTTATATTTGTTGAACCTTTTTTGTAGAAAGAGATTAAATGTTTATTTCATTATTGTACTCATTTGATGAGAAAGATAAGTTTTTACTGAAAAACAGATTCATCTTTGAGTATCCAGTAACTCTTACAAAAAAGAAAAAGACGCATACTTTGGTTTGAAATGAAATAATTCAATCACAAATGTCCTTGTTTTTTGACAGGTCAATTTGATTTGCCCCTCAGCCTGACAGTAGGGACATAACAGAAGAGGACACTCTTCCAGCACAGTACCTGAAGCTCAAAAACATATCATATTGTAGATAGATTATTAACACAGAAGAGAGAATTTGACCAACCATGAAAGAAGCCCTATTGGCAACTTTACAAAATTCTTAGGAGGAAAAGCATGTTTGTTCTTTGTATGCCTTATGCAAATGTATTGATGTACACCCACATGTTGGTGGGAAAATAAATGCAAAAAAATGGAAGTTCCAAAGAGTGAATATGTCGAATTGCTAAAAGTAACATATTGCAACTTATGTTCCGAGAGCTCTTTGCTCACCATGAAATCCCCAAGCTGAATATATTCGGAAAAAATGCAATAAGGTATGGAATAGTTCCAGGTTCAGATGTGAACACAGATACAAACAGAATGAATGCCGAAATGTATATTTGATGCTGTTGTGTAATGTTGAGAAAATAAATTGGATGTTGTTCTTGTTGCTAATGCAAAAACAGAAGAATGTTAAAATGAAGTTATCTGCTGATTTTGGAATCTCATTTATCCCCTGCTGACTCATATCATCTGTTTTAGTTAGACACGCGATACAAACATTCATTTAGTGAAATCTCATGCCTAAGTCTTCAACAATTTTATCCCAGCTTTTAAAAATTAGAACTAGTTCAAATAGCAAAAGTAAATTGTAATGGGTTTCATGTCGGTTAAATAAGTGTTTTCTGGCCTTAACACCTTGTGGAGATAATAATAAAAAATGCTTCTTGCACACAGTTGTTGTTAAGTGCTGTCAAGTCAGTTCTGATGCACAACGACCCTGTATAGGGTTTCTAAAGAGAACCTGGTGGGTTTGAACCACCAACCTGTGGTTAGCAATCTAGTGTTGAGCCTGTAGCACCACATTTGGTCTGTACTTGCAAACAGACATTCCAAAACATTTGCTCACTATGTAAGACTAAGAAATTCTGGTAGTGTAGTCATCACAAGTCAGGTTGCTAACTGCAAGGACAGCATTTTGAAACTATAAGCTGTTCCACAGGAGAAAGAAGAGGCCTTCTGCTCTCATAAAGATTTACAGCCTCAGAACTGACTCCACGGCACTCTACCATCATCAAGAAGAAAAGACTGAGTTCTGGTGTGGAGTTGCAGGATAAAACACTGGACCACAAGGTTGGTGTGAACCACAAGGTTAGTGATTCAAATTCACCAAATGTTCCTTGGAAATTCTACACAGGGTCACTATGACTAGGAATCAATTCAAGAGCTCTTAACAAGACAAGACTACTCTTAACTTAAAGCTTAAAAGATGATAAGAAAATTGGATAAGATGGAATAGAAGAAGGGTCTTTACAAAACTTGTGGAAGCATTTTGTTATTGTCCAATTCCATTTTTTTATGTACTTGATGACATCCCCTCATATTTCCTTGACACCATTAAGTTAAATGCAAAATGAAACCAAACAACAATCACAATGCAAAGTAATAGATGTTTAAGTGTCAAAGTTAGTAACAGTCAATTGTGAAAGGAATTTTTAAAAAAGGAGAGTGTGATGGCTGGTCTTAACTGTGAAAATTCCTAGAAGGACACAGACATTGAGTTAGTGTGTAAGAGGAAGGCAAAACTAAACTGTACTTATGGATTTCTGTTTGTGGACTAGGCCAAACAAAAAAAGAAAAGACGAGAATAGACTAGAGAGCTACAGAAAACTAGGGGAAGAATACATTTATTATCTCAGAGTCTCCCTTTGTTTTGTGTTTTCTCTATAAAACGGAATTGGAAGTCTTTGAGGTACTCTAAAACACAGATTTAAAATAGACTGCTTAAGGATATGTACACTCGTTTTTTAACAGAAATATTCAATTAGATAATTAAAATGTAGCCAGTTTGATTTATTCTTGAATTTTACAACATATGAATTCTTTAATGGATTCAATTAATTTTTATATGAATTAATGCACTGGACAATTTAACTGAGATAATTCATGCCATAGTTGGGGTTGCCTTGTTGTTGTTAAGTGCCATCGAGTTGGTTTCCACCCATAGCAATCCTGTATAGGGTTTCCTAGGAGTGGCTGGTGAGCTTGAACCACCGACCTTGTGGTTCAAAACCGACTTTGCAGTCCAGTGCATTAACCTACAGTGCCACACAGGACTCAGGGGATTGCTTTAGAGAGCCACAAAATTTAGGATGTTTTTGAGTCTATGAATTTATTAATTAAATGCTCTTCTATTTGTATTAATTGATTAGTATATTTTATTAAGTCTATCTTTGAATGATACAAGTAAATAGTCTCTATCTAATTATTTGAAAAGCGGTAAGTGGAGTTTAGTGTAACAAGAAAGGTTTTAGGAGTCTGGCTCATTTGAAGAGGAATATAAATGTTTCTGGAGATCACATTTGATTAACTTTTGCCCATTCATTATATTGCATGGCATAATATCTATTAACATCCTACTTGAGAGAAATGAGTGTTGTTCAGGAAGCCACCTATGTGATGTTCAACATCCAGGTAAATTCTGATCTCTGAATATGTTTTCACATATAAAGAAAACATTAGGACTGGTCACTATGGCTTAGCTTAGGCAAGAAACACCTCTTCTACTCCACGCACAAAGAAATTCTGTATAAAATATTAAAATACCAAGGGTAAGTTGGTGTCTGAGTGAGTTTTTATTTGGACAGATTGAACCTGGCATATCTTTTAGGAAGTAAGGTCTTTTACGGTTCCTGCTATAAAGCCTAGGTCCGCTCGTGTTATGGAGAACTCTCTGAATCAAGCTGGAGAACAAAAGTCTTTTATTTCCCCTCTTTTTAACTTACCCATTTACCAGATAATGATAGAGGATCTATACTATGGTAGTCACTGGTAGTATAAAAGTTTAAAAAACATTATGTGTCACTGTGAAATTTATATTTTAGTTAGAGGACAGAGTTTTTGTTGTTGTTGTTAACTGCTATCAAGTCAGTTCTGACTCATAGCACCCCTGTTATAGGGTTTCCAAGGAGTGACTGATGGGTTTGAACCACTACATTTGTGATTACTAGTCCAGTGCTTATCCTATGACACTACACCAGGATTCCTTCAGTGGAAGGAGAAAAGGGGATAAATAAAGTAAATGACTATACATTAGATTATGTGATACAAACATAAATAAATCTATGAAAAATAAAAAGACTGTGGGTATTTTCGTAAGTTCAAACTGAGTCACTGGAGAACCCTGTACTAACAAAATGACATTTGAATAAAGGCTTGAGGGAGTTGAGTTAGAGCTTGAAAGACAAATCCATGGCATACCAGAGTAAAAGGAATTCAGGCAGAAGAAACCACAAGTACAAAGACTCTTAGGATTCTTCTTCAAGGAAGGCTCATGAACAGTAAAGTGACCACTGTGACTGGAACAGACTTAGCAAATATAAGGAAATTAGACCAGATAATTAATACGCAACCATACCATATGGAAACTTTTAAGGGATAGTGTGGTAAGAGTGAAAGCCTAATTTCAAGTTTATGGTATTATTCCAGGCTGAAGGTGGTGGTAGGTTGAACCGAATGATAACAGTAGCTTTCAATTAAGAAAGCAACCTGACAATGCAAATGCTCAACAGTTGTTGGTGCTGAGAAAGGCAGGATCCTCTCTTGTTCCGCACACACTCCTGATGACCAAAAGCTTGAAGAACACTCTCTCACTACAAATCTGTTAAAGGTGCAATCAGAAATAAGAGCAAAAACTTCAAAGAGAGCCTAAGAACTACGCGGAACACCATCAATAGAAATAACTTATATGTGACTGGGATTCCAGAGTAGGATGTGCCCAAACAACAACAACAACAAAAAACAAAACAAAACAAAACAAAAAAACAGAAAATAATGCCTGATTTGTTGGAAGAAAAATTTCCAATGATCATGAAAGGTGAGAAGATAGACATTCAAGAAGCTGAACAAACCCCAAACAAGGTTGTTTTTGCTGTTGTTAAGTGCCATCAAGTTGATTTCAACCTATAGCAACCCTGTACAGGGTTTCCTAGGAGCAGCTGGTGAGCTTGAACCACCAATATTGCAGTTCAAATGGCTTTGTAGTCTGGTGCATTAACCCACAGTGCCACAAACAGGGTAGACCCTGAAATAAAATCACCACAGTTTAGCATATTCAAATTTTTCCAAAGCAAAGACTAGGAAAGAATCCTGAGAGCAGCTCAGGAAAACTGAAGTTCACGTCAAAGAAGAACCAATAAGACTAAATGCTAATTTCTCAACATAAGCCATGTAAGCAAGAAAGCAATGGATGGTATATATAAAACTCTGAAGAAAAAAAAAAAAAAAAATTGCCAACCAAGAATCAATAAACTCAGTAAAATTATCCATCAAATACAGTAGCAAAATTAGGACATTTAGAGATTAACAGAAATTAAAGCAATTTTAAAATACCTGACCAACCTTATAAGAATTACTAAAGTGTGCTGTCAGATAACAAACTAACAAGTTAAGATTAACATACATGACAAAACACAGAAGTCAAACCAGACATAGAAATATCTAAAGCAAAACAACCCTACAAGAGTTAAAATAGGAAACCAGATATATTAAATTCAATGAAGGAAATTAGAAAGTAGAAAGAGGGAATAGTGCAGTTATAGAGCTTCCAAATGAAGAGGGAATTAGGTAGATTTTAAGTAGAACAGACTATTTTAAATTTGGCAAGAAATTAATGTCCTGTTAGTTGAGTGAAGGGGAAAGCAAATTAGAATCAGAGAGATGCTGGCAAAACAATGAAGAAGGCAAGGGAAGACACTAGGAGAGTGCAAGAGTTAAAGGCACATAAATACTGCTATATACACCATCATGCAATAATGGTGACATACAAGTCAATACATGAGAAGAAACACAGTAGTGGGAAGGAATATGGGAGTACACTCACACATATATATAAGTTAGAGGATATTTGTACAAGTATATTTACGTTAGCTGTAAATATATCCATGAATGTAGTGAAGCATATGAAAGAAGAAATTACAACTTCTTAGACATAGCTAACACCTTAACATAATGAATTGCTGGATATGGAAGCTAAGAACCATAGTCTCAGGGACACCAAGGTCAACTGGCATAACACAGTGCACAAAAGCAGTGTTCTACATTCTGGTTTGGTGAATAACGACTGGGGTCTTAAAACTTCATGGTGCAACTATTGGTCTCTCCCTATCGGGAGTAAATAAGAGTGATAAAAATTGGAAGCATATAGAAATAATTAGTACAACAGACCAATGGACCATGCAAACTTCAGTCTCCACAATACTAAGACCAGAATTAGATGGAGCTCTGGTAGCATGGAGGTTGCGAGTTGGGTTGTTCACCTCAAAGTTAGCTACTATTAGTCATTCTGTGGGAGAAAGATGAGGCATTCTGCTTCCATAAAGATTTACAGACTCGGAAACCCTATGCAGGGTCTCTATGAGTCAGAATTGATTCCACGGCATAACATCATCAATACAGCTACTACCAACTGTTCTGAAATAGTTCACAGTATTTGTTCTTGGATAGAGTAAGAGAATATGTGAAATAAAACTCAAAAACAAGAATGAGACAAGGCTTACTGTTGGATAGAGACTGGTGGAACAGCTAAGATTGTGGCTCTTAGTCAACTTTCTGGTCCTCAACTGAAATTACCCCCAAGATTCAATTTTTAGTCACACTACAGACAGGGCTATATGAAGAACACTAACACTAGTGAGTTATTCACACCTTAGAATAATCAAGAAATTGAGATCAAAAGCCTAGCACTTGCCCTATACCAAAGTTCAAAACACTTAAGAAACAAGGAGGAATAGAATTAGGAAACACAGGGAAAAAAAAAATGGGTAAAGTTGATGGTACATTGAGGAGATTTTAGTCAATTAGATGAAACAAAATTCATATGAATTGTTGAATTTACATGGATGATTTGTTCCATAAACCTACATCAAATTCATAAATAAAAATTTTTAACTAAAAACTGCATCGATGAGAAGGCCAAAACAGTTGTGACAAAGAATACATTTTTTCCCCCCTATCCAGATAATGAGCCTGCAACTCTCCAAGCATAGCAAGGGCTGTCCTATAAGAATTCGTTTGGGAAACCTCACCTTATCTACCCTACAGCCCTGATTTGTCCCTTTGGAATCCCTTATGTTACTAAAACTCAAAAGTTTTCAAAGGAACACAACTTGAATCCCTCCAAAATGGAGTTCTGGTATAGGGTTTCTAAGATGTAGCTGGTGAGTTTGAACCACTGGCCTTGTGTTTCAAACATACCTTTCAGATCAGTCCTTTTGCTACAGTGCCACACCAGGACTCATACATAAATATTGTTGTTGTTGTTTTCAAGTGCCATCAATTCGAATTCAATTCATGGCAACCCTGTATAGAGTTTCCAAGGACTGGTTGGTGAGTTTGAACCGCCAAACTTGCAGTTCAAAACGACCTTGAGATCCAGTGCTTATCCTATAGCAACACACCAGGGCTCCATATTTTGTTGTTGTTGTTGATCAGTTCTGTTAAGTACCTGTGGTTAGTGTATATACATACACACACGCATATATATACATATATATGTATTTATAGTTGTTGTTGTGTGAAGTGCCATTGAGTCGGTTCTGACCCATAGCAACCCTGTATAGGGTTTCCAAGGAGCAGGTGGTGAGCCGACCTTGCAGTTCAAATGACTTTGCAGTCTGGTGCATTAACCCACATTGCCACACCAATATATATATATATATATTCCACCACTCATCTGTCATATTGGGCTGGCCTGCATGTTGCAGTCATGCTGGAAACTATACTATGGGGATTTTAAATGCCATCAAAGTTACCCATGTGGAAAGATTTCAGTGGAATTTCCAGACTAAGACAGACTAGGAAGAGAAGAGGTTTACTCACTGCAAATACCCTTTTAAACAACACATCGACCTCACTAGTTGTAATGTACTAAATCATATGATGAAGAACATGGCATCAGGATTGGGGCATCATTAACAACCTGACATATGCAGATGCTATAGCTTTGTTTGTTGGAAGTGAAGAGGACTTAAAATACTGATGAAGATCAAAGATGTGCTGCATTAGACATACCTATTGCACAGGTCCTCTATAAAGTATTAAAGAGCAAAGATATCAATATGAGGACTAAGGTGCACCTGACCCAAGCCTTGGAATTTTCAATAGTCTCATATGCATGTGAATTTTGAACAATGTATAAGGAATACCATAGAGTTGATTCATTTGAGTTAAGGTTTTGGAGAAGAACATTAAAAGTATCATGGCCTTCCACAAGAACAAACCAATGTATGTTGGAAGAAGCACAGCCTGAAAGCTTCTTAAAAGCCAGGATGGTGTAACTTCATCTTTCATACTTGGGACATTGTCAGGAAGAACCAATCCCTGGAGAAGGACATAATGCTTGCCAAAGCGGAGGGTTAGTGAAAAAGAAGCCCCCAATGAGCTGGATTAGAACAGTGGCAGCAACAATTGGCTCAAACATAATAACAATTTTGAGGCTGGCACAGGATTGGATATTGTTTCATTCTGTTGTGTATATGTGTGGATGGTCACTGTGAGTTGGAGCTGATTCAATGATAAGTAACAACAACAAATAGATAGATAGATAGATAGATAGATAGATAGATAGATAGATAGATAGATAGATAGATAGATAGACAGACAGATAGAGATAGATGTATGACAAAATTGACACTTAAAATAATATAAAATAGATCTGACTGCAAATATAGTTGAAAAAAGTCTAAATTTTCAACAATTAAATGAATAAAAATGCATAAACAAAAATATTGCTCATTGAAAATAAATGAACACCACAATTAAAAAATTTCCATTTACAACTTATAAAATTAAAAAGTGTCAAAACAATTTAAGAGTTAATAAGTATATCATCAAGCAGATTATTCAAACATGAACCATACATGGTAAAACATTTTGGAAAATGTGAATAAGTATTATACTACCGAATAAAGACAGAAGACAGGGAGGGAGGGAAGGACAGGGAGAGGAATGGAGGAAAAGTTGTTTTTGTTAACTGCTGATAAGTAGTTGAATTTATGGTAGCTCCATACACAGCAGAACCATTTCCCTGGCTTGGGGCATCCCTGAATTGGTTGGGAATCGAACTGTGATCCTCAGGGTTTTCACTGACTGATTTCTAGAAGTAGATCTTCAGCCCTCTCTTTAGTCTAGTCCATCTTAGTCTGGACATTTAGCTGAAATCTGTTCAGCATCATATCAGTATGCAAGTAATATGTAAGCCTCTTCTTACAGACAGTGTATGAGGTGTATTTACTGACAATCAACCTGAATCTTCTGTATGGAAAGCATGAAATGCATCACTGAACCACCAATACCCAAATCTGTAGTCTTCACTGGGTAAGAATTCATGGCTTTATTATTTCATGGTTATACATTTTATATCACAAAATTCCTGTGTTTGAGGGAAGGGATTGACACGCAAAAACTCCTAGGGAATACTCCAAAGTTGATTGGTGTGTTTATAGTATCCCTTGAGGTTCCAGATCATTGATCAGTGTTTTCAATCTGAAGAATGGAGTTCCATTCTCAGCCCATGCTTGTCAAGTACAACCATCATCTGTATGTTAGATGCTGTAGGATAAGCACTGGACTACTAACTGGAAGGTCAGTAGTTCAAACCCTCTAGGCACTCCTAGGAGACCCTACACAAGGTAGTTATTAGTCAGAACCAACTCTACGGCACTTAACAACAACAAAAATATAGGACAAAATACTTGTGAACTAAAATCATTCCTTGATAACAACCTTAAGTTAAGTGAAAGGACTGGTGTTTCTGGGAAAATTGAATCACGATAAGAGATTTAGGATGGTTCCTTCCATGACTCCTGGTGTGGCACTCTAGTATAAACACTGGGCTGTTAACCACAAGGTCGGTGGTTCAAATTTATTAGCTGCTCTTCTGAAACCCTATATAGGTTCACTATGAATCAAAACAATAACAACAAATAGGAATAGCAGATACACTACAATGTGAAGTAAAGAATAGAAGATGGAAAGAGAGTGTGTATAAAGAACTGGGATATTGGTGTCAGACTCGCTTGCGTCTGAATTCTAGCTCTGCCACTTCCCAGTTATTTGACCTTCAACAAGTTTATTTGAACTCCTTAATATATATACATATATATGTATACACACACACACACACACACACACACACACACATATATATATATTTATCTGTACAATCAGAAGAATAGGAAGTATCTCTATAAATTATCTATATAGTAACAGCTGACACTTACTGAGTGAAATTATTACTAAATTTATGACACCTGTTTTATTGAGAGCTAGGAAGTTTGGCGAAGATACCAATACAATTGTTCTGACTCAGTTGGGGATAGATAGGTTTAATAAAACATTTTTATTCCTCCTAGAACTATAAAGGTCAGCATTTGTGTTTCCTTTGGTATTTAATATATTTCCATTTTGGGAATACCAGTGGGTTTAATGGGTTACATTGAAAAGACCGTGTTCAACTTTTGGAAAAAACTTTAAAAGGTGTTTGTTAGGCTCTGGATAGGTGGTGACTGTAGGAATTTAATAGGTAAATATAACAAGAAGAAGTGGATGTACATAGAAATGGCTTGTGTTACTTTATCATTAGGATATTTGTCCTTAGAGCTCTTTTGAAGTATCATATGGGGTAGTATATATATTTTAGAGAGACCATTTCTTTCTCGTGTTGTAAATTAAATTATTAAACGATTGTGTTTGATCAAACAGTAGATGTGATTATGGAAACACAATTAAAATATAGAATCCATTGTTGTTGTTAAGTGCCGTCAAATAGGCTCTGACCCATAGTGATCCTGGATAAGGTTTTTGAAGAGGAACTGGTGAGCCTAAACTACCAATAGAATCCATAATGGGATTAAAATCTATATTTAAATATATGGTCCCTCCTCTCCCAATCTGTCTTTTCTATCTCTTTTTTTCTTTCAACAGAGGACTACTTATTTAGATTTCTACAAATGTTTTATGTAACATTTTGGATCAAATATGATAATCGAAATGCAGAAAACCTGCCTACTTGTACTAAATCCGTAGATCTTCCAGGAAGATCTAGATATGCAAAATTGTCTGAAAACATGTTTATTTCACTTTGGCCCTTGAATGATTGGTGTAATTGGTGATGCAATTCTAGATAAAAAATTACTTTCTCTCATTTTCTTGAATATATCATTGTATTCTCTTCTCACCTTTATTGTTGCTGTTGAGAAAGGCCAAGGTCAATCCAATTGTCAGTTCCAGGTGCGGAAACTGGAGGAAGAATGCAAGTACAACATTATAATAAAACAATGAAACCAAATATATCAGCAAGTTATTAAATATTCTTTAATCATAGTAGTAACAAGAAGGGAGACATATCCAGGGCCTTGAGAACCCATGGGAAAAAAATTATTTTAGTAAACAATTCATACAAATTAGAAATAACTTCCTTAATTATACTATTGCTCTTATTTCTCTTATTAGATTTCTGTATTAAAGGATGGTACTGCTACTTTTAATGTACACCAAGTTTTTCAGACTTACAAGTCCATGGGATAAAGAAAAACAAAACTATAAGACTGAGATGACTATGTTCTAATTCTGTTTTACTAATTTCTTGATAACAACAATTGCAGAACCCACCAGTGTTTTGTTCGGTTTTGGATACATCCCCTATGAGTCAGAACCCACCTAGCAAAAAGAACCACAGCAATTTCATAATGTTTGATTCATTAACTAGGTCTTTCATCTTTTTTTTTATCAAATATGTAAATTATACTATTCAACTGGTTAATTCTTAATATCCCCACTAACAATAAATTTAGGGAGCCTTGGTAATTTGGAAGTAGAATTCTCCCCTTCCATGTGGAAGAATGGAGTTCCATTCTCAGCCCATGCATGTCAAGCACAACCACCTTCTATATTTTATTAGAGACTTGTGTTCTGCTATGTGGTGCTGTTGGGTAAGCACTGGATTGCTAACTGGAAGGTCAGTTGTTAAAACCCTCTAGGCACTCCTAGGAGACCCTATACAAGGTAGTTATTAGTCAGAACCAACTCTACAGCATTTAACAACAACAAAAATGTTGAAATGATTGAAGTCAAATATTTCATTTTATTTGGATGAAGAAACAAAGCCCTTGAATGAGTAGTCAGACAATAAAACAATATTTTGCATTGGAAATGTCTGCTGCAAAAGATCTCTTCACCATGTTACAAAGCAAAGATGTCAGTTTGAAGATTAGCATGTTCCTGGTCCAAGCCATGGTATTTACAGTAGCCCCATATGCAACTGAAATCTGGTCAATGAATAAAGAAGACTGAAGAAGAATTGATACCTTTGAAGTATGTTGTTAGAGAAGAATATTAAATATACCATAGACTGACAAAATAATGAACAACTTTGTGTTGGATGAAGTACAACCAGAATACTCCTTCGAGGAGAAGATAAGACTTTGTCTCACATACTTTGAACATGTCATCATGAGGAATAGATTCCTGGAGAAGCAGAGGGTAAAGTAGAAAGTCCGTGCTAAATCAAAGTGTCAGTGAAAAAGATGAAGACCTTCAATGAGATGAGTTATCATAGTGGCTACAACAAAGTTCTCATATGTAACAACCATTGTGAGGAAGGTAGAAGACATGCCAATGCTTCCTTCTGTTGTACATACGGTTAATATGAGTTGGAACTAACTTGATGGTGCTTAACTACAACAGCAAAAGCATGTTTTTCTACAGGTTTCAGTAGAGCTTCAAGACTCAAATGGACTAAGAAAAGCTTCGAAATCTCTTTCTAAAAATCAGCAAATGTAAACCATATTGATCATAAACAACCGTGATGAATGTTACAGGAGTACGCAGTATTCAGTTCCATAGTGCATGGGTTTGCCAGTAGTCAGAGGCACACTTAACAACAACTAAGAACAGCAACAATTCTAAAAGGAAGAGGGCTAGTTTTAACTAAGGAGTCTTGATATGGCACCATAGGATAAGTACTGAACGGCTAACCAAAAGGTCAGCGTTTTAAACCCATCATCCACTACTCAGAATCACTACACAGGATAGCTCTGAGTCAGAGCTGACTCAAGGACACTTAACAACAACAGTTTGATCGATAACAGAAATAGAAGCTCATGAGGACCATCAAATGATGACAGGAAGTGTGAAATGCAAAATGCCTCTCTGAAAGGAGACTTCCTCTGGGTTGATAACTTCTATTTCCTAGCTTCTCTTTCTGTAAGAAAGAGCAAACTTTGCTCCTTCATCTTTAATTATGAAAGTGTCTATCATTTTTTTTTCCCTCCTGGCAGTCTCAAGTCCATGAGAAACAAAGGAGGTCCACAGAACTCAAAGTGAATCAGACAGAGGATGTCAAAGGTTCTCTCCCCGCATTTATACCTTGTTAAATGGCCAGTTTGCATAGTGAGATATGATCCAATGTGGCCTCAGAGAAAGCAAGTTTACAAATGAGGATTTCATACTAACCTGATGTTGTGGCTGCAAACACCCATATTTTAACTTTTGAGTCTCAGATTTCTGTTCACACATAGTTAAATTTATTTCAAACCTTGTTACCAAGACTTTTGTAAAAACAAATTGATGCCTCTGACAAGCTACAGCATGGAAGCAGGAAGTCGAAAGTCTAATTAAGTAAGCTTGTTCCATAGCAAGTGTATCTATTAGTCAGTGATACAAATGTCACCAACTTGATGAATGTATAAATTTTCCATAAAGTATTGGAATGTCTTTCTGACAGTCATTTGTCCCCAGATGCATACAGTTATCCATGCTAGGATATGAGATTAAAGCACTTGTTAAAGAAAAACAAAACAGAATTATTTTATTGTTAAATATAACAATACCAAGAGGGCATAAAACATAAATGCAGTATAATAAATTATGATAGAGTAAATACCTATTTAACAAAATCAAAAAAGATCAATTTTCTAGTACCTCAGAAGCCCATTTATGACTCTCCCCCATAATAACCGCCACAAAGGTGTAACTAAAGACATTCCTGACTTCTATGGTAATAATTATCTTGTTTTCATTTAGAGTTCATCCACATTAGTTGGTATGTACCTCTAAACTCCTTATGGTAATACTTCCTGATTTATGGGATTCATCTTTGTTGACTTATTCACTATACTATCATGAACAATAGAGTTAATTACAATTTGAGTTTTTTTCAAACAATACTACTGTGAGTGTATTTGTACATATACCCTGGTACATATGCATGCTCATTTTGAGGGAGCAGATATACAAAGGAGTGGCATGCTCGATTTATCCTTTATTATTTACTATATGTGAATGTTCAACTTTAATAGAGAGCTCCAAAGAGCTTTTTTTTTAAAAGCTTTTATTGTGAATTGAGTGATAGTTTACATGGGAGAGCACTGGTTTTGCACTCATCCTATTGTGTTTTCTTTCATTGCCATGATTACAATCGCCTCCAATCATCATCATTTAACAGTATTTGGTTCTATTCCCTGTTCTGTTGTTGTTTGCTTGTTTGTTTTGATGTACACAAAACACTCAGGAATATATAATCATTTGAACAAACAAAGTGCACATTCTACAAGCCAGCCTCCTGACTGCTAGCACACAGCCTTTCTCTTTCCATGAGTCTAGAGTCCTCAGCTGCTCTATCTATCCATGCCTCCATCTCTGATTTCACCGCTTCTATGGTTTCAGTCCCGCCTTCCACTCACACTCATCCTCTTGATGGTCCTAAGGTCTGCTGTTCCTGGAATGTAAGATTAAATACGTTAACAGACTTCTACCTTTACAGTTGTGACAGTCACAATTAGTCATAACAATTACACACTATTAAAGCAAAAGAATCCTATCCCCATCTCTTTTCACCAGACCCATCTAGACAACCCCACACAATTGGAAACAAAACTCCCTCTTAAAAAACTTGTAATACATACTCTTCATGCCTTTATAGCCACCCCATTTTAGGTAACCAATGTCTAAGTTGCCCATCCCTATCAACCCTGCATACCAAGGGGATAGGCTGGATCCTTGATATGAAGACTACTTCCCTTTTGGTTGGTATCTTGAGGTATTACATCCATAAGTATATGTCAAGTCCATCAAGTTGTAGCAAGTTACGTTTGCTTCTTTTATCAAATTTCTTTATCTTTCTTTGGTCGAGCTCTGGTCATCAAGCCATCAAAGCTAGGCTAAATGGGTACTAACTGCAAGTTTGGGCATTCTTGTACATCTCCCCTCATTTCATATCAGCTGGATGCTTCACTCTCAGCTCTAGTCTTCTGGCACTAGGTCAATATTCATGGGCTCAGGAGTTCCCAAGTCTCTCCAGAGATGGACAACCAGCTCTTTCTCTTCTTTCTCTCCTCTCAAGGTGGACAGAAGTCTATGGAATGTGGTTGAACTCAATCATATCTTTGTTACTGCCTTTCCCCCACTTCCACTTATATGTAGACCCACACCATCACCAGTGAGACTACATGTCTGCTTGTGTGTTCCCTTTGAGTTTCAGTCTTAGAGGGGATTTGTCCTCAAAGGACTTTATTGCTTGCCTTGATGTCTCCCATGTAAACAGCTTGCTTGTCCTTGTAATAGCCAAACAGACTGCTTTTTTGTTTTGTGGTTTTTTTTTTTTTTTTTTTCACTTTTTTCCTGAGGTCTTTCTTTCAGAAAGTATCTTCTTTTCCTCTAGTCACTGCAGACTAGTCTCCATGCCCTTCCAAGTGGGAATGGCCCACCTCAGAAAGTTCTGGATGGTTCTCTGGATTCCACCTAAGGCTCCACAAGAAGACTATTTCACTGGGCAAGTTCCAGAATTCCTTTTAGATATTCCAATCAGCTTTCTGTAATCATGGTTTTCTATCAAATTTTTATTTTGAAATAGTCGGCAAGGGCAACCAATATTTATAAGACAGTCAAGCATCTTAACATTATTTCCCCTCTTTTACCCATTCAGACTATACCTCAATCCCTATATCACAGAACCCTGTTATTCCAAGATTGCATACATCACTATTTACCTCTGTCCCATTTAGCCTACAAAGAGTTTTCCAAAGTAGTTTTAACAACTCAAATTCCCATAACAAAGTAAGAATTATTGTTGTTTATAATAGTCAACATTTGTTATATCTGTATTTTTAAATTTAGCCACTCTAGTGGATTTAAGTTTGCATTTTTATGAATAGTAATGAGGTTTAGCACCTTTTTATCTGGTTGTTTGCCTTTTAAACATCTTTGTTATGAAGAACTTATTAAGCCTCTTGACAATTTTTCAACTATTTCATTATATTTTCCTTATTGATTTATAGAAATTTCCCTGCTTGCTCGCTCCACACACCCACACACATCACATTAAATCACATATAGATTTGTGTGTACATATTTGTAAGTATGCAATATAGTAGATAACATTGCTTTACTAGTT
Source organism: Chrysochloris asiatica (assembly GCF_000296735.1). Taxonomy (NCBI): domain Eukaryota; kingdom Metazoa; phylum Chordata; class Mammalia; order Afrosoricida; family Chrysochloridae; genus Chrysochloris; species Chrysochloris asiatica. Next base: position 23,702,145 of record NW_006408533.1, on the reverse strand, counting down.
ACATCAATGTTATGTTTTCCCACTATTCAGCCTGTCTTCATTCTTTTAAAGGTACCCCTTTGAAGAAAATATGCCCTTAAATATTTTCAGTGTGTTATATAATTTTAAAAAAAAAATATTTTCCTGCATTACCTTCTAAATGTTTGATGTTTTTCCCTTTTATATTCACTACTAGGATCCATTTGGAATTGAGTTTTGTTATGATTTAAAGTAGACAGCAGTCTTTATATGGAAACTCAATTGTTTCAACTCCTTTTTTTTTCCTATGTTGTACAGTGTCAAACTTGTTATCAATTAAGTGTCTTAGTAAGCAGGGATTTGTTTCTGGCCCATAAGTTTATTGTAATATCCTGGAATTAGTAACATACTCTCCTTGTTGATTGATTATATAATCTAATTTGATTTCATGAGAGCAAATCTTTTGTATTTCTTTTCTTCAAGAGTTTCTTGGCTATTGATGCTTGCATTTCTATGTGACTATTGATAACAATTTTAAGTTCTGTAAAATATAGATTGGGGTTTAGAATAAGGTAACATTTAATTTTTAAATCAATTTGTTGAGATTTAGTATCTTTAAAGTACTGATTTTTGTTTTTGTTTTATTGTGAATGATATGATAGCTTACATGGGAGAACTTTAGTTTTACATTCATTCCATCGTATATCATCTCACTGCCACGGTTCCAATACCCTCCATGCATCATCAACCACCCAAAGGGTATATCCCAGAAACCCGCCCCCTACACTTCTCCCTCCACCCCACAGTTTTCGGCCCACAGTCCCTTTCCCTCTCTGGGTCCAAAGACCCCAGTCGCTTTATCACTCCACGTCATCATCTCTGTCTCTATCTCAGGCATCTCTGTTTCTCTGGGTAGGGTCCCGCTCTCAGCTTTTCTCCGTTGATGGTCCCAGAGGCCTCCGCTCCTATCCTGGAGAATTAATCACTCCCTTCCTTGTTACAAAACTTCTACCTTTGCATTTCC
>NW_006408533.1:23695353-23695785 GCF_000296735.1 Chrysochloris asiatica | reverse complement strand
TTAGCTTGGTATATTTTTTCCCATCCTTTCACTTTTAATCTGTTTCTGTCTCTGTGTGTGAGATGCATCTCTTGCATACAGCATATAGAAGGATCTTGTTTTCTTATCCATTCTGCCACCCTCCGACTCTTAACAGGTGCATTCAATCCATTTACATTCAGTGTAATTATCGATAGGTATTGATTATTGTTGTCATTATATTCTTTTTTTGTGTGATGTTGCTGCTTCTTTGTTCTTTTTGTCTTTCTCTGTTGAATTCATGATTTGTGTGCTCTTTCTTGTGTGTTTCCTTATAGTATTAATGTTTTCATATTCTTCTTGGATTCTCATACTCTTGGTATGCTGTGAGGTGTTAATTTTTTTGAGGTTGCCTTATGGTCCGTTGAATTCTCTGTCCATTTAGTGCAGTCTATTTTAGCCTGTAATCTACCT
>NW_006408533.1:23691570-23693964 GCF_000296735.1 Chrysochloris asiatica | reverse complement strand
GGGCCTCGGGCGGGTGGGTTGAGCCTAGGGTGGGCGGTTTGGGCCTCCGGGGGCCTGGGTATCAGCAGCTGGGCATTGGGCAGCTTGGGCCTCAGCGGGCGGGTTGGGCTCATTGGGCCTCAGGGGGCCTGTGCCTCGGGGATCGGGCTGAGGGCGGTTGGGTCTCAGCGTCACTGGGCCTTGGCAACCGAGATACGAGGCAGGTTGGACCTCCGAGGCCCTGGGCCTCAGTGACCTGGCTACTTGGCAGGTTGGGCCTTGGGGGCCCTGGACCTCAGCGACCCTCGGGCTGTGGACCGCCTGGGCCGTGAGGCGGGTAGGCGTTTTGGGCCTTGGTTGGGCCTGGGCCTTTGTGACCAGTCTGTGGGAGTGTTGGGTCTCAGGGCAGGCCTTGGCCTCAGTGGGTGGGCCTGTGCTTTGGGTGTTCCTGTGCCTCAGCGGCTTGGCAGAGGGCTGGTCTAGGCCAAGGCAGTTGAGGGCATGGGGTAATGGCTGCAGAGAGGTAGTGTCGGTATTTGATGACGTAAAAAATGCCTCTCTCAGTCTCTCTGTACCGTGGATAACCTGAATTTCCTGATATCTGCACTGATATCCCTCTCTATTTGTTCGGCTTTATTAGTTTATGCTTCCTTTTCTCTGGAAATGCAGCCTTCTAAGTGGGGTTGCTCTAGCCCTGCATTCCAAGGTCTGCAGGGGGCAGAGGCACTTGCTGGCATGGAAGCAGAAGCGGGAGCTGCGTGCAGGCAGGCACAAGTTCAAGATGCTTGTAATTCCTCAGCGATTTGATCTTTTAAAAATAACGATTTCAGAATGTTGAAATATAAGTTCTTATGTTTGTTCAAAGGCTGTCTGTTTCTTATGTGCGATTCCGCCCCTTTTCCCAGAGACTGCCCTACCTGAGCTGCCTGGTCAGGGAAGTGCCGGAAGTCCTCTCTTAAATTATTGAATTTTTAATCAATCTACATGGTGTACATTTTCATTTATTTAGTCTGTTTTTTATTTGCTTCAGTAATATATGTTTTTCCATGAAAGTCATTTATAGTTTTTTTCATTTTTTAGATTTACTCCTATGTACTATATTTTTTGCAAATAGCACAACCATGTAAATAATGTTCATATACATATAATGCATGGGGATGCTATAATTATGTAATTAGTTCTTACATAATCAAGTTAGTACACCATGAATGCCTCCTAATATTTTCAGAAGTGAATTTTGATCTTACTCAACCAACAGTCTGAAAATGTTACTTTTGATCATATTTGTATAATAAAAATATAAGCCATGATCAAGAAACCATGGGTCTTATTTGGTAATACCATGGTAATCTGAATATATTGGTGTTCCTTGAAGCTGACCTGCACCTATGTATGTTGCACTGGATTTGGTTGGAATATTGGGTGGGTGACTGAGCATGGATTTGTCATGGCAAGACTAACTCCATGTGAACTTGGGAGGCAGAACAGTGCTGGTGCAAGCATGCTCTTCCTCAGCACCCTGGAGCCCCCAGGGGGTCAGGTGGGCCCATCTAATCTAAAAAGGGATGTGCAACCATTTGGCTGGAGATTCAAGAATATAAGACCAATGGTAAGCAAGATAAATAGTAGGATAGAACCAATGTGCTGCAGTCTATCAGCCTCACACACATAAATGGCCTCTCCAGATCTGGGTGCACACACCCATGCACTTCCTGGTCTGTGGCAGGAACCTAATAATGACTATTTCTAGAACAAGGTAAATGTGTTTTCTTCCAGTATTGGAAAAAAAAAAATATTCAGGGGAAGGAAGGTAATCTGTTAGTAGAGAGGATGATTAGAAACTGTGTGGATCTGTTGCTTGGAATCAAATCTCCCTATCAATGGGCACCAAGTTGAAGACTTAACATTAAGTCCCATTGGTCAGAAAAAAAAAGGAAATTGAAGTCAACTTCATGTTTAATAGATCTTGGCTGAAAGCAGAGAATATCAGAATGATGTTTACCTGTGCTTTATTGACTATACAAAGACTTTTGATTGTGTGGATCATGACAGGCTATGGACAACATTGCAAAGTATGCGTACTCCAAAACACTTAATAGTACTCATGTGCAATCTGTACATGGATCAAGAGGCAGTTGTTTGAACAGAACATGGGAACACTGAATGTTTTAAAATTAAGAAAGGTGTGCTACAGTGTTGTATTCTTTCACCACACTTACTCAATGCTGAGCAAATAATCTGAGAAGATGGGTTCTATGAAGAAAAACATGGCATCAGGATTGGAGGAAGACTCATTCACAACCTGTGGTATGCAGAAAGTGAAGAGGACTTAAAATATTTGCTGATGAAGATCAAAGAGCACAACCTCAGTATAGATTGCATCTCATTGTAAAGAAAACAAAAATCCTCACCACT
>NW_006408533.1:23666126-23691250 GCF_000296735.1 Chrysochloris asiatica | reverse complement strand
GGTGTTGGAGGAGAATATTAAAAATGCCATGGGCTGCCAGAAGAGCAAACAGATCTGTGTTGGAAGAAGTATAGCCAAAGTGCTCCTTGGAGGCCAGGATGGCCAAACTTTGTCTCTCATACTTCAGACTTATTATCAGGAGGGATTAGCCACTGGAGAAGAAGATTATGTTTGTTAAGTTGTAGGGTCAGAGAAAAAAAGGAACACCCCCAGAGAGATAGATTGGCCAAGTAGCAGCATCAATGGGCTCAAGCATGGGCTCAAAAATAGTGGAGTTGGCCCAGGAGCGGGCAATGATTTCGTTCTGCTGTGCATAAGGTTTCTATGAGTTGGTACCGACTCGATGGCACCTAACAACAACAACAACAACAAATGCTAAAAAAGATCAGTGTAATAAGATTATAAAAAATAGCATATGGGTAATCTTGCACATTATGGAAACATATAATGCATTATATGTATAATTTCTTTTAGAAGAATTAGCACAAGGCTGGTTCCTGTGAGGCAAAGATTAAACATGTCCCAAAGACCCCAATTTTTCAAACTTCCTTACTACTCCTTAAACCTTAACATCTACTACATCTCCCCTCAGTAATCTCCCTCCAATCTCTGGGTTTCATAATTTGCTGCAATGTCTCATGAAACTTACAAAACATCAAGGAAATGATTCATGAAGTTATGAAGACTGCCAAGTCCCAAATCTGTGGGTCAGGCATCAGTTTGAAGGGTCTGCCTCAGTCATATGGTTGCAGACATAAGTAATCCAAATCAGCAGCTCAGATGACAGGCGGCTGGCTCGAAAGGGTTCTATAGCTGGTGAATCAGGTCAGACTATAGGCTTATGGCTCATATTCTAAGAACCAGAGATCAGAGAGTAATGAGCCAGATGCAAGATGCAGAGCAAGAGAAAGTACTTTGCCAGAGCATTCATATATATTGGGCACAATATACAGCTTGAGTCACTCAAGATACAACTACCCTAATGGAGACTCATTAATATTATGGACAACTCATCCCAAAATGGGACCAAGTCTTATGCATAGAAACTAGGATTTACAATATATGACAAAGTTGAAGTCTGGTTGAAGGGTCATTCTATGTAATTCACTACACCACAGATGCATATTATGAGTGCAAAATACAGTACTCTGTTATAAATTCCTGGGTGGTACAAACAGTTTGTGTTTGACTGAAAAAGGAAAGTTTGATAATTCAGATTCTTCCAACAGTGCTACAGAAGAGAGTCCTGGCAATCTATTTCTGTGAAATTATAGAACTGAAAGCAAAGGTTTTGACTTAGTTTGTTATGAATGTTACTCTTACCTTTTTTATAGATTTTTTTTTTTTTTTTGTCTGTGTGTGTTTTTCTTAATGAGAAAAACAATTCATTCTTATTATTGACTGGATTCAACAACTTGTTGAAAAATTTTAAATCAATTTAATAAATTAATTCTAAATACATTTGAATGTTCTATATACAAAATTATATCATCCATAGAGTGAAATTTTATTTTTCCAAGAGTTATGCTTTATATTTCTTTACCAAGGAGCAGTGGTGGTGATGTAGTAAGTTTAATGTTGGGCTGCTAACCGAAAAGTTGGTGGCTCAAATGTACCTTGTATGGTTTTTAAATTCCCTGCAAGTTCTGATTATGGGGGAAGTAAAAAAGTCTCACTGTGTTCTTAGTGAAATTTAGTTCAAAATATTTACTGTTTTCCATTCCATTGTGATTTGTTTATTGTCTTATAACATTAATTTAAAATATGTTGTTTTATATATATATATATATATATTTGTTATTTATTTCTGGCTTGTTTGCCTTGTAGCCAATTGGTCAGTTGAAGATGTTGTTGTTGTTGTTGTTGTTAAGTGCCATCGAGTCAGGTCCGACCCATAGCGACCCTGTACAGGGTTTCCGAGGGTGTAAATCTTTATGGAAGTAGAAAGCCTCATCTTTCTCCCACGGAGCAGCTGGTAATTTCGAACTGCTGACCTTAAGGTTTGCAGATAGATGAATATAATTATGACTCACTGGTGCTCACAAACATTGTGTCATCTGTGTTCTAGATGTGATAAACTCTTATCGTTGTTGTTAAGTGCCATAGAGTCAGTTCTGACTCATTACAAACAACCCTGTATGGGGCTTTGAGAAGTGAGTGGCTGGTGAGTTTGAACTGCTGACCTTATGGTTCAAATCAACCTTGAGGTCCAGTGCTTATCCTAGGGTGCACACCAGGACTGTGATCAATAGGTCCAGTTTATTAATTATACATTTCTAATTTGCCACATTCTTACTTAAGAATTTTTTTGTATATTATACTAAAAAAGTTCTACTGAAACAGTGATTACAGGCTTGGGTACCAACAAAAAGGTTGGAATTTAGAATCCCCCAGTCACTATGCAGGAGAACAATTTGCCAGTGTACTTCCATAAGGATTTACAACCTTGGAAACCCTCTGGGGCAGTTCCATCTGGGATTGACTTGACAGCAATAGGCATTTTATTCTGAAATGTATTTTAAAATATCTCACCATGATTGGGGTTTGATTTACCATATCCTTCTTAAGTTTTGTTTTTATTTTATGAAGGCATGATATCTGTAGCAAACAAATTTAGAAGTCTTTATATTCCTTTGAAGTGATTTTATTATTGTAATATTTTCATCTTAAAGTTGATTTTGTATAATTTTAATATAACTACCCCAGATATATTTCATATGGGTTTACATTGTATATTTTCTGTCACTTTACTTTCAACATTTCTATACATTAATTGCATGTCTTATTTAAAAAAAAAATTCTGATAATGTTTGTCTCTAATCTGGTTTAGTTTTTCCATTTCACATCATTGCTGATAAATCCTGGTTTAATATAATCACACTGATGAAGATGATGGAAGGGCTGGACACATTATTTTCCCTTAAAATTACCAAGCTAATAATTAATCAGACATTTCAGACCAAGATTTCAGAGAAAATAGAATCCCCGATGGCTGAGGTAGGCATCTGTGACTGCTTTGGCTGTAGATATTTGTCTGTCCTCCAGTCTCTTTCTTACAAATCTCCCTGAGTCACAAAAACGGAAAGAAAAATATCTTGATATATTCTTTTGCATTTTGAACAATTGTTCAGATAGTGGAAGTCCTGATTTTGCTAGTCCTTCAATTCTCACGATGCAAATCCTGTGCAGAGCCTTAAGTGTAGATCCGTTCAGAACATTTTGGATAAATCAGGCATAAACTACTGAACAAAGGAGAAACATTGTTTTCTCCCACAGTTGGAAACCCAATTAATAGTGTTAATTTTGGAATAATGAAAAATCATAAAAGAAGACAAGTATAGTAGGATTATTATGACAGTTATTCTCCCATATTCCAAACTTTGGTTTATGGAAGGACAAACATTTTAGAAATACAGCTTCATAAGTGCAGTTCCAGCATGTTTTCTAGTATCTGAACACTGTATACAACTTATTCATGCATGCCTTCAAATTTGAACAATCATAATGTATAGTTATCTTTTCTTCTTCTTTCCTATTACTTTTTTTTCCTTTTTAAAAAATGTTTCATTGTGAATTATGTGATAGTTTACATGGGAGAATATTAGCTTTACATTCATCCTATCATATATCCTTTAATTGCCATGGTTACAATCCCCTCCATGCATCATCAACCAACCAAAGGCTATACACTACAAGCCTGCCCCCCAGTCATCAGCACACAGCCCCTCTACCTCTCTGTGTCTAGAGTCGCCAGCCACTCCATCTCTCCATGTCATCATTTCTGCCTCCATCTCTGGCATCACTGCTTCTCTGGGTAGGGTATCACACTCTGCTCTTCTTCCTTGATGGTTCCAGGGACCTCTGCTCCTGGACTGCATAGTCAGTCACTCCCCTCCTTTTGCAACAAAATGTCCACCTTCACATTTCAAACCTTCCCAGTCAGTCTTGATAACAATCGCTCACCATTGTACCACAAGGGACCTAGCTCCATCTCCTTTGATTAGCCCCACCCAGATAGAGTGGATACTGCTCTGTGGAGATCCTACCTTCCTCTGCACCCTCTGGATCTATGGTCCCTCTTGAAAACTTGTAAGCCAGTCACTTCTTGCCTTTGAAGCCCCACTCCACCCCTCATCCCCATTTTGGGTCACCAATGTCCAAGTTGCCCATCCCTATCTAGTCCGTGTATGGAGAGGGGTGGGAATGATCCTCACTGTAAAGATTTGTTCCCTCTTTTGAGCTACTGCATTCATAGGTGTAGGTCAAGTTCATCAAATTTTATCAGGTTACTCTTTTTTCCCCCTCTTCTTTCATCTCCTAGTTGAGCTCTGATTTCCTGTTACTTTTGCAATGAATGATGTTGAGTAAATTATCAGAGGCTGAAAAGGAAATACCAAAATAATATATATAAAATGGAAAATAGTAAGAACAAAGAAAAACGAGAATATATTAGCAGAGAAAAAATTATGAGGCATATGAAGAGATAAAAGACGTTCTTTACCATGTTTTTTTTCTTATACTAGCAGACTTAAAGGACATTAAAGATTAAGATTTCATGGAATCAAAATTGTTCTAAGTGAAAGACTGGTTATCATCATACTACCAGGTACTTCCTACAAACCCCCACCCCAAGTGGTGCTCCTCTGACCATGTGATGTACTTATATTTTAATGAAACCCACATTAGATAATATTGCACTAAAATGCAGCCTAATATGCAAGATTGAAAGGGGAGGAAAAAAACAAAAACAACACATTGTCATTGAGTCTGACTCATGATATTATACCATGTGTCACATAATTGAACTATTTCATAGGTTTTTCTTGGCTGTCATATTTACAAGAAGCAGATCTCCAGGTTTTTCTTCGGTAGCTACACTGAGTGAACTGAATCAACAAACCTTTAAAGTCTATTGCAAACCAACTGTGCCACTCAGAAATCCCATAGGGTCCAGGCAAGCAGAAACAATGCAAAAGCTGAGTTTAAAATCCTGGAAAAATCAAGTCCAGACTCAATGTACAGAGATCTCTGTCAAGATTGAGGTCATAAAAGCAAGTTTATTTTGTGTGTTTATTGGATCAGGTGGGGCATGGTTTGGGATGGAGGAAGGTGGCCTATAATGTAATTGCTGCTTACATTGTTGTTGTTGTTGTTGTCAGGTGCCATCAAGTCAGAAACGACTCATAGTGACCCCATGCACAGCAGAATGAAACAATGTCCAATCCTGGTCCAACCTCACTACCACTGCCACACTTGAGTCCATCAATGATGCCACCTGGCTGATCCATCTCGTTGGGGGTCTTTCTCTTTTTCTCTGACCCTCCATCTTACCCAGCATGACATCCTTTTCCAGAGGCTGTTCCCTCCTGACAATATGTCCAAAGTATGAGAGACGAAGCTTAGCCATCTTGGCCTCCAAGGAGCACTCTGGTTGCACTTTTTCCAGAACAGATCTATTGGTTCTTTTGGCAGTCCATGGCACTTTTAGTATTCTCCTCCAACACCACAATTCAAAGGCATCAATTCTTCTATGATCTTCCTTATTCACTGTCCAGCTTTCACATCCATATGAGGCTATTGAAAACACAATGGCTTGGGTCAGGCGCACCTTAGTCCTCAAGCTGACATCTCTGCTCTTCAACACTTTAAAAAGTTCCTGTGCAGCTTACATTATGGTAGACTAAAATAAAGATCAAAGGACATTTAAGGTTTCTGTTAAATGCTGTCAAGTCAGTTCTGAATCGTAGGAACCCTATATAGGCTTTACAAGAAACAGCTGTTGTGTTTGAATGGTTGACCTTGTGGTTAGTAGTCCAGTGCTTATCCTACAGCACTACACCAGGGAGATACTTAATATGCTTGCTTTCTCTAATGACTGCTTTTTTTTTTTTTTAACATTGCATTTTTGCACTAGTCAGATTGTTAATAGTTGAAATTAACTTCAAATGATCTAAAAGCATACAGTAAAGAGCAAAATTCTATAAAAGACAGTGTTGTTGTTAAATGCAGTGGAGTGGGTTCCGACTCATAATGACCCTGCATAGGGGTTCCAAGGAGCTGCTGGTGAGATTGACCTGCTGACATTGAAGTTCAAACCAACTTTGTAATCCAGCACATTAACCCACAGCACCACACCAGGACTCCATAAAAGACAAAAGTGTGGTTAAAAACAACAACAACAACAACAAATAATAGTATGCAACAATCTCATTAACATCTCTAAGACTTTGCTTCTGCTTTTTTCTGTTTTTAAAATATCTACAGAAGTTTCTATACTACATGATTTCAGCACTTCTCTCCTAATGGAAATCTTCTGCTTATTAAGGTTAAACTTAAGATCTATCACATTCCCTAAGTCTTATATAACTGCTTCAGAAGACACACTATTCTTTCTTTAAAACGAAGTTGGTGGCACTATAGGATAAGCACTGGACCACAAGGTCAATTTGAACCACAAGGTTGGTGGTTCAAACACACCAGCTGCTCCTTGGAAAGTCTATAAACATCACTTATGAGCTAGAACCAACTCAACATCACTTAACAACAACATACTGCATTGCATATACCATCTCTTTGCCCCAAATTCCCTATGTGTTGCTGATAGGTGCCATGGAATCAGTTACTCATAGTGATCCTGTATAGGGTTTCCAAGGAGTAGCTGGTTGGTTTGAGCTGCCAACCTTGTGGTTCACATTTCTGTGCTGATCCTTCAGTGAAACACTAGTAGTCCTGGTTCCCACTGGAGGAATTCATAATTTAAATATAATCTGTTTATACCAAAATAGTTTAATATATTTTGATTGATTTTAATAGCACTGATAGTTATCTTAACGATGACAATGGAAACAAGCTGAAATGAAGACTAAATATTTCAAATATATGAAACGTGAAAGGGGCATTGTAGTTATAAATTTTAGTATATAGTAGATTATTCAAGGTGAACTCAAGATAAAACCAACTAAACATGCACTCTCTACCTGTTTCATTGTGCTCATAATTGATACAGTGTAAGGTATGCCTTGTTTCGAAAAAATTGGAATAAAGATAAATGTCATCTCTTTCCATAAAGTTAGGTTACTTTTTTACTTGGGTACTACAAACAGTTGTAGTTATTTTTTAGAAAAGAAGCTCTCTAGCTCTTCTAAATGTGTCCTGGGAAGTCTGTACTCCCAAAACAGAGTCAGTAGTTTCCATATCAATGTGAAGGATTTTTTCATGCTCATGTAATTTTCTCCTCAACCATTCCCACATGTACCAACAGAATCTCCACCGCTTCTCCTAGGAGACTACATTCTTTTAGAGAATAGCTTGCCCTATGAATGCATATTATCTCTCATCTTGAAAAATGCCAATAAAAAAGCAAATTATATTTGTTCTCTAAGATGTTTGCTACAAACCATGACTGATTAATGTTATATGTGACATCCACAAGAACAGTAATCAAGGTTATGTTTGCATTGATTTTTACAGAGGTGAAGTCCCTTTGATATATTGCTCCATCAACACCTGCAATGACAAAATTTGCACATGAAATTAATCCCAATTAATTATACTGTTTGTAGATAACACTGGCTTTTTTATGTTACAAAATAAATATTAATTTAGTGACATTTTTTCACCTTCTGAGGCTTATTTAGTTAAGGGAGGGGGAGCCACTATTGATCAGGATCCTGAAATATAAAAGAAAGGTTAGACAACTGAAAAGGGCTGGAAAGCTAATCTAGTCATTTGGGAGCAACTCAAGTCTTAAAGCATTATAACACTATTTTATTTTCATTTTTATTACTTTGGCTTTAAATTCGGGTTTGTGAGTAAAATAGTTCAGTTATATATGACATATATTTAATATTGACTTTTACTCACATATGAATTCTTTGTACATTTTTACATATCCTTTTGGCTTTGCCCCAAGATCATATTGCCTTAGTTGGCATTCTAATAGGAGGAGAAAAGTCCTTGACCCACATTATAATGAACACAGAGTTGGGCAGGGGTATGAATTAAGTGCAAAAAACTGTGAAACCGTGTCCATGAAGAAAGATAGGTCCTTTATGTTATCAGTATGATAGGAGAACATTCTAAAATTGTATTGCTACGATAATTTAAATATATTAAGTGTTAATATCTATCTAGCTATCTACAAATATATGTGCATGTATTTCAAAACATCCTATTTGTGGAGGAGGAATAACTGTGATTTGTATGTATTTCTATTATATATGTAACATTTTATTGTGATTAAAACAGGAAAAAAACTATATATACGGAGTCCTGGTATGGCAATGTGGGTTAATGCATTGTGCTGCAAAGTTGCTTTGAACTGTAAGGTCAGCAGTTGAAGCTTACGAGCTGCTCCTCAGAAACTCTATACAGGGTTGCTATGGGTTGGAAACAACTCAATGGCACTTAATAACACAGCAACATATATATGTATATATACACACATAACAGTCCTGCACACTGCTCACAATTTTTGTTACAGTTGAGTGCATTGCTACTGCCACTGTACCAATCCATCTCATTGAGGGCCTTCTTCTTTTGTGCTGACCTCCAACTTTACCATAGTGTTCTTCTCCAGGGACTGGTCCAATGTTCAAAGTATGAGAGACAAAGTCTCACCATCTTAGCTTCTACTAGCCATTCTGGCTGTGCTTCTTCCAACAAAAATTTGTTTGTGCTTCTGGTAGTCTGTGGTACTTTTCATATTATTCTCTAGTACCATAATTCAAATTCATTAATTATTCTATGGTCTTCCTTATTCATTGTCCAACATTTATAGGCATATGAGGCGATTCAAAGTGCCAAGACATGGGTCAGGTTCACCATAGTTCTCAGAATGATATTTTTGGTCTTGAGCATTTTAAAGAGGTTTTGTGCAACAGATTTTCTCAATGAAAAAAAAAAAAAATGTATATATACATATATATGAAGTCCTGGGGTGGCACTGTAGTATAATCACTGGGCTACTAACCACAAGGTTGGTGGTATAAATCAACCAGACAGTCCTTAGAAATCCTATCCAGCATTACTGAATTGGAATCAAGTTGAAGGCACTTAACAACAAAATCACTATTGAAGGATATCTTTGCTCTTGAACACCTTAAAGAGGTCTTGCACAACAGATTTGCATAGTGCAATGCATACTTTGAATTCTAGACTACTGCTTCCATGAATGTTGATTGTGGTTCCAAACATAATGAAGTCTTAGACAACGTCAACCTTATCCCCATTTATTAAGATGTTATTTATTGGTTCGGTGGTAAAGATTTTTGTTTTCTTTATATTAAGGTGCAATTCAGACTGAAGGCTGTTGTCTTTGATCTTCATCAGTACTTTTTAAGTCCTCATCACTTTTAGCAAGCAAGATTGTTAATAAGTCTTCTAATCCTGACACCATGTTCTTCATAGAATACAGCTTTTCAGATCATTTGATCAACATATAGACTGAATAAGTATGGTACACAACATTTTTATTCTTTCTTAACCTTCCAATCTATGTAGCTTATCTTCTGACACTATATATGATAATATTCTACTGTTATTCTTAGGATTTCATCTTCTGCTACTGTATCTTATAGTGTTCTGTTGCTATTTGTAAGGTTTTCAGTGGCTAAAAATTCAGAAGTAGTATGCCTCTCCTCCTTCCTAGTTTGTTTTAGTCTGGAAGATCTGCTTAAACTTGTTCACTGTGGGTGAATATGCTGGTCTTCAAAACACTAGTGGCACTGCATCCAGCATCACAGCAACACACAAGTAACCACAGTACAGAAAACCACAGACAAGTAGTGGATAGCATGTTTCTGTGATGCTGGAAGTTATGTTACCAGTGATTTGAACACCAGCAGTCATCGATGGTGGACAGATTCAGCACAGCTTCCAGACTAAGACAAACTAGGAAGAAAATGAGGTATACTACTTCTGAATACACTGAAAAACATACGAGGAGCAGCAGAACATTGTTAGATACAGTAACAGAAGAAAAAAAATCACGAACAGCACCAGACTATTGGCAGATACAGTGCCTGAACATGAGACCCTCAGGTTGGAAGACACTCAAAATGCAACTAGGAAAGGGCTGTCTACTCAAAATAGGGTTGACCGGGATGTCGTGAATGGAGTAAATCTTTCATGATCTTCATCAATTGATGGTGCACAACTTAAAATGAGGAGAAACAGCTGCAGATATCCATTAAAAGTCAGAACATAAATGAAGTATGAACCTAGGAAAATTAGAATTTGTCAAAAATGAAATGGAGCACATAAAGATCAATAACCTAGGCATCAGTGGACTGAAATGAACTGGTACTGGGCAATCTGAATCTGACAGTCATATTCTTTACTCTTCCAGAAATAACAAATATAAGATCAATGGCATCACATTTGTCACCAAAAGATCTTTTATGACATGTGACACTGTAAGGGTGTGACACTGTCTGATAATATCCTTTTACCAGCAAAGCAGTTTAAAGTGACAGTTTCCACGTAAAACCAAACAACCACCACTCGTCTGTCAGTTTGTCATACTGTGGTGACTTGTGAGTTGCTGTGATTCTGAAAGCTATGCCACTGGTATTTTCAATACCAGCAGAGTCACCCATAGTGGACAGGTTTCAGATGAGCTTCCAGACAAAGACAGACTAGGAAGAAGGAGTGACGAAGCACTTCCAAATATTTAGTCACTGAAAACCTTATGAATAGCAGAGAAACACTGTCACATATAGTGCCAGAAAATGAGCCACTCAGGTTGGAAGGCATGCAAAATGCGACTTGAGGAAGAGATGATTCCTCAAAGTGGAGTTGATCATGATAACACAAATGGAGTAAAGCTGGTGGGAGAAAAGTCCACAGGACCTTCATTTGTTGATGGGGCACAACTCAAAATGAAAAGAAACAGCTGTAAACATCGATTGAAAATCAGAACATGGAATATATGAAGTACAAATCTGGGAAAATTGGAAGTTACAAATAATGAAATGGAACACATAAACATCAATATCTTAGGCATTAGTGAGCTGAAACGGACAGGTATTGGCCATTTTGAATATGATAACCACATGGTTTACTATGCCAGGAATGAGAAGTTGAAAAGGAATGATGTTGCATTCTTTGTCAAAAAGAACATATCCAGATCAGTCATGAGATACAATGCTGTCTGTGATAAGATCATAAACATGCGCCTACAGGGAAGCCTAGTTAATACCACTATTATTCAAATTTATGCACCAATCACTAAAACCAGTGAGGATGAAATAGAAGAATTCTACCAACTTCAATTTGAAATTGATCAAACATGCAATCAAGATGTATTGCTCATTACTGGTGATTGGAATGAAAAGGTTGGGAACAAAGAGGAAGGATCAGTACTTGGAAAATATGGCTTTGTTGATAGAAATGATGCAGGAGAGTGCATGATAGAATTCTGCAAAACCAATGATTTGTTCATTTCAAATACCTTCTTTAGACAGCATAACAGATGACTATACACATGGACCTCGCCAGATGGAAAACATAGATATCAAATTGACTACATCTGCGGAAAGAGAAGATGGAAAAGCTCCATATTGTCAGTGAAAACAAGGCCAGGGGCAGACTGTGGAACAGACCATCAATTTCTCATATGCAAATTCAAACTGAAGCTGAAGAAAATGAAAACAAGTCCACAATAGACAAAATATGACCTTGAATACACTCCACGTGAATTTAGAGATCATCTGAAGAACAGATTTGATACATTAAACACTAAAGACTGAAGACCAGAAGTGTTGTGGGATGACATCAAGAATATCATACATGAAGAAAACAAAAAGTCATTAAGAAAACAAGAAAGAAGGAAAAGGTCAAAATGAATGTCAGAAGAGACACTGAAACTTTCTCTCCAGCATAGTGATGCTAAAGCAAATGGAAGAAATGAGTAATTCCAAGAGCTGAACAGAAAGTTTCAAAGATCAGCTCTAGAAGATAAAGCTAAATATTACAATAAAATGTACAAAGATCTGGAATCAGAAAACCAAAATGAAGAACATGCTCAGCGTTTCTCAAGCTGGGGGAACTGAAGAAAAAAATCCAAGCCTCGACTTTCGTTTTTGAAAGATTCTCTGGGCAAATTATTGAATGATGCAGAAAGCATCAAGAGAAGATGGAAGGAATACATAGAGTCACTGTACCAAAAGGAAATAGTTAATGTTCAACCACTTCAAGACGTAGCATATGATCAAGAGCCAATGATACTTAAGGAGGAAGTCCAAGGTACTTTGAAGGAATTGGCAAAAAACAAGTCACCAGGAATTGAGTGAGCAGTTGCTGGAGAAGGATATCATTTTTGGTAAGTTGGAGGATCAGAGAAAAAGAGGTAGACCCCCAATGAAATGGATTGGCCAAGTGGCAGCATTGATGGACTCAAGCGTGGCAGCAGTAGTGACATTGGTCCAGGATCGGGCAGTGTTTCATTGTGCTGTGCATAAGGTCGCTATGAGTTGGTACCGACTTGATGGTACCTAACAAAAATAATAGCAAGGCAGGCCAGTTAATGTCACTATTATTCAAATTTACAGAACAACCACTAAAGGCAGTGATGATGAAACAAGGATTCAACCAAATTCTTCAGTCTGAAAGTGATTAAACAATAATTGGAAAATATGGTCATGATGATAGAAATAATGCTAAAGATATCATGTCAGAATTTGCAAGAAAGTGGTTGCGAATTGGGTTGCAAACAGTAAGGTCAGCAGTTGGATACTACCAGCTGTTCTGTGGGAGAAAGATGAGGCGTTCTACTCCCATAAATATTTACAGCCTCGGAAATCCTGTACAGGGTGGCTATGAGTTGGAACCGACTCCATGGCACACAGCCACCAGCCACCACCATTCATTGCAAATATCTTTTTTGTAACAACATATATGGCATGTGGACAACTTTTGGTTAGCTGAGTTTATTGGGAGTTTATTCTTGGGAATTTCTCATTGAATTAGCTAATTTTCATTTGATTAGCTAATTGACTGAGGATCTTTTATACTTTACCAAGACTTGTCAATGGAATACACAGAAATCAAATCGATTACATCTGTGGGAAGACATGGTAAAAAAAACCAAAAAACTCCATATTATCAGTCTAAACAAAATCAGTGGTCAAATGTGGAACAGACTACCAATTGTTCATATGTAAGTTCAGGCTGAAGCTGAGGAAAATTAAAACAAGTCCACGAGGGCCAAAATATGGCCTTGAACATATCACACAAGAATATAGAGACCATCTCAAGAACATATTTGATGCATTAGACACTAATGAATGAAGACCAGAAGAGCTGTGGGATGACATCAAGAATATTACACAGATAAAACTAAAAGGTCATTAAGTATGGGGAAAAAAAGACCAAAATGAATGTCAGAAGAGCCTCCAAAGCTTGCCTTCCAGTATAGAGACCCTAAAGTGAATGGAAGAAACATGGAAATAAATGTACTAAACAGAAAATTCCTAAATGCAACGGAAAAAGCCAAAGTGAAGCACTATAATGAAGTATGCAAACTACCGAGAGTTAGAAGTCCAAAGGGAAGAACACGTTCAGCACTTCTCAATATAGAACAAGTGAAAAATAATTTAACCTCTGTTTGCAATATTGAAGGATTCTATACACAAAATATGAATGATACAGAGTCATTCCAACAAAAGTAATGGTTGATGTTCAACCATTTTAAGGGGTAGCATTTTATCTAAAACAACAATACCGAAGGAAGAAGTCCAAGCTCCACTGAAGACATAGGCAAAAATATAAAGTTCCAATAATTGATGAAACACTACTGAAATCTTTCAAGAAATTAAAGAAACACTGGAGGTGCTTACTAATCAATGTCAAGAAATTTGGAAGAAAACTACCTGAGTAACTGATTGGAAGAAGTTAGCTAGCTGAAACTAAAAAAACGTTAAAATATTTTTTGTTTCCATTCCAAAGAGAAGCTAACCAATCGAATGCAGAAATCATTGTACAATATTATTAATGTCAAATGCAAGTAAAATTTTGCTAAAGAAAATTACAAAAAACAGCTGAAAAGTGTATAGACAGGAAACCATCAGAGGTTCAAGCCAGAGTCAGACCTGGATGTGGAACTAGGAATATTATGGCTCACACTAGATGGATGTTGGCTAAAACAGAAAACATCAGAACACTGTTTTCCTGTGCTTTATTGACTATGCAAAGGCTTTCAACTGTCTGGATCATGACTAGCTATGGTTAACAATGTGAAGAATGAGTTTTCCAGAGCACTTAACTATGCTCATGAGAAACCTGTACAGAGAAGAAGTGATAGTCATTCAAATAGAACAAGGGGGCATTGAACAGTTTAGAATCAGGAAATGTGTGTGCCAGGGTAACATCATTTCACATACTGATTCAATTTGTATGATGAGCAAATAATCCGTGAATCTGTATTACATGGAAAAGAATATGGTATCATTATTAATAACCTGTGCTTTGAAGATGATACAATCTTGCTTGCTAGAAGTGAAGAGGACTTAATATACTTACTGTTGAAGGTCAGAGCCTTTGGTATGGTTGCACCTCAATGTAAAGAAAACAGAAATCCCCACTACTGGACCAATAAATAACATCATGATAAAAAGAGAAAAGATTGGAGTTGTCAAAGACTTCTTTTTGCTTGAATTCACCAACACTCATTTAAGCAGCAGTCGATAAATTAAATGACATATTGCATTATTTAAATATGTTGCACAAGACCTCTTTGAAATTTTCAAGAGCAAAGATATCAGTTTAGGGAATAAGCTACACCTGACCCAAGCCTTGACACTTTTCAATAGCCTTATAATTCATGTGAAATTGGACATTGAATAAGGAAGACATTAGAAGAATTGATGCATTTGAGTTATGGTGTTAGAGAAGAATATTAAAAGTACCATGGACTATTAGAAGAATAAACAAATCTTTGTTGGATGAAGTATAGAACAAGTAATGCTTAGAAGCCAGGATGGCAAGACTTTATACCTAACCAAGATATAATTATATTGTTGTATACTCTGACATTTGCCTTAACTTCTGGTTGTTTGAGTTTATTGGGAGTTTGGTCCTGGAAATTAATATCAACGTCCTGCTTTCAGATTGACTTTAATGTGTCCTTCCTCTATCCTGAAAACAACAGCCCCCTAATTGATCTTACTGACACCTTGGTAGACATGCTTTGACCTACACCACTAACATTGAAACTGCCAAGCACTGAGCTGTGGGATGATAGGTGAAATTATTTATTTTTAAAGTTTGCTCAGTTAACAAGTAATGGTATCAATTGTTTCTTGTAATATAATTAATCATTAATACCCTCTGATGTTAAAAACTTCATCTTATAGATGCATTTTCTTATATGAGCAATTTTTAAATATCTGCATGACATACCAATTATCAAAGGGTAATATGCCATAATACACAAAACCTAGACTGTGAAATCACATATTGTATTTGCATCTGGTGTATATATATATATATGTAGTTGTGTGCCGTGGAGTTGTTTCTGACTCATAGCAACACTGTATAGCGTTTCCAAGGCTGTAAATCTTTATGGGATCAGAAAGCCTCATCTTTCTCCTGTGGAACAGCTGGTTGTTTTGAACTGCTGACCTTGCAGATCGCAGCCCGATTCGTAATCACTAGGCTACCAGTTGTTGTTGTTGTTGTCAGGTGCCATCGAGTCGTAACTGCTTTCAATTGTGTGGATCATGACAAACTATGGACAACATTGAAAAGTATGAGTATTCCAGAACACTTAATTGTACTTCTGAGAAATCTGTACCTGGACCAAGAAGCAGTTGTTCGAACAGAGCATGGGAACATTGAATGTTTTAAAATTGGGAAAGGTGTGCGACAGGGTTGTGTTCTTTCACCATACTTATTCAACCTGTATGCTGAGCAAATAATAAGAGACGCTGGGTTCTGTGAAGAAAAACGTGGCGTCAGGATTGGAGGAAGACTTATTAACAACCTGTGATATGCAGATGATACAACCTTGCTTGCTGAAAGTGAAGAGGACTTGAAACATTTACTGATGAAGATTAACGAGCACAGCCTTCGGTATGGATTACATCTCAATGTCAGGAAAACACTACAAGAGCTCTCTCTCTCTCTCTCCCATGCTGACCATGAGAATAGCAGCCTGACCAGTAACTACTATGTTTCCAGAGCTCCAGAGCTTCATATTACATATATATGATGTTGTTTCCAACTCATGGCTACCCTGTATAGGGTTTCTGAGGCATGAATGGTGAATTTGAACCACCGACTTTGAGATTCAAACTGACCTTGTGATCAAGTGTGTTATCACATATATATAGGAGTCCTGATGTGACTCTGTGGGACTTAACAACAACAAGTCTATGATGGTTTACAATATATTGTTGGTGTTGTGTTTGTTAAGTGCAGTTGAGTAAGCTTTGACCCATAGCAACCCTGTATAGGGTTTCCAAGGAGCAGTTGGTCAGCTTGACCCTCTGACCTTACAGTCCTGTGCATTAAACCGCAGCACCACACCAGAACTACCAGGACTCCTAATGTGTATAATATACTTTTAAATTATTACACATGGCATTTAATGCAGAGTTCCATAAATTATTTAACTAAGTATATCTAATCCTCATAATGACCCTATAATGTGTACCCATCACATCAATTTCAATGTTACGTGAGTTCCTTGTTTGAAGACAATTTAACTTGGAACCAATATTGGTAAATTAGTCATTCTTTAAGACCTCAGTTAATAATGGCATCAACTACCAACAAGGAAAGCAAATCCATGCCTTTATGACAGAAAATTATGGTAAGAACTAATTGTTTTGCATGAAGTGTTGAGAAATGGAGTCCAGGTATGGCACCGTAGGATAAACATTTGACAACAATAACAAACACTTTGGAAATAGTTCCTTCCTCCTCATACTGTCTTCCAACAGTGAGTTCTCAACTCAGCTACACCTCTGAGCATACAAAACATGTTATGAAACTACAGGAAATGAAGTAACAGGACCACTTTTGTACGAGAAGAAAGGAATTAACTAGTTGTAGAATAATCCAACCTTGAGTTTTATCCTTTCTATACTTTTAGCCATTTGGGGTTTCACAAAGGGAGCTAATGTCAAGGCTTTTGAGGTAAGCTACCTTGAGAAGCTTTCAGAAGCCAAAGATACAGTGCACCATCAGTCACATCTCCAACACGTATATACTACTGTGGTCGAAAACTTCCCTGACAGCTCCTATGTGTACTGAGAGATCTGGGCCATCACCAGTTCAGCCAAAGTTGGCTTTGGTCAACTTCAGGGTAATTTATATCAGATGGAGAGCAGACGTAAAAGCTTCATAGGATCACTTGGCTATTGCAAATCATGAAATGAAACCAGTATTAAAACCATGAATGTTAGCATTCCTATAATACTGTGTGGTGGTGATGTTGGTTATATGTTTGTGAGTTGGTTCTGACTCATAGCAACCCTGGATAAGATTTCTGAAGCTGCAAATCTTAACAGAAGCAGAAAGCCTCATCTTTCTTCCACAGAGCAGTTGGTAGATTGAACTGCTGGACTTTCAGTTAGCAGACCATTTCATAACCCACTACGCTACTGGGGCACCATAACATATTGTATAGAGCCAAATATTATTTTTAAAATTGTCCATAGACAAACAGTTAAGAAAGTTGACTTCTTTTTATTGTTTTTAGGCCATTTGCCTTATGCTATTTAAGAAATAAACATAAACAAATTCTGCCACATCATTAATCAATTTGCACTGTAGTATTGCACCACTAGAGAGAAGGTTTTGCAACAGAAACAGAAACTGGCCAACCACAGAAAGAGGAATAAGATTATGGACTATATTGTTGAGTTATCCACACAAATGCCTAGTCAGTGAAAAGATGTGATTCTGGATCAACAGGGAATCATTGTGAACGACCGTGAAAGTGGTTTATTTTCAGAAGAAACCAGAACCCTGGGCCTGGTCAAATTCTCAGTTGTATCTGTCATTTTTGTGGGGTGCCCCGAGGAGTGTGATTGAGGAGAAGGCAAACATTTGATGTGAAACCCCTCCAGTTGGGGAGGAGGACTGTACATTACCATCTGACAGTACTCGAAAGAAATTCTCGTTTCTAAGTGTCAACACATGGCTTGTTTTGGTCGATGAGTATAGACTTGTATCATTAGGAGTCTCTTTCATATCATCCCCTTAATCATGTAAGCTAAGTTGCTCTTGTTTCTTTGAGACCTGGCTAGGTAGTTCCGAAGCTTTACACTGCTTCTGCGTAGCAAACATCTTTTTTAATAAGCAAATGTCACAGTTACTCTAGTAATGTGATGCAATTTTGACTAGATATAATTTTCACTAAATTGGGTGTTCACAATACCAAATATCAAGATAAAAACTCCAAAATTGTACACAAAAGAAAGCACAGCTTGTTTACCAGTTAAGATTTTAGTCATACTAAATGTTTATACAAATTTGTAAATATATACCACATTCCACATATCAGAGTTTAATGGAAAAAAAAAAAAAAAAAAAAAGCCAAAGTTTACTGTTGTTCTCAAGGAACATTAACATGAATAGGTTTCAGCACAGTCTCTGTCATTGACAAATCCACTATTGAGGAGTTGTTGTTGTTGTTAAGTGCTGTCAAGTCCGTTCTGACCCATAGCGACCCTGTATAGGGTTTCAGAGGTGCAGCTGGTGAGCTTGAACCACCGACCTTGCAGTTCAAACAGCTTTGCAGTCTGATGCATTAACCCATAGCACCACATTAGCCTTGGTAAGATAGAATCCAAATATTGGGCTCATTTAGAGTCCTCAGCCTTGAAGCATCGCTAATCCATCTGAGGGTTAGTTGTGCAAACTCTGTAGTACTTGAGAGTGGTTTGAGACAACTACCACGACACAAGTCATTATGCCCACCTGGTGATGCCCATCTGGTGATACCCACCTGGTGACTGAAAGGCTTTTCTGTGAATGCTTTCTGGTTGGCATTCAAATGATTTAAAAACATTGGTTTACAAAGTGCTTATTTCATACATTCACCCACATGACTCTTCTGCTGGCCTTTCAGTTAGCAGCCCATTGTCTCTGATCTTGCAGTTTGTTTTTTTCCAGGTTTACAGCCATTGGGCTAAACCATATGTAACTCGCAGGAGCTTCTGTATATTCTTCTCTCCATCATTTTTCCCTTGCTATTGAATTTTCACTGAACTGTTTTTGTACAAACCTACAGAGTCAATTTTGAGTTCTGGTATGGCACTGTAGATTAAGCACTGAACCACAAAGTCAGTGTAAACTGCAGGTTGGTGGTTCAAACTCACCAATTGCTCCTCAGAAACCATATACGGTATCACTATGAGTTGGAACTGATTCAATGGCACTTAACAACAACACAGAATAAGTGGGTATCAAGCAACCCTTTAATCAATACTGGATTTGCTTTCTTCTCTCTCATATTGTTTGGGGAACCTCCTAAGAGACCATGAGTGTGAGGTAAGAGAAAATGACATTGCGAAGAAAGCTCCTGGTCTACCTCAATGGCATATGTAACTAACACATTATCTGGGCACATTTCCATCATCCATGGTAGGTCTGACAGGACTCAGCTCACAATGTGACTCTTGTCACATGGTCCTTATATGTCTAGCAGTAGGAAACACAAGCTCCACTTGGGCCCATATGCACACTAGGAGCTATTTTTAAAAATTGTGAGGACTTCTCTACCACATAAGATATGACTTCTGTAACTTCTAGCAAAATTAGAGATGAGTCAAGTGAATGTGGTGTAGGACTCCAAAGCATCTGGGTCAAGGAGGTTTCTTTCTTACTTGGGCAATAAGATCGAGATATTTGTAGTATTTGTAGAATATTCAGCTGTGTAATATAATCGAGTAAATAACATTTTTAATAAGCTGCTAATATACCCAGTGTTTTCCTAGGTATTGTATAAGAAGCAAAATATAGTCTATGAACTTTAGCAGTTTGGACTGAAAAAAAAAAAAAAAAAAGAAACAAAACCAGTGAATTATTCAAGGAAAAAACTTACCTTAGACAATCAATAAGGAATCTACCATGCTTCTTACTGTGATGCCAAGAGTGAGACAACGAGAGAGAAACGAGAAGCGTGCTAATTTTGTAATGATTTAAAATTAAATCTTAAGCTTCAGGCCTTATACACAGGAAGCAGGGGCATGCTCCAGTCTCTAGCTAGATAAAATGCAGTAAGCACAGTGATAGTTGTTATGTTGAATACACAGTCGAGAGTTCACAGTCTTGATGGGTCTAAAAAACAACTCTAATTGATGGACAGTAAGGTAACTGAAGGAACCAACCAAGTTTCTACTACTAACATGATTGCTACAGTAAGCTGATGATCAGTGGACAGATAGAAGGGGTACTGTTTCTACAGTTATTTCTTCTTCTCATGTAGAAAGTCACTGAACTTCCTCTTAAATTGTTCAGGATGGTGGTTCAAATCCATCAGTTGCTTCTTGGAAACCCTTTACAGGCCTGCTGTAACTCTACCTCAATGGCAGTACTATACATTCACTTTGTGTCAGTGGACATCAGCCAAATTTCAAAGTTTTAATCATGATTCCTAGAGATCTTACCAATTCCATGTTCTGTTGCTCTGTAGGATCAGCATTGGACTGTGAGCCACAAGGTCAGAGGTTCAAACACACCAGCTGTTCCTCAGAAACCCTATGAGTGCTATGAGTCAGAACCAACTCAAAGGCACTCACCGACAACATGCAGCACATATTTATAGTGGGTGTCTTTTCCATGCCCTGATATACCAGTGCTAAATATAATGTTCCTCTTAGAAGCATATTAGTATGTTCAAAGAATCTAGGCCTCTCCATTTGCATGTGAATGTGAAATAATTCTATGAATGTGCGTGTGGGATTTAATTGTTTTTTACACAATATACTCTTATCTTTCTGGAAGCAATTCAGGCCATCAAAGGGTTGTCAGTGATGAGCTCGCTAATTACTTTCCAATACTTAGCCTTGTATTTCCCTTCATTACTGGTGCTCTGTTCCCCCTAGTTTTACATTTACTATCAGAAAGTTCATTTAGAATCCAGTCAATCTCCCAGTGCCAGCTCTGCACTTCAATATTTTTATTCAACAAGGACACAATGGGAATAATATGTGTAGCTGCCAAGGAGACACATATAAACTTTCTCCTGCATTGTCTGTACTAATTTCATGGAAAATATAATTCAAAATAGAACAGATTACAGTCACAGAGTATTCAGAACAGGAGCTGTCATTCTGAGCCAGGAAAGAAATAAAAAGATGATAAAACATTATATTAAATTTGTATTTTTCAGTGTCGTAGATGTTGATTGCTACCCATATTTGCTCTTGTTTTCTGGACTTTTGAAGGTAGCCAATAGGTAAGAATGAATCTTGGAGGATGACACCTTGTTTAATAGACTCTTTCAGCAGAACCTACAAAACTCAGGCATGTTCCTGATTTTTTGTTAAGGTTTTTGGCTGTACTCCATAGGAAAATTTTATGAAAGCATTATTAGCAAAATAGATTATCCCAATGTGGCATTGTCCCTTTCAGCAGACTAGAATAATAGTCCTTGGGTATGTTTATATCATACCAATCAGAGATGTTTCCAAACATCTGGACCTTGATTATAAAATCATTAAAACATCTGGATAGTAAACATCTTTGCACTTGCTTTTGTACTTGTATGAATGCTGGATATATGTAATTCTTCTTCCAAAGGAGCGAAAGATAGGATGTTTGGGGTGTTTATGACTTTCTTCCCCAATGAAGAGTTCAGTTAAGGCCTTCCACATGATTTACTGGGTAGCATGCCTATATACACATATTTCCAATCACTGATTAAGAAATTTAAAGACTTAGCACAACTTTCTAAGTGGTGAAAGACTTAGCAGAAAAGGTGAAACAATGAGGGCAGCCAAAGACAACTTATGACTGTGATGACAGTTTATTTGAAAGATAATTATAAGCAAATGCTGGTAAACCTGTTGGATATTCACAGTTTTTATGAAGGTCCAGGGTTTGTGTGATATTGAAAATGAAACACTTGAACCATGTGTAAGTTCAAGAAAAGGGAATGCACAGTGAAAAGGAACCCATAACAATATTATTTTTGAGACATGTACATGGATTTGTAGGTTGGAAAGTCATCTGGAAAGTGTGACATAAGACATTCAGAACATATTCAGGTATAAACAATAGTAACCTGGAAAAGAACAGAAAATTCTTAAATTGTCCTCTTTGATTTGCAGATGAAGTTATGTGGATACATTGCAGAGCAGATTCGGATATAAATAAGAGTGGTATGGAAAAGAACAGAAAATACTTAAACTGTCCTCTTTGAATTGCAGATGAGGTATATGGACTGTAGCCATTATATTCTAAAATGTAGCAGAAGGCACTCTTTCCTCTTGGCTATCTATTTCATACTGAGATACATACAAAGGTTTTGAAATGACCTCAATGAACTGTGTATCATCTTCTATGCACAATGTCTCAATATATTTAGTAGCTAGCAAATTGAGGCAGACAAAAACATTTCATCATACAACATGCAACCTAAGTGTTTTATTCAAGCAAACTGAAAGGAACACAATTGTAAAAATCTAGTGCACATCACGACTGAATGAATTATATTACAAGATTTTGTTTTCCAACTCAGAGGCCAGAAAGACAAAATGTACCTTTATGATAAATATAGATTTAGCCAAAGTATGGAAGAGTAACAATTTCAAAAATAGTAGAATCATTTTAAAGGTAAGCTTTTTTTTCTGATTCTGTATTTGTAAATGTGGGGTACTTTATTTATGCTCCTGGTAACTATTCAGGTAAATTGATAAACCATGAAAACAACCCTCAAGTAATCTTATCTCCATCACATGAAGCATTAAAGTCATGTCCTTCCTGATAATTAAAACATTATTTTTAATCAAATGTGGATAATAATAATCTTACTTGAAATAAATAAAGAGCCTGTCTTTAATACCCATATGTTCAAATGGAGCAGTAGATGACATGGTGAAGTATAATCAACAAGTCGTTATTGTTGCTGTTAGGTACCATTGAGTCAGTTTTGACTAATAGCAAACATGTAAAGCATTTCCGAGGAGGGCTGGTAGGTTTGAACCACCATTCTTGCTATTCAAACTGACCTTGAAGTATAGTGCTTATTCTACAGTGCCACACCAGGACTATATCTTAATTTCCCTCTATGCAATTAGAAGGAAATATTATCTGCCCTATCTACTCTTGGGGTACATCTGTGTTGTAAACAGTAACATGACCTCTGCTAACCCAAAGGTCAAAGATTGGAGTCCACTCAAATACATCTCAGAAGAAAGTCTTAATAATCCTTTTCTGGAAAACTAGCCACTGAAAAGTCTACAGAACACAGTTCTACTCCGACATGCACAGGTCGTCATGAGTTGGTAATCAAACAGATGCCAATGTGGTGGTTACCTACTCTAATAGTTTGCTGTGGGAATAAAAACTGAAAGGATACACATGTATTCATAAAGCAGCTGATAATACAAATATGATTACTATTACATTTATAGAGAAACTGACTTATTAGAGTAATTAAGAGACTACAGCAAATTAGAAGAGTATTTTAATTTTTAGGTAAAATGTTCTCACCTGATGTAAATCAGTCTGTCTCCCATTTATCCTTTTTTTTTTTTTAAAGGAGCAAAAAAAGGTTTATTAAAGTTTTTTTTAAAGTTACACTTATAAACTCACACAGAACTATCTCAAGTTTTCTCATTTATTTTTATTAGTTAGATAGAAAGAGAAATGTGTAGCTCTTCTGACAACCATAACAGTTTATGAACCATAAAGTTAGGTAATAGAAGTTGTTGATTAAAAATGCATGTGTTTTTGTTGGTTTTTTGGGGGAAAGTATTAAAAGAAAGACTCCCGGTGTTTTAAAGGTTGGGTGCATAAGTCTAAATTTGACATTTATATTGTTACTGAAACTCCTTGATTAAACATTTAACCATTGTTGGATGCTTGTTTGGTCTTAAATTTTATCTCACAATTTGATTCTACCCTTGCTCCACTGATTTAATAAAAATAAAACTGTAAACTATTTTCAAATTTTTGAATTGTATGATTTATTGGGGATTGCTAATGTATCTGAGGAGTTTGGAAGTTAGCATGAAAGCAATATAATATTCATAGGCTTTGTTTCTCACATTTCTAGTGATGGGTCACTTTGCTATACTAACAGCTGTGAAAAGAGAAGGCTGTTGACTACTTTAAGCAAGTTCTTGGTTCTGAGAAGAGTAGTAGGCAGGAAGTGTTTATCCTCAGGTGCACTAACTATTGGAGAACAGAGGCACAGTCTTAATAATTATAAAACATTGCATGTGAAGCATTAAATCACTTTTGTTGAATCTATTCCAACTCATAGTGACACTGTTCACATTATTAGAATATATTATTTACAATGAAAGACATATATCTAGAAAAATCCCTTAATTGTATTTTAGAATACAATTGAAATCAGTGAATCATTTCAACAGCAGAATTCATTTCTGAAGGCCAATGGTGAAATACTCTGATGGTGATTTCTGAACAGGAGGGTTTTACCATGCGATCCTATGCTTTTGGTCTAGCTCTGTCATTTCTGGCTGAATGGCCTTGAATAAATTACCTAGTTCATTACGCCTCAGTTCCCTTAAATGGAAAAAGTAACTCTAGAATTTATTTAAAGAGGTTTCTAGAGGATTAAATGAGATAATAAAATACTGACTATGAAAACTTGTGGAAATATTAGTTATTGTGTCGACTTCTCATAATATATTTTTGAATACACAGGTTGTCCCTTGTGGTGAGGCAGTGTGTTCTTACTGTCTTACATTGTATTATGCTTGACAACTGAGTTGGCCACAGATTTTGCCAATAACTCATGCCTTAATTGTTTTATTGTGGTGGTGGTGGTGTACCTTTGATTAGGTTCTGACTTTTTTTTACAACGACCCTGCATAGAGTTTGTGAGACTCTAAATCTTTACAGGAGAAGAAAGCCTCATCTCTCTCCCATAGGGTGACTGGTACATTTGAACTACTGACCTTGCAGTTAGCAACTCAACA
>NW_006408533.1:23654753-23666026 GCF_000296735.1 Chrysochloris asiatica | reverse complement strand
TTTTTTTTCATGTTGTTGTTATTGTTAAGAACCATCGAGTCATTTCCGACTTATAGCAACACTGTGTAGGGTTTCAGAGAAGCATCTGGTGAGTCTGAACATGTACCTTGCAGTTCAAACTGACCTTTTGTTCTGCTGCATTATCCTATCCTACAGTGCCACACTAGGACTCCAATTATTTATTGGGATGCATAATTATATTGCTGCAAAATGGAATTCAGCTCATGCATATTTGAGGCTGGTCTAGATCAATGCCTAAAAAGTCAAAAATCACTGTGGAAGGAAGCATGTGATTGAATTCTGGGGAACCTGTAAAGGACTCAGAAAATGAAAAATTTTGAATAGAATGCTGAGAGGTATATGAAGGTAAGTCAAAAAGCATTGATATTAAATTTCTGTTCATATATGTATAGGTTTATTCCAAACAAGCATGTTTAAATATGTCACTGTATAGTGGATGACTGCAAACAAGTCCTTTCAGTAATACCCTTGGCTAAGTCTTGTTAGGATACTTCCAAAACCAAGGCACAATCAGTGATTGCTAAGGGATCCCCAAATCAACTCAAGGCAGAGAGGTCAGCTCAGAATATTATTACTTTTTGGAATTCTAATGGGATAATCTTGATAGATTTTCTTGAAGGACACAGGACAACCATGAAGGAACTTATTGAAGAAAAATTTTAGGAAACTGAATATTTCATTAGTGAGGGAAAGCCAAGAAAGTTGCACTTATTTAACAAGGTTTCCAGGGGATTTTTTTCCCCTTCATAACAGTGCACCTGCTCATTCTTCCAAGGTAGTAAGTGCTGTCCTATTAAGGATTTTGGTGGGAAATTTTAACTTATTTACCCAACTCTGAACTTGCTCCTTCAGACATATTTTTGTTTCCCTAACTCAAATTGAGTCTCAAGGATGCCAAAACAGCCATGTTGACATGATGTATATTAAAGAGTGCAGAATTCTTCAGGGGAGGAGTAGAGAGATGGAAACACTACCATCAGAATACACAGGCCTAGTGGAGGTTATGATGAGAAACAATAATGCCACATTTTGATAGTTTGTTTAAAAAGGGTTTCTATAATTTTGTTGCAATATGTTTTATTTACTCTCATACAATTCCTGGATTAAAATTTTTGTTTTGAGTATTCTGTAGAGATTAGATCACAGAGGGACAAGGGAAGTTAGGAGAGATAGAGTGTTACAGGTAAGAGATGATGGTAATTGGGATGAAGTAACTGCAGGTAGAAATTTTGGATTCAGAATATGCTGAAGGTAAATTCAGAAGGAAATGCTAATGATTTGTGTGGTAAAAAGATAATATAGGTAAGTAAAGATCCCTACCATGATGGAGTCCTGGTGTGGCTCTGGGGGATCATACACTGGACTGAAAGGTCAGTTTGAACTGCAAGATCGGCAGTTCTAATTCACCAGCTGCTGAATACAGGGTTGCTATGAGTCAGAACTGACAGCGGGTTTTTGCTGATCTTGTGGTTCAAACCGATCTTGCTCTCCAGTGTTTATCTTACAGCACCGCAGCAGGACTCCAGTTCAGTTATAGCATGGACTCAAATGCGTTTTCATATAAAATAAATGTATATTCTAAAAGGTGATGACAGGGTTTCTCTTGAGTCAGAATAGGCTAGATTACATGGTAGTGTGTCTGTAGAATTAGCACTGGACCACAATTTCAGTTTGAACTGCAAAAGTCAGTGGTTCAAACTCACCCATCCTCCTTAAAACTCACCCGTCCTCCTCGTAGAGACCCTATACAAGATCACTATGTGTCAGAATTGACTTGAAAGCAGTTAACAACAGCAACTATGATATTGGAGAGCTGGCGTAGTGCTACAGAATGAGCACTGGTCTGCTAACCACAAGGCTAGCTCTTCAATACTCCCAGCCACTGCTTGGAAACCTATACAGTGTAAATAAGAGTATGTACCAATTTGACAGCATTTAACAAATACCAACAATGATGTTGGATTAAGAAGTATAACTTCCATTGTATTTTGTATCATGTTGGGAAATATATCCACTTTTATGCCCACTGTAATGTAAAATACAATTTATGACTACAGGTTTTTAAATTTTGTTTTATTTTTTTAGTTGTTTTTCCAGGAAAGACGGATACAGCAAGACCAATTTAGTTACTCCATGATATCAAAATATATGATCAAAACTCAGTCTATAGTATTAGCAAGCATAGTTTTACTTTTATGAGTAGCAGGCACTAAACTAATAAATAGGTGTAGTCCAGAAAGAGAGAGTACTTCAGGTGTTCAATTCTAGTTGTATAATTAAAATATTATCTGACCTTGGGCAACTCACTCATCTTTCAAGGACATAAATACCCTCATATGTAGAGTGGAGATAATGATCCTTGTCTTATCTACCTCAGAGCATCATTATAGATCCCGATGGAATAAGAGATGTGTGAAAGGACTCTGTTTAAAATGTTAACATCATGGTGAATAATTTATATCACATTTTAAATTTCAATCTGATTTCTCCCATGGTACCACTTGGTAAAAGCAACCACTTCTTATGCTTGTTCTCCCCAATTCCCATGGCAATTTGGCTTCTCATAGCATATCATGCAGACACCAAAATAGACTAGCAAAATTTGTGGGTTTGTGATAATTAATTTGCCCCCTTTTTTTTTTATCCTTGTGAGAATCTGATTCATTATTTGCAATGAGTATCTTAAGCAACCTTATTATTAAGATTGACAAGTAGAGTTTGCTGGATAGCCAAAAGCATATCCACTTTAATTATGATGAGCAAAGTATCAGACATGTTTGACCAAGTCCCCTTAATGTTAATAATGTCTTCAAGGTAAAAGGCAATTTCAAGAAGATATTCTGTGACTCTATTTGGATTTATTGTTGTGAAGTGCCATCAAGTAAGTTCCGACTCATAGTGACCCTGTATAGGGTTACTGAAGAGCAGCTGATGTGTTCCAACTGCCAAGCTTGAGGTCTGAAGTCCAGTGATGATCCTACCTGCCACAACAGGAGTCTATATTTTGGATTTAGAGCCAAAAAATAACTCAAATCTAGGAAAATAGAGAACAATTAGAAATCTTGTTATTAATTTCCTTCACAGAACTCTAAATGGAAAACAGGGCTTTCTTTTTTTTATATAATAACAACAGATTTTTGAGCATCAAATCTTCTCAACCAGAGTTTCACTTACTCTTGAAGCTAAAATACTAGATTAGAGGAAATACAACTCTGTATTATAGGGACAGCATGTCTTCCCGATAATCCTTTCTAGAAGATTTCAGGAAAATAACTTAGAAATTTAAGACTATTAAAATATGAATTTTTCTTCATTTCTATCAGCTTGAGAAATGCCAAGTGTGGTCTTCATTTTTCGTTTTTCTAACCCCAGGCCTTTGCTCATTTCATTATAATACTTTATGTTATCTTCTAGAGTTGTCCTTCAACATTTTCTGTTCAACTCTTTTACTTTCTGATGGAGTGGTACAGCACTTTAGAAAAGTCAGGTATTTGCCATGTTTTTAACCTCATAAGGTCCAGCTTTGTGCTGATCCTTCTTAAACAAATTATCCTTGCAGTATGTATGAGGAAGCACACACATATATGTTTGCCTACAGACAAAACACACTAATATTGGATTTCTCACTCTAAGAAATTTTAAGAATTTGAGGAAATTATGGATTGGACCAGATTCTCATGTTATGCAAGCTTGCAAAAAGCTGATTATTTATCATTTCTACTTTTTTAGTTCATGACTGAATATAATAATTATTCAGAAATGACTTTTGAGTTATTTTTTAAAAACAGTTTTTTAAAGCATCAACAAAAGGCAATGCCATTTGTTTTGCCCTCTTTTTTCATTTATTTACTTTTAGGACAGGTTTATTTATGCTGTTGAGCTAATCTAAGATATTTGAGACTAAGTCTATTCATAATTACACAGGTATTTTGGAAAGAATGCAAGTCAATAAGATATATAATGATGGTAACACGTGAGACTGACAGAGGACTATTTATGCTGCCTCTCTTGTTGGATTCAACTGAGTAATCTGCCATCAAAGCCGCTAAAGTGCCTTGAGAAATTTTCCCAAACTACATCATCTTCGCAGACTTCTATTTAATTGACTCCAGACACTTGGACCATTACTACTTGACATTACTCAGCTAATTTATGTTACCCAGTGCATGCATAAATCACCTGGAAAATGAAAAAGGTTATTATTAGCCAATAGTTTTGAAAGATATTGAAACATATCGATAGTCTTTATGTAGCCAAGCAGCAAGTTCTTTAAATTCTTTACCCCAAAGTACACTTTGTATGTAGAAAAAACATGTTTTTCAGTGTGAAAATGGAATGAATAAGCTGTAAAATGAAGAATAGAAAACTTCAGAAAAATCACTAAACTGTTCATCACAAGGTCAGTTGTCCAAACAAAACCAGCAGCTCCTTGGAAGTCCAATAAGTTGAGACCAACTCAATGGCACTTAACAAAAACAACATTCATTTACTCAATATCTTTTCATGCACAATTAAAAATTAGAATTTGATTCAATCTCCCATACTACATTCCTGCTTTATTCCTTCATTTTTGTCATTCTGCCATTCATTCTTGTGTCCGTTCTTGTTTCTTTCTTCTCTGCCACTCCGATATTCCATATTACTTTTTTTTACAACTACCATACTAACAATCTTAAGTAGAATCCAATTCTTTGAACTTAACTTTTATTGTTCTTTCCCTTGCATCAAATTATTCAATTTCAAACCCTCTCAAGGCATTGACTTCCATTGGATCAATTCTTAGCTGCTTATGGATTTATCTTTACCAGGATAAAAACCATGCCTAGAAGTTCTATCTCTTTCTGAATGTCATTGCAAGGCAGTAGAGGTTATAAGATTCCTTTCTTGCCTGAAGACTTTGTTAAGTTTCAACTCATAAACAATATTTGCCTTCCAGAGATCAAGTAAATTGGAGGTTTGTTCAAATGTAGCCTCATAGCCTTTTATAGAAAAACAAGTGCATTCTCTCTACAGTAAAGATGATCAATATAATGTGTGTCCTTGTTCTTTCTCATTAAATTATGGGTAACATTGTAAGTCTAGAGAATACCACTCAGATTACATTAGACTTGCTAAAAGCATTGGTATTTGTGAACGCAAGTTTGCTAAGGGAGATGGATATAGGATCTTTTAACATTCATAATAGATACAGACAAATTACATATAGAATACTAGAAGGAATAGAAACCATGCAGAAAAAGGGCCAGATAAAGAGACTATTCAAGAAGAAATTTTATTGGCAGGATCACACCAGACACAAAATTAGTGATTAACATAGCAAATTAATAATGGACTTATAAATCAACAAGTTCTTGGCTTTTACAGTGGTTGATTAATGGACCTTTGAAATGTTTTCAATTCAAACCAAAAGAAAATAGAAAAGCAGGGGCAGTTTATTTGTTTTATTTAACTTTAGGAAAGTATTACTTGTAAGTCAATTAAGACCTTGAGATACATTAGCATATGTTCTACTTTAAAGGAAAAGCAGAACTCTTAAAAGACAGTCTCTTACAAAAATATATTCCATTATTTAACTTAAGAAAACAATCAGTGCTATGTAAAAATACTTACATTAAAAAATGTATCACAGAGTTATTTATAATAGCAAAGAAATGGAAAGAACCAAGGAGCCTGATAACAGGGGATTGCTTTTAAATTAATATTCAGGTGAGAGCACTGAAAATAGTTTTGCAGAATGAAAAAATAAATAAATAAAAGTTTGCAATATATTGTTAAGTGTAAAAAAGGTTACCCATAAGTATATCAAGAATGGCCTCAATTTCATTTTAAGCACATACAGAGTATAAGGGGGAAAAAAAAAACACAAAAAACCTGAGTAAAATAATCTCCTATTTTCACAATGGTTATTTCCAAATGGAGAGATTACAAGTGAATTTTTTTAATCATTTTTATACTTCCCTGTATAATCTAAACTGAATAAAATAGTTCACATTATTTTTGTGATAAAAAGGTAATATATATATATATTTAAAAAAGCAATACATCATAATGTACCCTTAGAATTGTGTCTTTAACTACCACCATCCATTTCTGATTGTCTAGGTATTTAGGGACTCAGTTATTCCCTTCTCAGATGAAAGGACTGGTGATCTAGTTCTGAAAACTCACCCATGAAAAACCTTAAGGAGCACAGTTGTATACTGAAGAATCACACAGTTGTATACAAGAGTAAGAGTCAACTCTAGGGTAACTGATTTGGGAGATAGTGGTTCAGTGTTGGAATTTCTTCCTTTCAAGTATGAGTGTGGGATTTGAGTCTGTCCAATGTATCTCATGCACAGCCATGACCCATCTGTCAGTGAAAGCTTCTGTGTAGCTATAATAACGAACAGGTTCTTGCAGCTTGAAAACTAAGACAAACTAGGAAGAAAGGCTTGATGATGTTGTTTTGTTGTTAAGTGTCACTGAGTTGGTTCCAACTCATAGGGACCCTGTGTAAAGTTTCCAAGTCATGGTTGGTGAGTTTGAACTGCTGACCTTGTGGTTCAAACTGACCTTGTAGACTAATGATTTATTCTACAGCTCCACTCCAGGATCCCAACCCTATGGATCACAATAGTCTGACAACATGTTACAATGGGTTTACCATGAACCAAGGGCACGGGGTGGCTGCTCTGGACCTTAAACCACAAGCTCACCAACCACTCTGTGGGAGAAAGATTAGGCTTCCTGCTTCCATGAAGATTTAATGACTTGGAAACCCTATACAGGATTGCTATGAGGTTTGGTAACACACAACAGCAGCCTTGTATCAACGATTGACTTGAAGGAAGCTAACAATAGTATTCTGTAAAAAATCCTACAAACTGATTCAATCAGGCTGCTATCATTTACATGGGTTCTGTCATCTCAAGGCTATTTATGAAGAAAAGATTTTGGGAGTCCTGGTGTGGTGCTATAGGATCAGTATTGGACTGTTAACCACAAGGTTGGTGGTTCAAACCCACCAACCACACCTTGGAAACACTATGCAGGGCCTCTATGAGTCAGAACTGACTCAAGGACAACATAACAGCTATGAGGAAAGACATGGAAGGGGGAGAAAAACAAGGAGAAAGATCAAATTAAAGCAGAGAAGGAAGAAACCAAGGGAATTATAAAATAGAGATTAATTAATATAATTTTACACATCACTTGTTCTTCTCTTAGGCCATAGGAAAACATTCCTCCAAATGCAACAATTGCATCTCTCATAAAAGATAGTGAATGAGAAGATTCCATATCCCATTAAGGATTTTCAACATCCTTCTTACCAGTGGAAGGGTTCTAAGTGAGATCCTCTAGGGAACTTGTTTGATCACTTCCATTTTGAAAGTACAGAATAAGACAAAGTCCCTAGTATCACTGTCCAGATCCTTCAGCTTCCGGATCATTATGAACAGCTTCTGGTCATATGTGTATTTAACACTTAAAAAGGAAGGGAAACAATGTCTCGCACCATACTCCAGCAGTGTTACCTCCATTAAGAGGGTTAGTTATATTTGAGACTTTATGTTCTTCTATCAACAAAAACTAGGATTAACTCACAATGAAGTTTTCTTTGCCAGCTTAACTGGAAATAGGAATTTGGACCTAACAATGAATATTCCTAGAACCTTTGAGAACAATCTTCAGTGTGCCAGGAGCTGTGCTTGGTAAGGCATTCTAGCCTCCAGCTTCTGAGTTCTGATTGCTTGTTGCCTCAGAATTTTTGCAAACTGTTAGGATGGAAAGCAAGCACTGCCCACGATGGCACTCCAGCAAACACCTACCTAGGACTCTCTCACCTTGTGAAAAAGAAGTCAGTATCGTTTCTATTAAAAACTGAATTCTAAGATTAGAAAAATGCTACAGATGCTGAAGAAATTTTTAACATTAAAATAGATACCCTTTATCCAACAAAATAAAACTGTGTACTCTGGTAGCGTAGTGGTTACGAATCGGGCTGCGAACCTTAAGGTCAGCAGTTCGAAACTACCAGCCGCTCCGCGGGAGAAAGATGAGGCTTTCTACTCCCGTAAGGATTTACACCCTCGGAAACCCTGTACAGGGTCGCTATGGGTCGGAACCGACTCGACGGCACTTAACAACAACAACCACCTTATCAATAAATTGAAGTAAAATGGTTCCATCAAATAAAAACAGGACAACAAAAAATATTTAAATATGATGCAGGGAAATGAATAACATAATGCCAAAAAATCAAATTCAACGAGCCAATTTTGACTCATAGAAAGTCTATATAGGGTTTCCAAGAACGTAAATCTTTACAGGAACAAACAGCCTCATCTTTCGCCCACAGGTTGCTTTGCCTGCTGAGCTTGCGATTAGCCGCCCAATGCTTATCCCACAGCACAACCAGGGCTCTTAATAAAATACCTGACATTAAAAAGTAAGAGAAGTTGTAAGTAGTAAACCTACCACTTGAGAAAACAAAATCAGTGATATTAGGACAGGTTTTTGAAAAGCATGAAGATGAAGTAAAAAAGAGGATAAACTACATGCTAGATGTGGAGTATTCAACCACAGAGATCTAATCCATGATGCCTTTAGTCTTCAAATAAAGCAGGCAAGGAGGACCAAGGATAGGAGGGGGACAGAGAGCTGCAAGTGAAGGCTACCATCAATAAGCACAAACTTAGTATCTATCAAATGTGGTCTTGGCATAAAGACAAAAGGTAAAACTGGAACCAGTGAAAGAGCAAAAGGAAGTCAAATTTTGTTCTTTCATTGCTGACATTGTGGAGATAATAATTAAATAATCTTATCACAACAAAAATTAACACAAAAAAAATACTGATAATTCGAAACAAATAAATTAATATTAAATGGGATCATAGAAAAGCAAGAATGACTATATATAATAAGGAGGACACTTTCATATTGCAATATTGTTGTTAAGTGCCGTCGAGTCAATTCTGACCCATAGAGGCCCTGTATAGGGTTTCCGAGGAGCAGCTGGTGAGCTTGAACCGCCGACCTTGCAGTTCAAACGGCTTTGCAGTCTGGCGCATTAACCCACAGTGCTACACCAGGACTATTGCAATAGTAGCATTTAATATAAATACACATTTAATTAATCCACATTGATAAAAAAAAAAAACATTGATAAAATACACAAAGTCGAAGCTATATTAATATGTAGCAAAATGGTGATAAATAAAATTGCATCAAACTTTTTCATAAATGTATTCATAGATACCTACATACTAATAAATACATCATGCAACCATGGCATGCATAAGATTATATTGGGAAGTGTTTTGCTTTGCTTTCCCACTTTCATTTTTGCTGCCGTTTTCAACATTTTATTTCCCCTCTTCTTCCTTTTAACATTTTCCTACCAATTTCTCAGGTAAACAATAATAGCCCTGTATATCTCCATTCATCTTTTGTTCTGAATGATATTCCATAGTATGCCTGCATTTTAGTTTTCTCAGGCTTCTGTAACAAAGCAGTACAAAGCAGATGCTTTTAAAGAACATACATTTATTATCACAAAGTTTTGAAACATACACGTTCAAATCAGACCCTGTTGATTCCTTGAGAGCTGAGAGATAAAACTTTCCCCGTCTCTCTCATAGCTTGTGATGACAGCGTACAATGTTACGTACTGCTTGGCCTATACACATACTGTCACATTGTGTCTCCTCCTGTGTGTGTTCTCACATGGCGTTAGAAACCACCCAACTCTGGTGTGATTGTATATAAATTTCAAATGTCCTGTTTCCAAACAAAGCGTACACTTATAATTACAAGGAATAGGGCTCAAAAGATAATTTTGGGGAACACATTTTAATTATTAGAATAATCTATACAATCACCTGTCATTTAATAGTTATATATATACATTTAATAGTTATATATATAAGTATATGCTACCTATATGTACAATGTTACAATCTAAAACTTAACATATATATATATATTTATATGACCTAGTTTTATTATACCTAAAATTCTCAAGAGTGGGATTAAAGAGTATATATTTTCAAATGTTTAGTATACTCTTCTGAATTGTTTTCAAAAAGGCTCTTTCAGTTTAAATATCCACAAGCCCATTTCCCCACCTGCAATAAGTGTTATTGCTCTTTTGAAATTTTTCCCAGTCTGATGGTTGTAAAGTAATAACACAATTTTATTTGCATTTCCCTAACGACCACTGCATTTGAATTTTTGTTTTGTCTAGCTTTGCCACTTGCATTTGCTCTTTTATGAATTCTTATTTAATATTTATCATTACTCTTGAAACTAGCTAAAAACTAAACTATATTATAGATTTTAACATTCTGTCTGATGCATATATTGCTATATTTTCCTTAAATTTTGAGCTGGATCTATTAAGGCTTTTTAACTTCTTTACCAAAAAATCTAGGATTTAGGATCAAATATTATCTATGTACTGTTTCATAGTTTCTTGGTTTTGAGTACATGAGTGTTTATCTGAACCTCAAATGATCAGATTTTCTAAATAGTTTTGAAACAATGTTGTTTTATATTTTACAGTTAACTGCTTAATCTACAGATTAGTTTTTAAAAAATAAATAGGTATATGGCATTATTTTCATATGCAAGATTAGCTATTGTTGCCAACATAATTTATAGACTAAAATATACATATATTTGGGATATCTTGGTTGGAAAATCACTGTAATTTTGTTTCATACAATAACAAAATTTATTATTCTAATTATATGTGTATGTGTGTATGTGTGTGTAAGTGTTGTCAAGTTAGTTCTGACTCATAGCTACCCTGTATATGGTTTCAAAGACCATAATATTTGTGGGAGCAGATAGCCGTATCTATTTCTTGCAGAGCAGCTGTGGGGCTCAAACCACTGATAATGTGTTTTTCGGTCCAATGCTTATAGTACTGAGCTACTTTGCTTCCCCCTTCTCCCCCACATACATACAGTACATACAAAAATCCTCACCACTGGACCAATAAACAACATTCTTATCAATGGAGAAAAAATTGCAGTTGTTAAGGACTTCATTCTTCATGGATTAACAATCAACACTCACAGAAGCAGCAGTCAAGAAATCAAATGACGTATTGCATTAGGCAAATCTGCTGCACAAGACATTTTTAAAGGGTTGAAGAGCAAAGATGTCAGCTTGAGGACTAAGGTGTGCCTAATCCAAGCCATGGTATTTTCAATAATCTCATATGAATGTGAAAGCTGGACAGTGAATAAGTAAGACCATAGAAG
>NW_006408533.1:23644265-23647383 GCF_000296735.1 Chrysochloris asiatica | reverse complement strand
CTATGTTCTGGTATTATATCTGACAATATTCTGGTGCTCTTCAACATGTTTCAGTAGGCATTATTCAGGTGCTATCTCTCAGTGTTACACTGCTACTCATAAGTTTTCAGTGACTAAAATATTTGTAAGTATTCCATCTCTTCTCCTTCATAGTCTATCTTTGTCTGGAAGTTCTTCTGAAACCTGTCCACCATGGTTGATGATGATGGTATTTTAAATGCCAGTGTCAGAATCACAGCAGCACATATGACACCAAAATACAACAAACTGATATATGAATGGTGAAATTAAATTGGATGTTGATATCAGATAACTTTTCAAAAATTTTTGTTGTATTTTACTCTTAGACACAAGTTTATATAGAAAACACTACTATGTTCTCAGCACAAAAATTACAAATTAAAAATAGTAAAAAATGACATTTGCTTCCCTCAATTTTGGTCTTGAACCCAGCTTCAATCCTATATCCTATATTTAAAATATTATATGACTCAGAATATGGGGTCAAAGCTGTCCAATTCGTAGGTACAATAAGTTTGCAAACAGTTGCATGTCTGACAAGCTTAAGAGTAAAAATCACACAAAGATTGTGATGTTTAAAATTCAAAAGCAATGGTAATGTTTAAATAAACAAACAAAATACCCAACACTTTGGAATAAAATAACATCAAAATGTATGATGACATAATAATATTTTATATTTTAGGTGGACTGTTTAGGGTCAATCAGAGTCCTGGTGTAGTGCAGTGAGTTAATGCGCTAGACAGCAAAGTCGGTTTGATCTACAAGGTCAGTGGTTCATGCTCACCAACTGCTCCCTAGAAACTTTATACAGGGCTTCTATGGGTCGGAACCAACTCAATGGCATTTGACAACAACATTTAGAATCAGCACTGGACTGCGAACCACAACTCAGCAATTCAAACCCATCAACTGCTCCTCAGAATTTTTACATAGAGTCAATATGAATCAGAACCAATTCAACAGCACTTACCAACAACAGTTAAACATCAAGTCTGTATAATAGGATTAATAGCATACTAAAGAGTCCTGGTGTTGCTCTGTGGGTTAATGCACCAGACTTCAAAGCCGTTTGAATTGCAAGGTCGGCGGTTCAAGCTCACCAGCTGCACCTTGGAAACCCTATACATGGTCGCTATGGGTCGGAATTGACTTGATGGAACTTAACAACAACAACAACAACAACAACAAGTCATACATAGAAAAAGTGGTTTTATATACCTCTATTAATAAAATAAAGATTTTTAAGTAAACATAAGTCATTTTTCTTCAATGAATAAAAAAGAATTGGTAAGAAAATTGAAATTCCATTTTTTAAGTAAAAAAATAAAAATTCTGATTCAGATAAAGTTAAAAATTTTTATATGATAGTTTCAAAAGAAAGAAAAAAGTCAGATAAACTCCTGAAATGTAACCTGCTTTTTAAAGTTATCCAATTAAAAATTAACAAGATAGATAAAGAACATTTTTTATGCAATAGGAAATACTATTTGTGATTATGTGCTAATTAGTATGCACTTCTCATTATTAAATGAAAATGAATGAGCAAGAAATTAAATTTTAAAGCACTATTCCAATCAGAACTTCTAAGTCCCAATGATTTTACTGACAAATTATGTTAAGCTTCAAATGAGCAGGTATTACATATGGTATATAAACTATTAATCACATTAAATAATAGAAAGGATTAAATTAATTCTCAAAAGCAAGCTAGGCAGATCTTTAAATTTGATAAAGTTAGCCCCAAAATAAAAACAGTAGACCGATCTTTTTTTGAAAAAGAGTTTAAAGAAAAGAATAAATAATGTAATAGAAAATATAATCCAATGATATATGAAATAATGGACCATTTTATGTCATGCAGAGTTTATCAGCATAAAAATTCTGATGTTACAGAGTTATTATAAGTTGTGTTTTAACAGCAAACTCATATAATTAATTATAAAGCTGATGCTTAATTAATAGCAATGAGTAGTAAGGAGCTCTGGTAGCGTAGTGCTTATGAATAGGGCTGCTAACCTCAAGGTCAGCAGTTCAAAACTACCAGTGGTTCCACGGGAGAAAGATGAGGCTTTCTGCTCCCATAAAGATTTACAGCCTCAGAAACCCCGTGCAGGGTCACTATGAGCCGGAACCAACTAAATGGTACTTAAGAACAACAACAATGAGTGGTTAATATATGTCATAAAAATGTACTATTATTATGTCC
Source organism: Chrysochloris asiatica (assembly GCF_000296735.1). NCBI lineage: Eukaryota > Metazoa > Chordata > Mammalia > Afrosoricida > Chrysochloridae > Chrysochloris > Chrysochloris asiatica. The sequence continues at coordinate 23,645,153 of NW_006408533.1, read as the reverse complement.
ACTTTATAGAAAAAGAAATTGAAGCTTACAGAAGTGGTTCAAGTCTTTCATTTAATATGTAAATGAAGTACCAGGTTTTATCCCAGGTCTACTACAGAGTCCATACATGAAAATGTGTATCATAATCCTTAGTAAATATCACAAAAGCATTTGATATAGTACCTATGTATAGTAAGGAGTCCTGGTGTGGTGCTGTAGGATAAGCACTGGACTGCAAGGTCAATTTGAAACATAAGGTGTCAGTTCAGAACCAACAGCCACCCCTAGGAATACTATTCATGATTGCCATGAGTCTGAACTGACCTGATGGAAAATACAGAAAAATACGGATAAGAAAACGCATTTTAAATATCTATTTGGTGGAGGTCACATGATAGAATTTTGCAAGACCAACAAACTATTCATTACAAATAGCTTTTTTAAAATAACACAAAGGTGTTATACACATGAAGGGAAGCCCTGATGGTGTAGTGCATTATGCAGTGGGCTGCTGACCCCAAGGTCAGCAGTTTGAATCCACCAGCCACTCCTCAGCACACATGGACATAACCAGATGGAATATGCAGTGCATAAACATGGTACCAAATATTCCTCCTACAACCCTCTGTACTACTCCATTGGGTTTGACAATCCATTGCAGTGGCCACATAGAACTCAGAGACAATACTAGCAGCTGTGAGGCTCATTAGGTAAGCTAACAGGTTACAATTCAGGATCAGAAAATTCTCAAGGCAAAATTCTTCTAGTTAGCTGCTGATAAATGCCCACAGTGCATACTACTATACCATAAGACTCATCCCAAAGGCACTGTGCCTTAGCTCGTGGTTCAGTGATCCTAGTTCTCTTACTTACAAGTTGGAAGCACCTCACTCTATAAGCAAGCTTCCT
>NW_006408533.1:23643015-23644165 GCF_000296735.1 Chrysochloris asiatica | reverse complement strand
TATTTATTACTTTGGGGTGCATACTTTCAATTATTACATGACTTAGTGTTAATATTTTATATATATATATATATATTTTCTGTGTATTTATTACTTTGGGGTGCATACTTTCAATTATTACATGACTTAGTGTTAATATTTAATTTCATAAGATTCTTTCTTGTTAAATTGAATTACTGAAAGAATATAGAAGAAAAGATTTGGGGAAGGCAATCTGCCATACAGTGTGTATTTCAGGATACACTGGGACTCTCAATGAGCTGTGAGCAATAAGGGAGAACTCCATTACCAAAGATTGAGTCTGGTCCTTTATTCTTTTTTTAGTTTTTTTTTAAAAAATTGTATGTGAATTGCATAATAGTTTACATGGGGACCATCAGTTTTGCACTCATCCTATCATATTTGTTTCACTGCAACAATTATAATCCCCTGTATGCATCATCATTCAAGTATTTGTTTCTATTCCCTCTGTGTGTGTGTTTTTTTAATGTGACCCAAAACACTCAGGAATATACAATCGTTCAAACAGCCAAAGGGCACATCCTGCAAGCCTGCCCCTGGGTGGCAGTACATATCCCCTCTCCCTCCATAAGTGTAGAGTCCTCAGCTGCTCCATCTCTCCAGGTCAGCAGCTCCACCTCCATTTCTGGCATAGCCACTTCTATGGGTAGGTTCCCATACTCCACTCCTGCTCTTCTCCCTTGATGGTCCCAGGTGGCCCTTTACTCTTGTATAATGCTAATTTCCCATAATGGCTTGGTCTTTGGACCCTAACCATGTTAATTGAGGAGTGGTGTGTGTGTGTGTGTGTGTGTGTGTGTGCGCGTGCGTGCATGCACCAAGTTGGTTTTTATATATACACACTCTACACTGCCCCTGTATGGGTTTCTGAGGAGCAGGTGGGTTTGAACTGGCAACCTTGCAATTAGTAACCCAGTGGCTTATCCTATAATAAAATACCATGACAAATTTCTCTCTCTCTCTCTCTCTCTCTTTCTATATATATGGGTTGGAATTGAATCAAAGGCACTTAATATATGTTAAGTGCCATAGGTTAAGTGCCATCAAGTCAATTACGACTCAATGCAAAGCTTCATGGGATTTCCAAGGAAAGGCTGGTGAGCTTGAACCACCAACCTGGCAGTTCAAA
>NW_006408533.1:23641716-23642915 GCF_000296735.1 Chrysochloris asiatica | reverse complement strand
GAAGTCACTGCACATTTTTGTGCTCTGGTTCTCAGTTCTGCTGCTTCTGCTCCTCTGTAACTCCTCCTCTGTCACAGCTTTCTGTCCCTGGGTTGAGGATGTTCAATGTGCGGGGATATCAATGTCCAAAGGACACTCTCCACTTCTGGCTCTTTCTTCATCATGGTAGTGACATTACCCCATCTTGCTACTGAGGAGGGTCATTTTATACACAGGCTAGAGGGTCAAGTTTTTCCAATTAAAATTAACTCTGTTACTATCTACAGCTGAATCATTTCAGCCTCTAAATATCTTCTCCCATATTCTCTTAGACACAACATGAAGAGTTGTTTGGAGGGAGCTACAAAAACTAAGGCAAAAGAGACATTCAGTAGTTTGGTAACCACACAAGGGATCACATTGTTTACATCTGTGAGAGGAGATGGTGGAGCACTTCAATATCATCAGCCAAATTAAGGCCAGGGACAGACTGTGGAATAACCAATTGCTAATATGCAAATTCAGGCTGAAGTAGAAGAAAATTTAAACAAGTCCGTGACAACCAAAATATGACCTTAAATATATCTCACCTGTATTTAAAAACATCTCAAGAACAAATTTGGTGCATTAGACACTATTGACTGAAGACCAGAAGAATTGTGGGATGACATCAAGAACAACATAAAAGAAGAAAACAAAAGGTCATTGATAAGACAGAAAAAAAAGAGACCAAAATGTGTGTCAGAAGACTAAGCATAGAGAATTTAAAGTAAAAGAAAGAAATGAGGAAGTGAAAGAGCTGAACAATAAATTTCAAAGAGAAACTCAAGAAGACAAAGTATTATAATGAAATGTGTAAAATCTTGGATTTTGAAAACCTAAAAGAACACACTCAGAATTTCTCAAGATGAAAAAACTTAAGAAAAAATTCATGCCTTGACTTCTAATTTTGAAGGACTCTGTGGGCAAAATATTGAATCATGCAGAAAGCTTCAAAATAAAATGGAAGATATAAACAAATCACTGTACCAAAAAGAAATGGCTGATGTTTAACCACTTTAAGTTGTTGTTAAGTGCCATCGAGTCGGTTCCGACCCATAGCGACCCTATACAGGATTTCCGAGTGTGTAAATCTTTACAGGAGTAGAAAGCCTCATCTTTCTCCCGCAGAGCGGCTGGTAGTTTCGAACCGCTGACCTTAAGGTTCACAGCCCGATTCG
>NW_006408533.1:23640532-23641616 GCF_000296735.1 Chrysochloris asiatica | reverse complement strand
TTATTATTGTTATTGTAATGTTATTGTTGCTAAGTTGTTTCCAACTTAGCAGTGACCCTGTAAATCTTTATGGGATCAGAGAACTTCAACATTTTCCATCGGAGCAACTTGTGGATTCAAACTGCCAACCTTGTGCTTATCCTATAGAGCCATCATGCTCTGTCTCTCTCTTTCTGTCTGTCTGTCTCTCTACATATATATACTCAGAAGGAAACACTGCCCAGTCCTGTGCCAAGCTCAAAATCATTGCTAGGCTTGAACCCATTGCTGCTGCCACTGTGCTAATCCATCTAGTTGGGGGTCTTCCTCTTTCTCTCTGACCTCTGCTTTACCAAACATGATATCCTTCTACAGGGTCTGGTCTCTCCTGACAATATGTCAGAAGTATGAGAGACAAAGTCTGGCCATCCTGGCTTCCAAGGAGCATTGTCACTGTACGTATCCTAACACAGATTGGTTTGTTCTTTTGACAGTCCATGGTATTTTAATATTCTCCTCTAATATTGTACCTCAAATGCATTAATTCTTCTAAGGTCTACCTTAGTCACTCTCCAACTTTCATATGCCTGTGAAGTTATTGAAAATATCATGACTTGGGTCAGATGCACCTTAGTTCTCAAATTGACATCTTTACTCTTCAATACTTTAAAGAGGTCTTGTATAGCAGATTTACCTAATACAATACATCATTTAATTTCTTGACTGCTTCTTTCATGAGTGTTGATGGTTGATCTGAGCAAAATGGAGTCTTTGACAACTTTAATATTTTCTCCATTTATATGAATGTTGTTTATTGGTCCAGTGCTGAAGATTTATGTTTTCTTTATGTTGACAAGCAACCCATACTAAAGGCCATGGTCTTTGATCTTCATCAGTATTACAAGTCTTCTTCATTTTCAGCAAGCAAGGTTGTATCATCTGCATATCACAGATTGTTAATGAGTCTTCCTCCAGTCCTTATGCCATATTTTTCTTCATATAACCCAGCTTCTCAGCTGTGTTGGCATACATATTCTATAAGTATGATGAAGAATACAAACCTGTTGCACACCTTTGCTAATTTTAAACTATTCAGTTTTTCCTT
>NW_006408533.1:23613048-23630023 GCF_000296735.1 Chrysochloris asiatica | reverse complement strand
CCTTAAGGTTCACAGCCCGATTCGTAACCACTACGCTATCAGAGCTCCTCAACCACTTTAAGAGGCCCAGTATAATTAAGAATTTATAGTACTGGATCAAGAAGTACAAGCTTCACTGAAGCCATTGACAAAAAACAAGCTCCAGGAATTGATGGAATACAAATTGAAATATTTCAAAAAACTGATGCAGCACTGAGGCACTCACTCCTCTATGCCAAGAAATTTGGAAGAAAGTTACCTAGCCAACTGACTGGAAGTGATCCATATTTGTGTGAACGTGGAACTCATCAAACAATATCACATACAAGTAAAATTTTGGTGAAGATAATTGAAAAAACAGCTGCACTAGTACATCAAGAGGAAACTTCCAGTAATTCAAGACAGATTTAGAAGAAGTCATGAAACTAAGGATATGATTGCTGATGTCAGATGTACCTTGGCTGAAAGCAGAGACTATTAGAAAGATGTTTACTTGTGCTTTATTGACTTTGCAAAGACTTCTGTATGGATAATGACTAGCTATGAAAAACACTGCCAAAAATGGGTATTCTAGAACACTTAATAGTGCTCATGAGGAACCTCTGCATAGACAAATAGGCAGTCATTAGAACAGAACAAGGAGATGCTGAATGGTTTAAAATCAGGAAAGGTGAACGTCAGGGCTGTATCCTTTCACCATATTTAATCAATCTATATGTTGAGCAAATAATTCAAGAAGCTGAATTATATGAAGAAGAACATGTCATCAGGACAGGGGAAGACTCACTAAATCCTGCAAGATGCAGATGATACAACCTTGCTTGCCTGAAGTGAAGAGGACTTAAAATCCTTACTGATGAATATCAGTATGGATTGAAAATTCTCACTACTGGACCAATAAATAACAACATGATAAATGGAGAAAGATTGAAGTTATCAAAGACTCCATTTTTATTGCATCCCAGATCAATACTCATGGAAGCAGCAGTCAAGAAATCAAATGACATATTTTGTTAGACAAATCTGTTGCAAAAGACCTCTTTAAAGTTTTGAAGAACAAAAATATAAATTTGAAGACTAAGGCGTGGCTGACCCAAGCTATAGTATATATGCATATGAAAGTAGGACAATGAATAAGGAAGACCATAGAAGAATCAAGGCATGTCAGCTATGGTGTTAGAGAAGAATATTAACAGTACCATGGACTGCCAGAATGAAAAAGTTGGTCTTAGAAAAAGTACAGCCAGAATCCTCCTTAAAAGAGAGGCTGGTGAGAATTTGTTTCTCATACTTTAGACATGTTATCAAGAGGGACCAGTCCCTGGAGAATGGCAACATGCTTGGTAAAATGGATGGTCAGTGAAAAGCAGGAAGATCCTCAATTAGATACATTAACACAATGGCAACAGCAGTGGACTCAAACACGGTAACAATTTAAAGGATAGTGCAGGATCAGGCAGTGCTTCATGCTGTTGTACACAGTGTTGCTATGAGTCATAACCAATTAAACGTCACCTTACAAAGCAAATACCAAACCACTAAGAATTCATGCTCATTGAAGCTGACAAAAAATTCTGTCACAATGCTATCGTCCCTCAACTTCTGATGAAGTATCTACCAGAACTCAGATTTCCAGAATTTCATCCTCCACCCAGGTCTCATTAACATCATTTTATCTAGCAAGTTTTCTTATTTCTCTCTTTCTCGCCTCTTTTTCTTACCCTCCCTCACATTCTTCCTCTTTATTTCATCACTTCCTTACTTCCTTTCTTCCAAGCTAACATCCAACTTCCTTTATTGTTTGAGTCATCTTCATATTTGTCTTGGTAGAGCTGGGCATGTCAATTCTCCCTATGTTACTGTTGTTAAGTGATGTCGAGTATGTTCCAACCCATGTCAACCCTGTATAGGGTTTCCTAGGAGCAGCTGGTGAGCTTGTACCACTCACCTTGTGATTCAAACTGACTTTGCAGTCTACTGCATTAACCCACAGTGCCATGCCAGGATTCCAGTTCTTTCTACACCTGTGGGAAACAAACAAAACCAAAAAGCAATCATTTAAATAATAACACTGGTCTAGATAATATGCTTACTGCTACTAAAAACTAAATGCTTATTCAGTGCTGACTGAGGTGCTTTTCTGTGTTTAGTTCTGAATCCCTGATGTCTAGGTCAGTACTTGGCTCAAGTGGAACAAATATATAAGATATATGAGCATATGGATATCCATTCTGTGATATTAATAGTATGCGAAGTATTATACTTAAGTCTTAAAACAGTTCTCCAAGGTATTTATTGTCATCCTCATATACAGAAAATCTAGGTTCCAATGAGTTGCCCAATGTCATAGTCCTGAAAGAACCAGAAAAATGATTCAGCTCGGTACATAATTTTAATCAAGCAAGTTTGCCTTTGTATATTTAAAATGTAACATTGGCCAGTGGCCTTCATATTTTTAAACACTGCACTATCTGATTACCTTTTCTGTAAACATCTGTGATTTATCTTTCTCTCTCTTTGCCCTTGAGATTGCTATCAGTTGTATTATTGTCAGTTGACATTGGTTTCCGGTGTCCTGGCCTGTCTTGCTCAAGGTAGCCTCGCACCAGGGTAACAGGGAAATAAAGGGAGCTGAGAGTGGGACAAAATTGTACTGGTTACTAAGGTCTTTGTCAGCTGCATTTGTCTTTGCTTGTCTTCATGGCATGCTCTTTGTGCACTAGGATCAGATATATCTCATAGACATTGATTTTGGATTCCTGGGAACATCTTTCCTGGTTCCAGCATTGTCCTAAATCTTAGTCTTCTCAAACTCAGAACTCAAGAAGCTCTGATCATGATAGGACAGTTCTCCTTTCCATTGTGCTTGCTGCTGCTGAAGGCACGCACACATAACACATTTCCTAGTCTTCTAGCCATTTACTTTTTATCATTTGCATTCTCAGTGTTAAAAATCTTCCACAATAGTTCCCCCATGGGTGGAAGGATATTTTGGGAAGGCCAGCTGGTGATTAAAATGCAAACCTGATCCCTCAGCAAGGTGGACAGCAATGTTATATATGAAATATATTTCCACAGGGTTTCCAGTGACCATACCCATTTAATGCTGTGTCTCTGTTTTTCACATTGTGTCTAGACCTTCCCAAAGGTCCATAGTCTCTGTCCTTTTCAGCCTTAGCAGTAGCAGTAGGATATTGTTCTGCAGGAAGTTTGTCTTTAAAAATCCAGGGCTTTTGCAAGAGAAGATATTTATGCTTGTCTGAAATTTCATCCAGGGTGTAAGAAAGACTAAGTCTGCCCAAATGGCTTGGCCTGCCAATGAAGACCCACAGGTTGCTGATAAACTCACTTTATAAGAGGAAAATTACTTTGGAAATGTTCACTTTTCTTAATGCTTCAGTCGCTTGTTGTACATGACAGGCATTTGCACTGTGAGACCGTAGTGTCTTGAACAGATGGCGCAGCACTGCTCTTGGTCATGAGGGATAGTTTTCTAACAAAAGAGGGTTTATTCTCTTCTGTATTCTCTTGCATATTGCATACTTTTTTTTTTTTTTCGCCTTGTTCCTTTTATTTTTTTCTTGGGCAGCATATATTGCCTTGGCCACAGCCTTATGACATTTTACTCATGGATCAGCATTAGCTCAGAACTAATAATAAAGAACTAATAATAAATCTCTTTTCATTCCTCTCACTGGAATGCATTAGGGTTATGGCTTTGGAAAGTAAGTCATACCAGCTGGGTTATCTCTGTTGTCTGTGCCTCTGGTGGCACGGTGTCATCATGAGGACGCATTTATGAATCCCAAAATTGTTATCCAGATTATTTTTTCAAGATTGTAGTACCATGGAGCAAGTTTATCACTCTACATAATAATGATTATGGGAAAGGAAGCCTCAACCATGACGTTTTAAGTCCAATGAGCTAGAATAGAATTTAACTTTCTGGAACACAATTTATACTTAAGAAGCTTCAAAAAGTTTTAAATATAAGGATTCAGAATTGATAGCCCAAGGACCATGTAGGTAAATTCAGTAGTTGTCCCATATGTGGCAGTATGTTACATGTAATTGATGATTTTAGGAAGTATCTTCAGAATATCATTTACTTTAAAAGGGATACTATCTTTTGAGGCCTGATACTTACCTGTTTTCAGAGAACAATGGGGAAATTCATTAATATTAATTCTTCACCAACGTAGCTTATAGAGATTAAAACTATAGCCATGTGAAAGTATAATTAGCTAGCTTCTACAAAGTCCATGTGAACTGATAACCTAAGCAATGGGAGTCAAAATCCCTAAACTTTTACTAAAGAAAATTGTACTTCAGATTTTATAGTATCGCTGGTGTCGCTACTTTTTTTTTTTTTTAATTTACTCACAACACAGAGGTAGCAGCAATGATTATTTGCATAGTTTGAATAATGATAGTGTTGCTAGAAGAGGTTTGGATTATCATCAAACTCACTGAGACTCTTAGGGGTTAAGTGACATCTAAACCCAACTCCTATTCTATGTCACAGACACACATCCCATCACCACCACTCCCCTATAGGGTTTCTGAGACTTTAACTCTTGACAAGAGCAGAAAGGCTCAATTTTCTCACACAGAGCAACTGGGGGGTTTGAACCATGAATTTCAAAGTTTGCAGTCCATTGTTTATTATTTAGAACCACTGCAACTATATGAAAACAGTTTAAACGATAACATATATATTGTTGTTGTTAAGTGCTGTCAACTTGGTTCTGACTCAAAGTGACCCTATATAGGGTTTCGAAGGAGTGGCTGGTGAGCTTAAACTGCTGTCCCTATGGCTCAGACTGACTATTTAGTCCAGCGCAGTAACCCACAGCACCACACCAAGTATGTATGTATTTGATATAGTGTAAAAAGGAGCTCTGGTAGCGTAGTGGTTACGAATCGGGCTGCGAACCTTAAGGTCAGCGGTTCGAAACTACCAGCCGCTCCGCGGGAGAAAGATGAGGCTTTCTACTCCTGTAAAGATTTACACCCTCGGAAACCCTGTACAGGGTCGCTATGGGTCGGAACCGACTCGACGGCACTTAACAACAACAACAACAACATATTAGTGGTTAAGGAGTTCTGGTAGCATAGTGGTTATGAATCGGGCTGCTAATCTCATGGTCAGCAGTTCGAAACTACCAGCTGTTCTGCAGGAGAAAGATGAGGCTTTCTGCTCCGGTAAAGATTTACAGCTTCAGAAACCCTTTACAGGGTCGCTATGAGTCGGAACTGACTCCACAGCACATAACCAACCAACCAACATATACCATTTACATATATATACTATACAATATATGGAGTCCTGATGTAGCACTGTGAGATAAAGCACTGGACTGCATGTAACAGCAGTATATATTTAAACATATATGCATATATAATATGCTAGTCTCAGTAGTAACATATAAAAGGAACTGTGGAAAAATGTATTATAGTCCAAATTCAAACACTTATTTAATGTAAGTAATATCTAGAATAGAGTAGAGGTAATTAAGACACCATAGAGATAGTCATACTTTTCTTGATAGAACAAGGATAGTTCTGGTAATAAAAAACAATATATCATATGCTATTAATTCCTATTTGATGTTACAATGAATGATTGACTATTTTAATGACAGATTTGCCTTTTTTGTGATGTTTTTCTTGCACAAATAACAAAATTAGTTTATATTAGATGAGTAAAAATGAGTGACCAGAGAGGTTGCCTCAATTTGGTGTTACATATACTTTTTGTAGATAAAACCCCTATGCATAAATGGGAGCTAATGCTATACAAATAAATTAGGACTATATGTTAAGAACATGCTCCATAAAAGTACATTTTTAGAATGAGGATATAGAAGGAAAGGAAAGAGAAAAGTCAGAGACAGAAAGTTGTCAGCTTCTGCTTCATCTACCCGGGACGACTTCATTAAAATAGAAAAGAAACAGAAGTTTTCATCTATCTGACTGCTGTTCCCCTCCATCATTGAATAATGAAGTCAAGGTCTACACAAACATGACTTTTGATAAGGTTGGAAACCAGAGGATCTAAGAATCTTTGTATTGCTGGGTTTTGCTGCTGTCAGATGCCTATGATGTGAGTGAGCTCTAACTCACAGTTGGATATTCTGCAGCGTTTGCTCCTGGGAGAAATGGCAGCCACCAAACATCTCATAATTAAAATGCAAAAGCTGGGCAACTTAGAATGCCTGGTAGAGTAGGCTGGGACAGCTGAAGAAAGGCAAATAGGGAAGTAGAAGAGATTTTATCAGAAGAATTACAAAAGGGAATATGACAGAATGCCAGCTTGGATTTTCCTACTGTGTGACAGTTGGTGTCCATGTTTGCAAAATGAAAAGATCAGAAAAGATATCCTGGAATTTCTCATTTCCAGTCCTAGGTGTGAATTGAGTTATTCACTCATTTGTAATGGTTCCTATAACTGCCTTTTCTCCTCTATTTCCTGTAAAATTGAGCTACAAACACCTGTCCTACCAATTACATTTAAAAACAACAACAACACAACAACTAATGAATACCTCCACCATTCTACCAACATCCCTAGCCAGGAAGCTTAAAAGATCATTATTAAGCATTTCCTAAAGCTATAGGATAAGCACTGGACTGTTAACAGCAAAGTCCACAATTCAAACCCACCAGACACTCCTTGGAAACCCTATACAGGATTGCTAAGAGTTGCAACACACTCAATAGCATGTAACAATAACAACATTGTTCCCTATGTGTTTTAACAGTATTAAGTTGATCTAGTCACCTAAGTTACCTAAGTTCTGTGGGAGACAAGTAGTTTTTAAAATATTAAGAATTGAAATTTCTCTCCTTGACCCCACTCCTAGCACTGCTTTTTTATTTTTCTTTCAGGTTCCCATACTCCCAGCGCCCCCACCCCCACCATTAATTATGATTGGGTTCTGCCAAAGTGAAGCTTTTCTGTAGTGACTGTAAGAATGTTCTCTTGGTATGTGTTTCTCTGTGTGTGTGTGTGTGGAGGATATCCAACACAGAATATTCTTATTTTGTTTCCTATCCACTAACCATAGACTATATGAAATTTCATCCCATTAAATTTCATCTCTGGAAAATGAACATCTTGATGAAAGGAGCAGATTCTGGCAAAATTCACATATGCACAGCAGAACCTGATGCGACCGAAAGATTCAGTACATCCCACTCAATATGTCGCCTTGGCAGCAATTATAGGCTATCTCAATTCACAGCCAAAATAGGCCTTGTTCTGCCAATTGGAAACAGGCCATAAAGTAATGGAAACAGAACTGGGAAAGGAGACAAAAGAACTGGGTTCTAATCCAGCTCTACGTACTAGCAAGGGAATTTCACAGCAAGTTACCGAATCTTATTTAGTCTCAGTTTTCCTACTTTTAAAATAAAGCTAATAGTACCTGCCTTACCAGATTCACATAGTATATGTAGCTTATTTATTCATATCCATAAGAGTTTCACTGGCCATTTTTTTCAGAAGTAGATCATCAAGTCATTTTTCCTAGTCTATCTTTGTCTGGAAGTTCTGCTGAAACCTGTCCGCTATGGATGACCCTATTGGCATTTGAAATACCCATGGCATAACTTCAAGTATCAAAGCAACATCCAGGGCACTACAGTACAACAAACTGACAGCTGAGTTGAGAGAAAGAGCAGTCACTCAAAGTAAATTCAATCTTAATGACACGGGTAGAATAAAATTTTAGGACTTTTATCTGCTGATAGAGCACATATTAAAATGAGTAGAAACAGCTGCAAATATCCGTTAATAATTGGTACTTGGAATGTATGCTATATGAATCTAGAAAACTTAGAAGTTGTCTAAAATTAATGCTTTTAAATTGATATCCTATACATTACTGATCTGAAATGAACTGATATTGGTCACTTTGAATAAAATAATAATATACTCTATTTTAACTGAAGGAGTTCCAGTGGCATAAAGGGTATGCACTGAGATGCTAAATACAACTACATCTACGGTCCGTAGTTTGAATCTACCAGCTCTTCTACTAAATAAAGATAAGGCTTTCTGTTCCCATAAAGATTTACAGCCTTGAAAACCTTATATCAGGTTGCTATTAGTCTGAACAAACTCAATGGCACACAACCACCACTATGCTGGGGATGACAAATTAGAGAGACATTATGTCACATCTATTGTCATAAAGTACATTTCAAGATGTATCTTGAAGCACAAAACAGTCAGGGATATGATATATCCATATGCATAAAGAGAAGACCCCACCACTCATCTATCAGTCTGTCTTACTGTGGTGGCTTATGAGTTGCTGTGATTCTGAAAGCTATGCCACCGGTATTTTAAATACCAGACAGGTCACACATGCTGCACAGGATTCAGATGAGCTTCCAGACAAAGACAGACTAGGAAGACGGAGAGATGAACTACTTCCAAATATTTCGCCACTGAAAACCTTATGAATAGCAGAGAAACACTGTCAGATATAGTGCCAGAAAATGAGCCCCTCAGGTTGGAAATCACTCAAAATATGACTGAGGAAGAGCTGCCTCCTCAAAGTAAAGTTAACCATGATGATGCGAATGGAGTAAAGCCCTTGGGAGTAAAGCCCACGGGACCTTCCTTTGCTGATGGGGCACAACTCAAAATGAAGAGAAACAGTTGTAAATATCCATTAATAATCAGAATATGGAATGTGTGAAGTATGAATCTGGGAAAATTGGAAATTGTCAAAAATGAAATGTAACGCATAAACATCAATATCTTAGGTATTAGTGAGCTGAAATGGACTGGTATTAGCTATATTGAATCTGACAACCGCATGGTTTACTATGCTAGGAATGACAAATTAAAGAGGAATGGTGTTGCATTCATTGTCAAAAAGAACATATCAAGATTAGTAATGTGATACAACGCTGTCTGTGATAGGATCATATCCATGTGCTACAGGGAAGACCAGTTAATACCATTATTATTCAAATTTATACAACAACCACTAAAGCCAGTGAGGATGAAATAGAAGAATTCTACCAACTTCTTCAATCTGAAATTGATCAAACATGAAATCAAGATGTATTGATCTTACTGGTGATTGGAGTGCATAGGTTGGAAGCAAAGAAGAAGGATCAGTAGTTGGAAAATATGGCCTTGGTGATAGAAATGATGCTGGAGAACACATAATAGAATTCTGCAAAACCAATGATTTGTTCATTTCAAATACCTTCTTTAGATGGCATAAGAGATGACTATACACATGGACCTCACCAGATGGAATACACAGAAATCAAATTGACTACATCTATGGAAAGAGATGATGAAAAAGCTCCATATCATCAATGAAAACAAGGCCAGGGGCAGACTGTGGAACAGACCATCAAGTACTCATATGCAAATTCAAACTGAAGCTGAAGAAAATGAAAACAAATCTACGAGAGCCAAAATATGACCTTGAATATATCCTACCTGAATTTAGAGATCATCTGAAGAACAGATTTGATATATTAAAGACTAAAGACCAAAGACCAGAAGAGTTGTGGGATGGCATCAAGAACATCATACATGAAGAAAGCAAAAAGTCATTGAGAAGACAAGAAAGAAGGAAAATACCAAAATGGATGTCAGAAGAGACAGTGAAACTTGTTCTCCAGCATAGAGATGATAAAGCAAATGGAAGAAATGAGGAGGTACAAAAGCTGAACAGAAAATTTCAAAGGTCAGCTCCAGAAGATAAAGTCAAATATTACAACATAATGTACAAAGATCTAGAGTCAGAAAACCAAAAAGGAAGAACACGCCCAGGATTTCTCAAGCTGCAGGAACTGACAAATTCAAGCCTCGACTTTCTTTATTGAAGGATTCTCTGGGCAAATTATTGAATGATGCAGAAAACATCAAAAGAAGATGGAAGGAATACACAAAGTCATCGTACCAAAAGGATATGGGTCATGTTCAACCTTTTCAAGAGGTAACACATGATCAAGAGCCTATGATAATGAAGGAAGAAGTCCAAGGTGCATTGAAGGAATTATCAAAGAACAAGGCACCAGAAATTGATGGAATAAAAATGGAAATCTTTCAAGAAACTGAGATGGCACAGGAGGCACTCACTCATCTCTGCCTAGCAATTTGGAAGACAACTATCTGGCCTACTGATTGGAAGAGATCTGTATTTGTGCCCATTCCAAAGAGAGGTGACCCAATGGAATGTGGAAATCATCGGACAGTATCTTTTATATCCCATTCGAATAAAGTTTTACTAAAGGTAAATACAGAAACAGCTGCAAGCATATATTAACAGAGAACTTCCAGAGGTTCAAACTGGATTCAGAAGAGGGCATGAAATGAGGGATATCATTGTTGATGTCAGATGGATCTTGGCTGAAAGCAGAGAATATCAGAACGATGTTTAATTGTGCTTTATTAACTGTGCAAAGACCTTTGATTGTGTGGATCATGCCAAGCTATGGACAGCATTGCAAAGTATGAGTGTTCTTAAACACTTAATTGTACTCATGAAGAAGCTGTATACAGACCAAGAGGCAGTTGTTTGAACAGAACATGGGATTATTGAATGGTTTAAAATTAAGAAAGGTGTATAACAAGGTTATATTCCTTCACTACACTTACTCAACCTGCATACTGAGCAAATAATCCAAGAAGCTGGGTTCTATGAAGAAAAACGTGGCATCAGGATTGGAGAAAGACTCATTAACAACTTGCAATATGCAGATGATACAACCTGGCTTGCTGAAAGTGAAGAGGACCTAAAATATTTACTGATGAAGATCAAAGAGCACAGCCTTCGGTATGGATTATATCTCAATGTAAACAAAGCAAAAATCCTCACCACTGAACCAATAAACATTCTTATCAATGGAGAAAAGATTGAAATTGTCAAGGACTTCATTCTTCTTGGATCAGATATTAACACTCACGGAAGCAGTAGTCAAGAAATCAAGACATATTGCATTAGGCAAATCTGCTGCACAAGACCTTTTTTAAAGTGTGAAGAGCAAGATGTCAGGTTGAACACTAAGGTGCACCTGACATAAGACATGATATTTTCAATAACCTCATATGCATGAGAAAGCTGGACTGTGGATAATGAAGACCATAGAAGAATCGATGTTTTTGAGTTTTGGTTTGGAGTAGAATATTGAAAGTGCCAAGGGCTGCCAAAATAGCCATCAGATCCATGTTAGAAGAAGTGTAGCCAGAGTGCTCCTTGGAGGTCAGGATGGCCAAACATCGTCTCTCGTACTTCAGACATATTGTCAGGAGGGACCAGTGACTGGAGTAGGATATCAAGTTTAGTAAGGTGGAGAAAAAGAGAAAAAGAGGAAGACTCTCAGTGAAATGGATTAGCAAAATGGCAACATCAATGGGCTCAAACGTGTCAACAATTGTTAGGTTGGCCCAGGATCGGGCAGTGTTTTGTTCTGTTGTGCATAGGGTCACTATGAGTCAGTACTGACTCAATGGCACCTAGCAACAACCACAAAAGGGAAGACCAGTTAATAAGTTACTCTGACTATTATTAATTTTGCACAAACCTCAATTACCAAACATAAATAAATTGAAGATGTTTACTAATTTCTGCATACTGAAATTGATCAAATGTGCAATGAAGTTCCACTGATAATTACTAGTGACTGGATATGAAAGATGGAAACAAAAAAGGATCAGTAGTTAGAAAATGTGGTCCTTGGTGATAGAAACAATATAGGAGATCACTTGATTGTTAGAAGACTGTCAATCTATGCACAGGAAATAATTTTTTTGCAACATAAATTATGGCTATGCCTAAACTTTGCAAAATTTGCAATATGGAATATACAGGCTCCAACTGACTACATTCATGGAAAGAGACAATGGAAAAGCCCAATATCATTATTCTTAACAAGACTAGCGAACTATTGTGGAACAGAATATCAATTTTTCATACACAAGTTCAAGTTAAAGAAAATTAAAACAAGTCCATGAGAGTCAAATTACATCCTTTAATATATTCCACCGGAATTTAGAGATCATCTCAAGAACAGATTTGACACATTCAACACAAATGAACAATACCAAACAAATTGTGGGATAACATTGAGGACATAATACAGGAAGAAACCCAAGCACCATTAGGACAGGAAGGAAAGAGAAGACTAAAATGGATTTCAGAAGAGACACCCAAACTTGCTCTTGAACAAAAATTAGCTAAGCAAAAAAGAAATGATGGAGTAAAAGAACTGAACAGAATACTTGAAAGGGTGACGTAAGAAGACAAAGTAAAGTATTATAATGAAATGTTCAAAGACATAAAGCTAGAAAAACAAATGGGAAAAATACACTCAACATTTATCAAGCTAAGAGAACTGTCAAAAATCCAAGTGTAGACTTGCAATATTGCAAAATTCTATGGGAAAAATGTTGAGCAATGGAGGAAGCATCAACAGAATATGGAAGTAATGCACAGATTTGCTATAACAAAAAGAATTGGTGAATGTTCAACCATTTCAACAGATCAAGAACTGATATCATTGAAAGAGAAAATCCAAGACTCACTGAATGCAATGACAAAACCATAAGTCTCTCCACAATAAATGTACACAATGATCAAACACTTAATTGTCTATGATAAGAAATTTTGAAGACAAGTACCTGGATAATGCACTAGTAAAGCTCCATATTCTTGTCCTTTCCAAAGAAAGTTGATTCTAAAGGAATGCAGAAATTATCAAATAGCATTATTAATATAACATGCAAGTAAAATTTTGCTGAAGATATCTGAAAAACTGTTACAGAAGTGCATCTTGAGGGAGCTGACAGAAATTCAATTCAGAGTCAAAAAAGGATGTGAAATGAGGGACATTGCTTTTGGTGCCAGATACATCTTTGTTGAAAGCTGAGAATACCTGTGTTTTATTAAGTATTCAAAGGCATTGGACTCTGTGGATCATAACAGATTATGGATAACATTGCTGAGGGTGGGAATTCTGGAATATTTAATTGTGCTCATGCAGAACCTGTACATAGAACAAGAGGCAATCCTTCAAATAAGATAAGGGATTCTGCATGGTTTATGATCAGTAAAGGTGTGTTTCAAGGTTGTATCCTTTCACTATAGTTATTTAATCTGTATGACTAGCAAATAATCCAAGAAGCTGGACTATATGAAGAAGAATGGGATATCATGATTGGAGGAAGACTCATTTGTAATATGCAAATGATACAACCTTGCTTGCTGAAGAGACTTGATGTATATATTTATGTAGATTATAGATTATACCTTCAATATGAATTACACCACACCATAAAAAAAAATCTCACAACAGGACCAATAATCAACTCATGATAGACAGAGAAGATATTAAAACCATCAAGAATTTTATTTAACTTGGATCCACAACCAATGCTCAGTGGAAGTAGTAGTGAACAAATCAAATAATGTGGAGTATTATGCAAATCTTTTGCAAAAGACTTCTTTAAAGTGTTAAAAAGCAAAGATGTCGCTTTGAGGATTAAAGCCTGCCTGAACTAAAAGCTATGGTTTTTAGTTGCCTTATATTCATGTTTTAAAAGCTAAAAAATGACTAAAGAAGACTGTAGAAGAATCGGTGATGTTTAGTTGTGGTGCTGGCAAAGAATATTATCTGCCAGAATACCATGGACTGACGGAGGAGTGAACAAATTTGTCTTGGAAGAAGTACAGTCAGAAAACTCTATGTGTACTTGCATACGCTGCAAATTATCTGTGAATATAGTTGAGTATATAGGGGATAAAGTAGTGAAAACTTCTTAGCCATAACTAAACATCTTGAGGGAAAAAGTCTCTGGGGACATCAATGTTAATTGCTACAACATAGTCCATATAGAAAATGTTCTTCATCCTCCTTTGGTGAGTAGCAACTGGGGTTTAAAATTTTAGTAAGTAGTTATTTAATGTGCATATATTGGTCTATACTGTCCAGAGAATGAAAAGTTAGGAATACCAAAGACAAATGGAAGCAATTAGTCCAACGATCTAATGAACCATGTGAACCTCAGTCTCCATGACCCAGGTCCCAGAATTACTAGATGGTGCCTAGCTGCCACTACTGACAACTCTTAAAGGGATCAAATAGGAGGTACTGAATCTAGCAGAGAAAAAATCTGGAAAAAAGCTAAAACTCATTTAAAAACAATAATAATAATAATAATAGACCAGACTGGATAGACTAATGGAACTCCCAAGACTGTGACCCTAATATGTTCTTCAAGCCGCAGACTGAACTCTCCCTGCTAGCTCAATTTCAGTCAAACAATAACACTAGGAAAGTCCACAGTTCCTAGTAAAATAAACCATTTGCCATCAAAAGGGCAGCATTTGCCCAGAGTTAAGTTCAGAGGCAGGAAGGGATAGGAAAGAAAGAGGACCGGTGACAGAAAGCACAAAGAGGAAATGGCACAAGTGCTGTCATATTGTCAGGACTGCAATCAATGGTATGAAACAAAATTTTAATGAATTGTTGAATGGAAAATTATTTTCTCTAAAAACAAAAGTATAAAAAGAGAAAAAATAACAAAGATGGTAAGACTTCATATCATGTAATTTGGGCATAATAGCAGGATGAAATTATAGAGTCCTGGTGTGGCGCTGTGGGTTAATGCGCTGGTTCAAGCTCACCAGACACTCCTCAGGAACCCTATGCAGGGTGTCTATGGGTTGGAACTAAGTCGATGGCTCACAACAGAAACAACAATAGCATCAGGATGAAATGGTTCCTAGAGAAGGAACCATTAGTAAATTAGAGGGTCAGTATAAAAGAAGAGGATCCTTAATGAAATGAGGTGAAACAGTGGATTTAAACAGAGCAACAATTATGAGGATGGTTGGAGAAGCAGGCATGGTTGTGTTGTGCATGTGGTTTTTGTGAGTCAAAACTGACCAGACAATGCTGTTTGTTTTTATAGAAATGTTAGCTAAAGTCTTCTAGTCACTACTTTTGGAGTCCTGGTGTGGTGCTACAGGGTAAGTACTTGACTGTTAACTTCAAGGTTGGTGGTTCAAACCCATCAGCCACTCCTTGGACACCCTATACAGGGTCTCTATGAGTTGAAACTGACTCAATTACACTTCACAACAGCAATAACAACAATCACTACTTTTAAAGTAAATAATGAATTCTATAGCTTCATCATGCTATTGAAATACTTTCTGAGTTAAATATCATTTTTTTTCTTGATTCTGCAAACCATGAATCTAATAAATATGGAGAGAAAGGACTTTAAGTGAGTGTCCTTGGTACTTGACAAAATGGGGGGAAAAAACTGAAACAGAATACATTAGTTTTAAAATAATATGTGCTGATGCAGAAACCACATTCAAAAGCAATTTTCCACTTTTTTAGCTAAAAATGTTTTATCTGCCAGAATTGGCTTCAGCCAAAATTTCAAAAGCTTCCCAAATAGTAATTACTACAGTAAAAATAATTGGTTATAAGGAAAACAAATAAGATGGATCCAGATTTTTCTACTGCTTAGCAGAGGAGGAAAGGACGGTACAAAGAAGATTGTTGGGAGATCTATAATATAACCTCAAATTTGATATTGATCACTGGTTCTCTAATCAAACAAATAAAAGTGCATTGAGCATATACTATACAAAATTTACTCTGCCAAATGTAATGAGGCATAAAAGAGAAAGCTAAGCATTTATGGTATTTACAACTGAGGTGGGGAGATAGAAAGATATTCACTTAAAAAGTTAATTAGCCATTGAAGAAGGTAGCAAATTCAGCAATCTAACAATGGAATTTAAGTGAATATATCTTGTATTTGGTGTAAGTTATGGCACAAATGTCTATGAAAAATGCTATAGCATCTGTCTGAGCTTGATCTATGTACTTTTTATTAACTTATTTTCCTCATCTAATAAATTCTATAGGTATATGATTATTTATGATAAAGTCTCTATAAAATTTCTTGTAAAAATATTGATATTAACTGCTAGAAGAGACTGTGGGGAAGTTAGGAAAGGCCACACAGAGAAAATAACTTGTAAGTTGTCTCTTGTAAAATGAATAGCATTAATGTGGACAGAGGGGAATTGGAAGAGCATTCTGGATGAAAGGAATACAACATAAAAATGTGCATTCTTGGGGATATAGAAAGTCTATTCTAGAAACAATAAACCTTCTGACAAGTGCAGATGCTCAATTAATAAAAATGAGAGAGAGTTTTTAAACTAATTTAGGACCAGAAATCAGAGGTTTTGTATGGCCACTCTGGAGTTTGGACTTTCTGCTGTACACAATGGGGAGTCACTGACATTTACCGAGCACTTTGATGTCTGCCAAACTTATCTACTCCTTCACACAAATTCAACAAGCATTCATATGCCATCTGCTTCCAAACCTTTGTCTTCAACTTACACTGTTTCCTCAAATGCAGTTATCTTAGAGCTGGAGTTTCAATTGCTTTCTAAATATTAACTCACCTTTATTGATTGCAGTGGGACTGTGAAGGCTGTGTAGGATAAGTACTAGACTGTGAACTAGAAAGTTGGCAGATCGAGCCCACCCGTAGCCTATTAGGAGAACGATGAGAATCATCTCCTGCAAAGATTTACAGCCTTAAAAACTCAATATACAGTGTCACTATTAGTCTAAATTGACTCGGTGCCACTTAACAGATGCAACGTATCAATTCCAATCAGCCATGAATGCATCTAAATGTTGGAGTTTGTTGTTAAGGTGAATGAATTTTAAGAAAATCTGTGTTTGGATCTTGAAGGAAGATAATAGATTGGATGAATGGTAATAGAGAAAAGAAGTATCACTGTGGACAAGTAACTGAAGTAAAGGAATGGAAACAAGAAACTTCGCATTAGTTTAAATGAAAGTTGAGTTGTTGTGGTGTCCAATGATGTTCTGGAAATATTAATGTGACTGGTAAGGAAAATAGATAAAAACATATCTGGACAGTCAACAGGCCATGTAATTGGCAGTCAAACAGTAG
>NW_006408533.1:23606247-23612913 GCF_000296735.1 Chrysochloris asiatica | reverse complement strand
CCACAGAGCAGCTGGTCATTTCGAACTGCTGACCTTACAGTTCACAGCCCGATTCGTAACCACTACGCTACCAGAGCTCCTTAAACAGTAGAGATAGATTTCTTCAATATGTGAAATTTGGGTGCTGAGAACATAAGGGTTCAAGTTTCAAATATTAAAGAAGAGTTTGAGAAAAAGTAAGAGTCCCATCTCCCCAGGAGATAGGATTATTGAAAATGTGAATTTCACTATTGGTAAATTATAAAATATCAGTACATCATTTGTTCTGCTTTTTATTACAAAAGTGTTTTTCAACTTATAATAGTTATTTATGAAATTCATAGTAAAAGCTTGAAAAACATTAAGACTAAGAACGTTCTATTTCTACTATGGAAGGAACAAAGGAACAAAAGAAAGAAAAGATGCAATGACTTGCCCATGTTTCATGTCTGTAATCATTTGTTCCTTCTGCTTTCCTCTTTAGTAGGGAATCATAACCTAGGTTCAAATCTTTAGTTCTTCACTGTTCGCCTGTGTGCCTTCCTTCTTACCTCTACTGGGCATTTTTTTGTTTTGTTTTGTTTTTCTCTCTCTCTGCTATTTGTGTCAAATAATATGAAGAAATCTCTGAAAATCAATAAAATCAATACTGCATAATTATTATAATATTTCAATTTACAATCATCTTCATGTATATGTGTTCTTTATCATTCCTCATTACTCACTAAATCCATCTTTTTATTAGATGTTGGTGTTGTTGTTGTTAAGTGCCGTCGAGTCGGTTCTGACCCATAGAAACCCTTTAAAGTGTTTCCCAGGAGTAGCTTGAGAGCTTGAACTGCCAAGCTTGCAGTTCAAACTGACTTTGCAGTCCAGGACCACCCCACGTAGTGGTTAGAGAATTCACTTAAAGAGTGAATCTTTCCTGAGTTATCACAAATTTCAGTGGACCAAAATCAGGTCTCTGAGACCAGTCATTCCTTGGCAGTTGAGAAGGTAGTAATAAAAGCCAACACTATCCTCATCTCCAATAGTTATATTTCTACTCCGTAGAGACTGTGACTGTGAAATTTAACATTTTGTTTAATATGAAAGTGGAAATAACTTGGGTCTATAATTCTCAGTTACTTTTTCACTTCACTGGTTTGTCAGGTGTGGAGAACTGCCGAGGTGTGGATTGCCAGATTATTTTTTCACCAATACTTAGAGAAAAATTGGACCCACAGTTTCTGGCATTGAGAACATCAGTGATATCAACTTTTTAAATAAGATTCAAAAAGAACTGTCTCCACTCATTTTATGTTTGATAGAGTCCCTTGCAATATATGAAGACAACTATTTTTATTTTCCAATATCTTTTTTCCGAATGCAAACAGGCTAAATTTTTCTTTTAGTTTCCATAAATTCTTTTCATCTTCTGATTTTAGAAGTTGAATTAACTCAAATGCAATACTTGAATAGAGCCACAAAAATGATCATATTTACTTTTGTTGCTATTATCATGTCTATACTGTAGGTATATATGATGACAATAAAACATTCTTCTAGTTTTAACTCAATATACTGCAAACATTTACTTATCGGTGTTGTTGTTAAGTGTCACCAAGTCAGTTCTGTCTCATAATGACCCTGTATATGGTTTTGGAAGCTGTAAATCTTTGTAGGAGAAGAAAACATCATCCCTCTCCCATAGAGCTGTTACTGGGCTCAAATCGCTCAAGTGGTGGAATGAAATAATAATACCAAACGTAGTGTTCAAAAGATCTATTCATACATTTGTATGTAAGATGAAATATACATTAAGTTTAAAATATTAATAAGCATAAAAAGGGTCATTACATAAAAATGAAAGGAATGATTCACTAGGAAGTTATAATTTTGAACACGTATTTTTACTATTTACTTTATTTTTTTAAAGGAAACACATAAGACAAAACATATATGGGAAAATTAAAAATTTATCAAGAGAGTAAATACTGTTATTCCATTCTCTAACGTTATCATGATTACCAGAAAGAGGTCTTCTTAAATTATCAACCTTGAGTTTATAGCATTCCATACCCAAAGATAAAAAGATAAATGGAGGAAATCATTTGTTTTCACAAACTGAAGACATCCTAAAGTCAATAGGACAAAAATCACTAGTATCCTCTTTTAGCTAATAGGACACAAATGAATGAGAAAATTGATGCAGATGCAGTTCCTTTTATCTTTTCTTTTTCCTGTTGTTTTCTTCTAAAAGAATTCATTAACAAAAGAATAAAAAGAAAGAGACAGAAGTAAAAGTAAAACTAGGTTTCTATCTAGTGCAGAATTCAAAAGCCTTCCTTACAGATTATACCCAGGACAAACCTAACATGAAATTGTAATTCATACTTGTTTCTAAGTCAGAAACTCAAAAATGTCTTTATATCCATGTAGCAATAAAATAAACACTCTCATTTCCATTTTCATACACTAAATTTCGTTCAGAACCAATTTATTTCAATAAAATATTTAAATGTTTTTTAATAATGCTCAGGATTCATGTTATTTCAGGAAAATCAATCTGTAATTTCAATTCCCACTGAGGTAGAATAACCGATATAAATGTAAAAACAGGTCTTTTGACTTTAGTACGTGTGATAACCCGTGTTCCCAGGACTGCTCACGTCTGGTGTGCTATAAACAAACAAAATGATTTGATCAAATAAAAAAGAATAAAAATATTGCAATTACTCCTCAAACAAATAAGTGTAAGAACAGATACCCTTGTTTATAAAGGTTCTCATGAAATACCTGGGATAATGTGTTTAAAGGTCTTTGTGCCAACGAGACAAATTGGGGCAAATTCATTTCTTGTAAATTATGCAGAAATTCCAAATGAACAGTTTTTGTTATCTTGTCTGTTCTACTCGTGTACTTCCCTAATTGAAGCAGATAACATTGTGTTGTTGTTCTGTTTGGAAACAGGAGGCATTATTCTACCCTCATCCAAGAGATTTACTGTATAGTTTCCAGAATTTATGTCATTACAAGTTTTCAACAAGATTATATATATATATATATAATTTTTATTATGAATTGAGTGAAGGTTACAGATAACATCATCAGTTTTATATTCAACAAATCACACACTTTGTCTCCTCTCAATGATTACAATCCCCTCCATTCAACAACATTTATCCTGCTTTCTCCCAGTGGTTCCTATGTGCATTCCACTCACCTTCTATCCCTTCTCAGCTTTG
Source organism: Chrysochloris asiatica (assembly GCF_000296735.1). Lineage (NCBI taxonomy): Eukaryota > Metazoa > Chordata > Mammalia > Afrosoricida > Chrysochloridae > Chrysochloris > Chrysochloris asiatica. Next base: position 23,609,707 of record NW_006408533.1, on the reverse strand, counting down.
TCCATAGGCATAGGCTGCCTCAAGTGCCCTCTCCTGATTAAAGAAAAAGCATGCTATTGCAGCTGGTCATGATTAAAGATGTTCTGTTGTCAATGGGTGTTTGACTAAACAAATCTAGCACAGATAGACTAGCATCTATTTCTTCCACTGGAGCAGAAAAGATTGGGAATGTCCTGTTTCACAGGAGGATGCTCACACAGCTTATTTTTTCCAAATCCTTCTAACATTCTATCTTCTAAAAACCTGAGAACTTTTCTCCACTGAAGAATTGTAACTGCAGAAAGGCTTCTAATCACCTGCCACTAAATCAGCCAATACTCAGTTACAAGGTTTGGAGTAAAGATCAAGGATTTTTATTGTAGGTCAATTGTGATTTTTCAGTGCCATTGAGTCAGTTCTGACTCATCATGACACAGTATAGAGTTTCCATAATACAAGAGTAAATGAGAGTTGTTGTTGTTATGTGCCCTGCAGTCGGTTCCGACTCATAGCGACCCTGTACAGGGTTTCTGAGGCTGTAAATCTTTACAGGAACAGAAAGCCTCATCTTTCTCCCATGGAACAACTGTTTCTTTCCACAGATGTAGTCAATTTGATTTCTGTATATTTCATTTAGTGAGGTAGGTCTACATGTGTAGTTGTCTTTTACATTTTTTTTAAAAAGTATATGCAATGAAGAAATCATTTGTCTGGCAAAATTCTATCATGTGATCCCCAGCATCATTTCTATCACTACGGCCATATTTTCCATCTACTGATCATCCCTCTTTGTTTCCAAACTTTGCATTCTAATCACCAGTAATTATCAATACCTCTTGATTGTATGTTTGAGCAATTTCAGACTGAAGAATTTGGTAGAATTTCAACTTCATCTTCAATGTCTTTAATGGTCCGTGTGTAAATTTGAATAATAGCTGAATTAACTGTTCTTCTTTGTAAGCATATGGATATTATCCTATCACAGACAGCATTGTTCTTCAAGACAGACCTTGAAATGTTCTCTTTGATGATGAATGCGAAGGCATTTCTCTTCAATTTGTTATTCCTGGCATAATAAACCATGGAATTGCCACATTGAAAATGGCTAATACCAGTCCGTTTCAGCTTACAAATGCCTAGTATTTCCCTATTTAGGTATTCCATTTGATTTTTGACAATTTCCAATATTCCTAGATCCATATTTTGTGTGTTCAGTAATATGATAATTAACAAATTTTTGCACCTCTTTCTTTTTATTTTGATTTGTGTTCTCTCAGCAAATAAATGTTGAGAAGGCTTTACTCCACTCTTATCAACTCTATTCTGAGGAAGCAACTCTTCCCCAGTTGTATTTTGCGTGCATTCCAAATTGAGGTGTTCATCTTCTACCCTATATCTGGCAATAGTCTGGTGCTTTTCATCACGTTTCAACATTCAATATTCTGGTTCTGACATTATTCCACTGTATTCATAACTTTGTCGGTGACGAAATATTCAGACGTAGTTCATCTCTTCTTCTTCATAGTCTGTTTTTGTCTGGAAGATCAGCTGAATCCTTAGTTTTTGTGTTTATTTGTTTATTATTTGATTGTTGTTTTGAATTTTTTTTCTTTTTTTTTTTTTTTGCTTCTTTGGTTTACTTGAAGTAGATATTTTGAATATTTCATTATATTCTTACAGCTCTAGCAAATTTGTAAATTATTTTCATATTACAGCTTACCTATTTGTAAGGTTTACCTTTTTTCTTCTTTCATAAAATATGTTAATGGAAAAATAATTTAATGACATCAAGAAGAATATGTTGTAATTCTTAGCCTTAATAAAAAAGATTGATTGAGAATCAGGTTTTCTAGTAAAAACCAACAATTTGATTTTTTGCAAATGAGCTTTCCCTCAATATAGAGAGTAGATAGATAGATAGATAGATAGATAGATAGATAGATAGATAGATAGATAGTTGTAGAGGTAGATATTACAGAAAGAGAGAAAACACATTTGTGGATTTTGGCATTGAGTTTAGATAAACATTGTAAGTGCCTGTATAAAAACATGAGTTTCTTCAGTTTCTCACAGGTACCACCACTAGCTATTGTCTTAACCAAACTCTGTCCATATTTTATTACTTACTTGAATTCTGTGTATATTTGAGTTTGAGGGTCTTGGTATAAGTACTCAACTGTACTACATTGTCCTAAAAGCTAGTAGAGTTAAAGTATCATCAAAATAAAACATACTGGACTATAGACACGTGAATAAAAAGTCAAAGTTTAAAACAAGTTAATAGAGCAGAAAATCGACCAAAAGCAACATTTTCCAGTGTTGAATATGTCATGTTAAAAAAAAAAAAAAAGGAGATTTAACTGCTTTACACAAAGGAAAACTGAAAAAATAATATTTGCATTTTAGTATTCTACATAATCTGAATTTTTAATGCATATTATGGGTAATCAGAATATTTGTAGAGATGTGTAGAGATGTATGTGTTCAATGCTTCAGAAGTGTATTTGGCTACTGATCTTACACATGTATGTGTGTGTCTGTATTTATATATAATATCTACAATAATGATGGCATCTTGAATCATTCCCTATTTTTTTCATGGTTTTTTATATCTAGGAAAAAATGACAAGATTCAAATGCAGGTCTCTGTCATCTTTCTAATTTTCAACAAAAAAGATAAAACTTAACACTCTTTGTAGACATAGTTGTTGTAATGAGAGAACATTGCCAGAAATAACTCTAGGAACAGGTTTAGTTGCTGCATGTCTCCTGTAGGATTTTATCCCAGTGCTAAAGATCTAAATATGTTGATCCTAAGACTACAACCAGACATTTTAATTCATTAAGCCTGGAATAATTCAGGAATGAATATGCCCACTTCACACTTACTGGCATGGTTAGGTTTCTATGATCAGTCAGGTTGTATGTAAAAATAGGGGTTATGTGAAAATGGAATGTGACCACATCAGATCACAAAGTGGAGAGACTACAACATTACATAATTTCCAAGTCACATTACCACATAACTGCCAAATGACTGAGATTCAACACCCAGCCCGGGGGCCATGGCCTAAACAATCAGCCATCATTATTCTCCTCTCAAACTTCAACATTAGTTCCTGCCAGAAATATGTCATTAATGTGCAAAATAACTGTATATTTTTAGCTATTTTTACAAATGCTAAATGTCAACTAACAAGATAGAAAGTGAGGTGTAGGTTAGTATATAAGTTTTTTCTCCAGCCCACGATTGGAAAAGTATCAGTGATCAGAGGAAAAACTTAGTGAGTAAGAGACAGGATACATATTGCAGATAAATGTAAATGAAGGATAATCTCTTTGATATTTTGTTAAAGTTGTATTGACTATCTCTGTAGGCAGGCGGAGTCCAGAAAGGTGAATATTTTATTGTTAAGTGCCGTCGAATCGGTTCTGACCCATAGTGACCCTGTACAGGGTTTTCGAGGGTGTAAATCTTTAC
>NW_006408533.1:23605074-23605657 GCF_000296735.1 Chrysochloris asiatica | reverse complement strand
TTCTCAATGAGGCCTTCTATAAATATCCTATTTAAGTCAGTTCCAACTCATAGTGACCCTGCACAGGGTTTCAAAGGCTGTAAATCTTTACAGGAGCAGAATGCCTCATCTTTCTCCCACAGAATCATTGGTAGTTTGGAACTGCTGACCTTGAGGTTGGCAGCCCGACTCATAACCACTACGCTACCAGATATCCTTACTTCAATGTTTACAACAGCCTAAATTTTTTGACAAATAGCTGATTAACTCTTGGAGAAAACATATTTCATTCTAATATCCAAGGGTACTACCTATCCTTAGGGCTTAGTGACAATATAAAAAAAATTCAAGTAGCTAAGAGAGAAGAAGTTTACACAAATCAAAGATGGACAAAATTTTGTCTAATACATAAATATTTAAGTAAACAATACGAGTTGTATTCAGCTTTTGAAATTATTACAGTAAAAAAAAAATTCAATAACCCTTAGGCTAAACAGAATTGTTCCCTTCAATTCTATTAACTAGCCCATAACATTCTCAGTTTTATTAACTAGTCCTAACTAGCGATCTCAAGGAGCTCTGGTAGCGTAGTGGTTACGAATCG
>NW_006408533.1:23599423-23604553 GCF_000296735.1 Chrysochloris asiatica | reverse complement strand
GAACCGACTCGATGGTACTTAACAACAACAACAAATTTAGATATAATAAAGAGAAATGGAGCAGAGTTAGACAAGAGGTCTGTAAAATACAAGTTTATGAAATAGGCAGAAGTTTTTCAGGATATACTCTCAATTTTTTAGTTCTTTTTATGGCATCCCATCATCATAGCCACTTATGGATTTTTCAACTTGATCTTAATTGATTTTTTTCTATGACAGTATCACTAAATTCTACTTTTCACATTATATTCCACTTTTCCCATTCTCTAACCATTAACTTTCTCCTTTGAAATTGCATTATAATGTGTAAATAATTATCTTTGGAGATTTAAATCTTGTGACAGTCCAATAACTTAATTCATTGTCAAAACTACCAGTGATCAATTCTCAATTGTCATCATACTCTATATATCTGCAATGCGTGGCACATTATTTTCTTCTATTTTGTTCCCCTTTAGAATATTTGTGCTTATTCATCATATTACAAAACTCATAGACATTGTTTTCTTAACAGAATTATACACACACACACACAGTACACACATCATTTGCTAGTGTATGTCAGTTATCAACTTCAACAACCAAGGATGCTTAAAAATGAGTTTAAAATTCTGTGTTTAAACATTAAATATTAACATACTTACATTTTTTATATACTTATTGCATTTGGTTTTCAGGATCCCCCACTCTCTCTAAGTTTTTCCTAGCTCACTGACCACTACCTGCTGGTCTCTTTTCCTCATCTCTTTGACTTCTATAACAAGAATTCTCCATGGTTTAATCCTTGGACCTCTTCTCTTTTTTTAACTATATTTACTCCCGTAAGTATTTCACCTACTCTCTTGACTTTAAAAAATCGCTACATACATATGACTTACAAACTAAATTTTCACCATTATCTTTCTACTGAACTGAAAACATACCAATCAAAATATTTTTTACAGATTTATTTGATTTTCAGCAGGTATTTCAAATTTAACAAGTTCAAAAGCAGACCTATACACTGCCTACTGTAATCTGTTGTTTCTACAGATTTCTCCAACTCTATTCATAGCTGCTCCAACCTTCCAGCTGCTTAGTCACAAAACTTCAAGACACCTTTTTTCCATTGTTTTTCTTACATCCCAAGAATGCTTAATGCTTTGTAAGCAAATCCTAATAATTTCAAAATGTATCCAGAGTTCAATATCTCCTCAGTACTTCTCTTCAAAATCTCATCAAACTGATTTATTATGATTACCTCTAAACTAGATTTCCTGTTATTTCCCTTGCCTCTCTTGAGGCCGTACTCAAAGCTATATGTAGGGTGTAGAGTGTTCATATTAAAACAAGTCAAATCATTCCAGTTTCTATCCAAAGCACTCTATTAGCATCCCATCTCACTCTGATTACAACTAATATCCTTGTAAGGACAGATGAGACTTTGTCTCCATTTACCTCTCTGATAAATTCCTCCAGTTGTACTGGGCTGCTCACTCATCCAGCACATTCCTGCCTCATAGCTTCAGCATTACTGTCTCCCTTTGCTTGATTATCTTCCAGAGTTATCCTCATGGTTTGTTCCTTGATCTCTTTAAGCTTTTATTTAAATGCTAGCTTCTCAATGAGGCCTTCTATAAATATCCTATTTAAAATTACATTCTGTGAAGACTATCCCTTTCCTCAGTTTATTTTTCTCTATATATCGCATAGCATAGTGGTTACGAATCAGGCTGTGAACCTCAGGGTCAGCAGTTCGAAACTACCAGCTGTTCCACGGGGGAAAGATGAGGCGTTCTGCTCCTGTAAAGATTTACAGCCTTGGAAACCCTGTACAGGGTCGCTATGAGTCGGAACCGACTCCACGGCACATAACAACAACAACAATATATCTCATATCACTATATGACAGATTTTTTTTTTCCTATCTGTATTTTTTACTAGTTTTCTCCTTCCAGAATGCATGTATTAAGAGGAGAGTGTATTGTGTATTTTGCTGAATGCCATAAATCCCACACCTAAACGAGTGTCGGGCACTAATTACTGTTTTCTGAATGGGTCTGGTAGCAGTAGGAAGAAATGGGACTCTGTTTGAGAGCAGCAGGTTCTAGCCACAGTTCTGCTGTGTATAAAGCATCTGCACATCAATGTTTGCTAAGCTCATGGAGGCTTTAATTTGCAGACCATTCCCCATTATCTGAACCCAATTTGTGAAACACTGAACCAAGTTACAGAGATATACTGGCTGTTGCAAAAATTTCTAAACATATGAAAGACTCATGAAAGGCCACTGCTGTATTACAAATGACCAAATCCTCTATTTGCCATGGTTGAACAGCTCTTGTTGCTGAATACTTTATGTTTTTTTTTGTTTTGTTTTGTTTTTGTTTTATAGCTTTATATGGTTCAAACTCACCAGATGCTCCATGGAAACCTATACAGGGTTGCTATGAGTTGGAACTGACTCGAAGGCACTTAGCAACAACAACAGTGATTCTGAAGCATGGAAAGTGTCTCTCTTCCTAGATGTGTTCAAGCCTTAGGTCAGCTTTGGTCCTGTATAACAATTTACAGATCTAGATTTAGTTTGGACCAGAAAGATGACAGAGAGATGCAAATGTTAAAAGGAAAAACAACTGCCAGCCTGCTCTTCTTTATCCTGAAAAGACTGAAAAAAGCTACAGAGTCCTCATAGACCCTTCTAGAATTCTCCACCAGTTGGTGTATAAAGATAGCATTTAAACACTTTTGTTTCTTTTCTCTTTTAATTGCTTCCAATATTAGGTTTATCTTTCTGATATGGAAAAATATTTTCTCTACAGAAACTGCAATGTTTTGGGAAAGGGAAAAATATTTCCCAAAGTGTTATATTAATGAATGTTTATGAGTTTCAGTTCTGGCAATTCAAAGGGCTCCTGAGATACCTATTCTGAGAGCTCGATTCAACAAGATAGACATTTAGTTTTACAATAAACCAGATTATTTCAGGCAAGATGTGGAACTCTGCTTGAAATGTTAACTAATTTTTCCATTCTGAGCACTGATCGCTATAAACTTATTTTATTTTCTTTTGACAGCAAAATAGCACCGAATACCATACCTCTGCAGATCAGCATTACAAGAGATTTGATCCTCTTTCAATTTCTTTTGTTTTCTGGAAAACCAATTAATTTTGGAAACAAGTAAACTATCTTCTACAAAAGTGAAAGAAGCCATTTCCATAGGGTCAGACAAACACATATTCATTGATAAGTCACAGAATTTTTCTTATCAGAACTTTATTTTTCACATAGAACCATCTGTTCTACCTCAATACACACTGTGGCCAATGTGATTTTGGGAACTATAGTCAATGATTTCTAGGACAGATACTTAGCACATCTCCGTACCATGGTATGTGAATTAAAATTTTCTAATGAAATCAGGAGTAAAGATATTAATAACTTGTAATGAAATATCTAGAAAACTCTTCCACAATATTCTAAGTGGCTTTGGATGCTGAAGAAAAAAAAAGAAGAAAAATTAGATTTTTATGACCTACTATTTTTCTGTCTTTGAGTTAAATTAGAATTCTCTATAAACTCTTTTAAGACTTTTCAACTACTAACCCAGTACAAGAATCACAAAACAATACATATTTTGATTATTCAATAAGACAGATATTTAATTTGAAAGGAAATTTTGTAATTTTTTAAAGAACTTTCATTTATATAAATTACTTTCATTGATTGCTGTCTACTTCTCTATTTTGTGTTGTACTGAAGATTTGAGGCTACACAGGAAGCAATAAAACCTCAGGTTTGATGATAAGTTGTATGTATATTGTGAAAGAGTGAGGTTTCTAGTAACATTAAGAAAAAGATTTACTGTATGCTCTGACACCCTTGACCCGTGAGGGATTAACCTCAGCCTACCCTGGTGTGGCGCTGTGGATTAATGCACCAGATTGCAAAGCCGTTTGAACTGCAAGGTCAGCAGTTCAAGCGCATCAGCTGCTCCTCGGAAGTCCTATACAGGGTTGCTATGGGTAGGAACCGACTCGATGGTACTTAACAACAACAACAATCATCATTCTAATGACCAGTGATTTCTCTCAACACTCTTTGCTCCCAATATTTTTTGACTTGATCCTCTAAGATTCCCTACATCTGAGACTCTCTGCACATTAAATACCCTCTACAAATAATGATCCTGTACATGCACCCCACCTTCTTTGTATGTATAAATATGCATCTTTCTTTATGGTACAGCTCATCTGTCACTCCAGGTGAAAGTGACATTGTTTCATAATATGTCAAGAGTCCTCTGAATGTAAACAAGATGTTGTTGTGAAGTGCCATCAAGTCAGATCAAACTCATTGTTGTTGTCGTTGTTAAGTACTGTGAAGTTCAAGTCAGTTCCCACCCACCACAAACCCTGTATAGGGTTTCCAAGGAGCTACTGCTGATCTTGAAACGTTGACCTTGCAGTTCAAACCAACCTTGCGGTCCAGCACATTAACATCCAGTGCCACACTAGGCAGCTGGTGGTTTTAACACGCTAGCCTTGTATTTAGCTGTCCAATGTTTTTCGTATAGCACCACACCAATACTCTTGTGACAGAATAGGAGGGGATAAAATATGTAAGATGACTACCATGAGTATGTTCAGAACATGTGCAAATTTTCAGCTACCTTCCATTTTGTCTGTCATAGTAGCATGCAATTATCCTTTTAGACATTCCTATCAACAGCCCAGAGTCACTGTACCAAAAGGAAATGGTTAATGTTCAACTGTTTCAAGAGGTAACATATGATCAAGAGCCAATGATCTGAACGAGGAAGTCCAGGATGCATTGAAGGAATTGGCAAAGAACAAGGCACCAGGAATTAATGGAATAAAAATAGATATCTTTCAAGAAAGTAAGGCGGCACAGAAGGCACTCCCTCATCTTTGACAAGAAATTTGGAAGACAACCATTTGGCTGACTGATTGGAAGTGATCCATATTTGTGCCCATTCCAAAGAGAGGTGACCCAAAGGAATGCAGAAATGATTGGACAATCTTTTTGATATCTCATGTGACTAAAGTTTTGCTAAAAGTAATACAGAAACAGCTACAATCATACATTGACAGAGAACTTGCAGATGTTCAAGCCAGATTCAGAAGAG
>NW_006408533.1:23574257-23598477 GCF_000296735.1 Chrysochloris asiatica | reverse complement strand
TGTCAGGAGGAACCAGTCGCTGGAGAAAAATATTATGTTTTGTAAGATGGAGGGTCAGAGAAAAAGAGGAAGTCCCCCAATGAGATGGATTGGCCAAGTGGCAGCATCGATGGACTCAAGTGTGGCAACAATAGTGAGGTTGGGCCAAGATCGGGCAGTGTTTCATTCTGCTATGCATAAATTCTCTATAGGTCAGTACCGACTCCCTGGCGCCTAACAACAATAACAAAATGAACAGCCCATATCAGCAGAAAGAATACAGATGTGAGTACATAAGGTAATCCAATATGATAAAATGTGAACTTTATTAAATTTCCAATGTCCATAAAATATTGTTTTATGTGTGTATATAGAGTCCTGGTGTGACACTCTAGGGTAAGTACTGGACGACAAGATCGATTTGAATCACAAGATCGGCGTTATAAACTCAACAGCGACTCCTCGTGGTGGGTATGTGCCATGTAGTCAGTCCAATTTATAGCAACTGTGTACTGGGTTTCCAAGGCTGTACATCTTAACAGAAGGAGAAAATCTCATTTTTCTCCATCACAACCCTAGTAGTTTAGAACTGCTGACCTTGAAGGTAGCACTAAGAGCGAGAACCAACTCAAGGACACTTAACAACAACAACAACAACAATTTTATTCTCAGGAATACCAATTTTCTCAGTTCAAACAAACTGAAAAATGACCATCAATCATACAAGCTGTCTTCGGTCAGGGCATACTAGCACTCTAAATACAAACAAGATGAATTCAGTAAGTCTCAAACATGTAGCCAGAGATACACATGGCAAATCTGCAGGCTTAGTTGCATCATAGCCCATTCAAATGTAAAAACACGTATATAAATATCTTCAGACACAAACTAAATCTGAAGAAAGTGGACCTGTGCTGCAGTGTAAGAAGACAAAGTACATTACCCAAGAGAACTCAGCAAACTGCCACCAAAGCTCATGATAAAAATGGGGTGCCTAAAAGGGGTCAGTGGGATCCTTCATCCTTATGCAATGAGGGTTTCAAGGCCATATGCTGGCTACTTCCTTCCCACTTCTGACACAAATTATTAAAACAGTTTTTGTAAAAGAAGAGCTATATTTATATTCAAAGATTTGCAAATCTGGATGTGCCAAGATGAAAGTTCAAAATGACATTACACAGATCAAGCATACATGCACATCTTTCATCAGAATTCTGTGCAGGGTGGAGAAAGAATGTGGGAATATTTCAGACTGGGTGATATTCAACCTGCTCTGTAAGATTCATTTATCAAGAATTTCTAAAGACTGGGCACTCAACTGTAGCTGAAGTATCTAGCATTCTAGAGTTGGTTTCTGCAACAATCTGAGTGAGCCACTCATTGCAGAATGATTATTCTGGTCAAGAGTGTAATCATGGGTCATGTACCCTAAAATACAGAGGCAGGAACCTAGGATAAAAAGGAATCTGATTCAGATTTGTGTCCATCATTTTATTTATGTCAAATGCCTTAGTTTTAGAGTGCTCTTTCACAAAAGCGAACTAGAGATTGAATTTACCTAAATAAATTAATATTTCCAAATGATAAAGCACATGATATTTAAAGTAAATACATAAAAATAATTTAACTTAAATGTAATTATGCTTAAGAAGCAGCATGCTCCTTTTTAATCTCTATCTTTATCAAATGTCATACTGAAGTTTTAAAGAAAGGGAATGCCTATAGTTTACAGTAGATTAAAAAAATACATCTACCTTTCATTCTTCTCCTATAATTACCCAGTCATAGCTACTCACACTGCTGTGCAGTTGTTTATCACTGAGCTTTGTAAAAATTCTAGAAATCTAACTACATCCCATACCACCCTCTGGGTGTTTGTTAAATTATAAATTCCCCAATGCAACTACTAAGAAAACAAAATAATCAAACAAAATTCAGTCTTGTTGTTACATAATATGGAATACTTGCACAACTTTTATGAATTTCTCATTTCAGATGTAAAGCAAAAATGATATCAGAATCTCAGTTCTTCCCCACTAGACCAGTAGTTTCATGTTAGGATTCTATATTGAGTTTCTCTTCATCATATAGCCTCTCAGAGTTAATGATTTTTTAAAAATAAAGTTCACTTTCTTTTTAACATTTATTATGAAACAGTTTAAAGATACAATGGTAATTAAAAAAATTAATTTCCATAGTCACACTATTAAGAAATATGAACAGTTTTTCTTTCCTCAACCATCACTCCTCTGCTCTGAACACATTCTGTCTTTCTCACTGTCTTACTGTCTCTCTTTTTAATTGTAGTTAAAATATACAAAAGAAAACATTCACAAGTTTAACAATTTTAACATGTATAATTCAATGGCACTGATAGCATTCTTTACGTTATGTAATCATTATTACTATCCTTTTCCAAATTATTCTAACCCCATCATTATAACAAAGTTTCCTAAGTAAAAACACTCTTTTCCCCCCTTGTCTGGTTCTTGTTGTTAAGTGCTGTCAAGGGGTTTCCAACCCAGAGTAATCCTGTTTCCAAGATGCAGCTGGTGAACTGCTGACCTTGTGGTTCAAACCGACTTGCAGTCCAGCATATTAGCCCACAGAGCCATATCAGGACTCCTTTACGTTTGGTAGAAACTGATAATCTTTGACTTCTGTGTTGTTATTGTTAAGTCCCATTGAGTCAGTTTTGACCCATAGCAACCCTGTACAGGGTTTCTGAGGAGCAGCTCGTGAGCTTTGAACCACTGACCTTGTGGTTCAAACTGACTTTGCTGTCCAGTGCATTAAATGTGGCACTGTAGGTTAATGTACTTGATATCTATAGATTTGTTTATTTCCATATGAATGAGGTCATATAGTATTTGTCCTTCTGTGACTGACTTACTTAGCTCAGCATGAAAGCAGCAGTCAAAAAATCAAATGACATATTTCATTAGGCAAATCTGCTGCACAAGACCTCTTTAAAGTGTTGAAGAGCAAAGATGTCAGTTTGAGGACTAAGGTGCGCCTGACCCAAGCCAGAGTATTTTCAACAACCTCATATGCATGTGAAAGTTGGACAATGAATGAAGAAGACTGTAAAATAATTGATGCATTTGAACTACAGTGTTGGAGGTGAATACAACAATTCTTCTTCCTGTAAAAATACTGTGACTCAAAATTCTGGTGATTCAAGAAAGACTGCTGCTCCCTTGAGCTGCTGATCTTCTTGTAAAAATACCATGGACTGCCAAAAGACCAAACCAATCTGTATTGATAGAAGTTCAACCAGAATGCTCCCTGAAAGCCAGGATGGGCAGACATCATTTTCATACTTCGGCTATATTGTCAGGAGGGACCAGTCCCTGCAGAAGGATATCAGGTTTAGTAAAATGGAGGGTGGGGGAAAAAGAAGACCCCTAGTGAGGTGGATTGGCCCAGTGGCAGTAGCCATGGGCTCAATCACAGCAATGATTGTGAGGTTGGCGCAGGACCAGGCAGTGTTTTGTTCTGTTGTACATAGGGTCACTGTGAGTTGGTACAAACTCAATGGCACTGAACAGCAACAGCAAATGTTTTCAAGTTTCATCCAGGCTGTGACTGACTTCAGAAAATGATGTCTCTTCATAGTTGAATAATAGACCATTTTACTTTTGTGTCAGTTGGACATTCAGTCATCACTTTTGATAGCATTATTGAACTTGAGTTATACCACTGTGTGTGTTTCATGGATGTCTTGGTCAGCTGGAATGGTTGATATCTCTGTTTGCTGCCCTTGAATATGTTTCAACTTATAGTGACCTGATATATAACAGAGTTTTGAATCTCCTGGAATTAGTGTCAGTTAAGAGCCAATGTCCAGTAACCCCTGAAAAGTGTGATTATTTCCTTTCCCCCAATGAATAAATAGTCACTCTTATAAAAGGTGGAATATCCCTTAGGGGGAAGGCTGGAATAAACTATAACAGCTATCCATGTAGTGGGACCTTCCTCAGTGGGAGTCAGATACTCCTTCATTCGAAGGATTGTGGATCTGTAAACAGTCTCAAGTCTGAGAAATGATAGAGAGGTCATGACTCGAAATTCTAGTGATTCAATTTAGACTGCTGCTCACTTGACCTACAGTTTTTCTTCTTTTACAAATCAGTAGATATTTAGTCTGTTTCCCATATATTTCACTCCTAGCGACATTCTGCTTAATTAAACTACTAAGACTATTCTAATTACTGCTTTGATTCTGCTGTCTATTAGGATAACCATGTCTACCTTGTCTTTGTTGATTAAATGCTGTAACTTGGCCCCTACCACCAACACCATAACAAAAACGCATCAATTCTTCTACTGTCTTGCTTATTATTGTCCAACTTTCATAAGCATATGAAACTATTGAAATACTATGACTTAGTTCTCAAACTGATTTATTTGCTCTTCAAATTTTAAAATCTTGGGCAGCAGATTTGTGTAATGCAATAAGTCATTTGCTTTCTTGACTGCTGCTTCCATGAGTCTTTGTGCTCGATCCAAGCAAAATGCAATCTTTGACAACGTCAATCTTTTCTCCATTTATCCAGTGGTAAGAATTTCCATTTTATTTACATTGAGGGGCAACTCATACCAAAGGCTGTGATCTTTGATTTCTCTCAAATAAGTCCTTTTTATTTCAGCATGCAAGATTGTAGCATCTGTGTATCACTGGTTGTTAATAAGTCTCCTTCCCATCCTGATGCCATGTTCTTCTTCATATAATCCAGCTTCTCAGATTATTTTAAGCCATTCCGTATCCCCGTATTTTGTTCCAATGACAGCCTCTTGGTCTATGTACAGGTTCCACATGAGCAAAATTAAATGTTACAGAATACTCATTCTCTGCAATATTGTCCATAGGTTGTCATGATCCACACAATCAAAAGCACTCTTATAGTCAATAAAGCACAGGTAAACCAATTTCTGGTATTTGTTTTCAGTCAAGACCCATCTGACATCAGCAATGATATCCCTCCTGTCCTGTACTCCTCTGAATCTGACTTGAACCTTTGGCAATTCACTGACAATGAGCCACATTTTGTTTCAGCCATTTAAAAATTATCTTTAGCAAAACTTCACTTGCCTATGACATTGATAATACTGTAGAATATCTGCATTCTATTGGGTCACCTCTCTTTGGAATGGGCACAAATATGGATCTTTTCTTATCAGCTGGTTTAGTATTGGTTGAATAATAGTGTTATTAACTTGTCTTCCTTGTAGGCATAAGGATATTATTCTATCACAGAGAACAATATACTTCAAGATAGATCTTGAAATATTCTTTTTGATGATGAATGTGATGCCTTTCCTCTTCAATTTGTTATTCCCAGAATAGAAAACCATGTGATTGTCAGATTCAAGTTGTCCATTTCAGTTCACTAATGCCTAGGATATTTGTGTCTATGGGTTCCATTTCATTTTTTGACAATTTCCAATTGTCCTAGGTTCATACTTCTTGCATTCCATATTCTGATTTTTAATACATATTTGAAACTGTTTCTCCCCATTCTGAGCTGTCCACTATCAGTAAATGAACATTCTGAAAGCCTTATTAAATTCATGCCATCATAGTCAATTCTACAGCTGTTCCCCAGTCACATTTTGAGTGTCTTACAACCTGAGGGGCTCATCTTTTGGCAATATCTAACAATATTCTGGTAATCTTCATCATGTTTCAATATTCAATATTCTGGGGCTATGTGACAGTGTTCCAGTGCTATTCATAACATTTTCAGCATCTAAACATTTCGAAGTTATCTGCCTCTCCTTTTGTCTTAGTCTGGAAGCTCAGCTGAAACTGTCTACCATGGATGAACCTGCTGTTATTTAAAATACCAGTGGCATAGTGCAAAATCACAGCAACTCACAAACTACCACAGTACAGCAAACTGACAGATGACTGGTTAGATGTCTTAGTTCTGTTAGGGCAGCGCCCACTGTCAAATTTGGCTTGCACAATTCAGCAATCTCAGCAGTCTTTGAGGGCTGGGACATCTTTCACAAACTTGTTACTCACTGCTGTGGTAAAAGTTGTTCTCTGGTCATTACATATGTGGGTTTGTCCTGATTCATCTACTCTAGTATGCCAATTTCCCAAAGCCTTTGGATTCCTTCCTCTATAGAATACCAAGGCAGGTCTGGTACTTCAAAATGATATATTTTTGGTCACCATGAAATCCATGCTTCAGTGAACCAACCAAATTAACTATTACCTCCTCTCCTAACCTCTTCAGCTGAAACACTCAAATGTCCCCATCCCAACTTTCAGGATCTCATTTCTTATCATTCAGATCCCTCACATGAGTATCAAACACCATTCCAGGTTGGAGTTGAGATAGTATTGTAATTCAGCCACTCTTACAACAAGACTCTGGATTTGGTTTTTGGTAATATCAGCTCTGATACCACAAGAAATTAGGCTTTTTTTTTTTTTTTTCAGGGCACAAGTGGGAGCTTTGAGGTCTTTATGTGACATTTGAACTGTGACTCCATAGCCCGGCATGCATCTCTTTCTTTTACAACTTGCTCAGTTATAAGTAGGAACTAGCCAAACAGCTTTTCTATACTTCACATCCTGACAAAATTGCAGAATAGTATCATGCACACCACGATCACCCAGAGCCTCACTTTTCCAATATTTGATCTATTGGAGGTGATATTTTTCATGTTAATATTGCCACCTCACACCATGGTTTAGCATCATCCTCACTCTCTTTACAAGTTGTTTTTGTTGTTAAGGGCTATAGAGTGGGTTTCAACTCATATTGACTGTGTAAGTGTTCCTAAGGAATAGTTGGTGGATTTGAACTGCCGATCTTGTAGTTCACAGTCTAATGCTTATCCTACATGACCATACCAGGAGTGGCTGGGTTTTCTAGAGAATTAAAAATGGTGAAGCTTATATATGAACTGGGGAAGAGCTGCACCTTCAAAGTAGAGTTTATATATATATAAATCTTAAGGTCAGCAGTTCGAAACTACCAGCTATTCCACTGGAGAAAGATGAGGTGAACCATATTGTCTAGCTCAGAATGGCCAGTATCGGTCCATTTTAGCTTACTAATGCCCAGGGTATCAATCTTTCTGCATTCCATTTAATTTTTGATAACTTCAAATTTGTCTAGATTCATACTTCCTACATTTAATGCTCTGATTATTAATGGATGTTTGCAGCTGTTTCTTTTCATTTTGGGCTGTGCCCCATGAGCTAATGAAGGCTCTGAAAGCTTGCTCCATCCATGCCATTCAGGTCAAGTCTACTTTGAAGGTGCAGCTCTTCCCCAGTTCTATTTTGAGCGCCTTCCAACCTGAGGTGCTCACATCCCAGCATTATATCAGACAGTATTCCACTGCTATTAACAGGTTTTCAATGGTTAACTTTTCAGAATTGGTTCACTTCTTCTCTTCCTAGTCTATTTTACTCTGGAAGCTCTGTTGAAACCTGCCCATCATGTGTGATCCTGTTGGTATTTAAAGTATGCAAGGCATGACTTCTAGCATCATAGCAACACAAAAACCTCCATAGTTTGACAAACTGACATAGGAGTACTGGCAGTTGGAAACTATATCATCTTAAAACTGAAACTAAAGATACAAGTGATTGCATTTTACAGTTATGAAAACTATTGCCTAAATAACATATATAACTTGTACTGCATTCTTCAGCTAGCTAGGGAGGGATCAAATTATCAATGCCTCACACTATGTGTAAGCATCTAGGGGTGAAGTCAAATTATGTGATTTATAATGAGACTTAGTTTTAGCTGGTAGTGTACTGGTTGTGAGTCGGCCTGCTAACCTCAAGGTCAACAGTTAGAAACTATTAGCTGTTTAGTGGGAGAAAGATGAGACTTTCTGCTCCTGTAAAGATGTACAGACTTGGAAACACTGTGCGGGGTCGCTACGAGTCAGTACACTACCACCACCATATTTTACATATCATAAAACACACTCTATTAAAGTATACAATTCAATCATTTAACAAGTGGTGCAAACCTCTCCATATATCACTTTTAGATCATTGATAACTCTCAGTAATATTCCTCGTGTGTCTTTACAGGTAATCCTCATCCCAACCCCTAACCTTTGGTAACTGTTGGTCTATTTTCTGTCTCCATACATTTACTTGCATGGCTTTTAACTTTTTTTAATCTTCAGCTTATTCAATACTAAAATAGGTGTCATTGTATTTTGGTATTGTGAAAAGCAAATTAAATGATGTTTAATATAATATAATGTTTAATGTAAAATATCTTGAAGTTATATTTAGCAATAGCAATCTACTCATTGTTATCATTTGAAATAGAAGACAAGGAGTTACAGGAAACTGAGATCCCAGATTTATGCTGGCATTATATGAACTCTATATGAGAATAGAGTTCAAATTCAAATAAATACGTCTGTTAATATACCTTATCAAATAAAGCAAATGAGACGAGCGATCTTTTCATATTTTCAAGCTTCTTCTTTACCCCCCATGTGTTCCAAATGCTATCTTTGACATTAGGCCTCAGGAAGTGATGAATCAGTTGAATCCTAGGTCTTTTGGTCTGAGAACACCTGTTAATGGAGCCAATTAAGGCAGAGGATGACAGAGATTTGGAGAAGATGCTGACACTTGTCCAGGAGGAACTGTGCTGAGACTACCATGGAAGTCTTAAATAAACCACCAGACAGCTGTTGAAGGAGAAGGATTCTGAATGTCTTTGCCCAAGTGAGACTTTAGGTAACAGTAATGAAGTCAATGTCTTTGGGTTCTTTAGTTTAATAAATGTGCCTTCCTAGATATGAAGACATCATAGCAATGCTATTTCACATAGGAAAGTCTTACATTTGAAAAGAACATGCTAAAAATATCTATTCTTCACATTTCAGGAAACTTTGCTTTCACCAGTACATCAAGTGACAGAAATAGAAAAAGTTTAGAGCATTGATATGCTCATTCCATGCTACGTACATGTAGTTAACAACATTCTTGAACATGAGTGTCACTCACTATTTTGGAAGAAAGACTGGAGACAGGATGAATATTTTTGCCACACTGGTTAATTATAGCCAACTCAATGTAGATACAAGTGATCCAAATCTTTAATATTAATCACATAAATGAACTAAAAGTAATTACTTGGGTGATTAAAAGCTTCATAGAAATGAACCCCAACTTAGTCCAGACAACTAAATATAGCATGGAACAAAAGAAAAGAAACAAAAAATCCAAACAACTAGACATTTTAAAAAATTCTGTGTAGTTCTTCTAATATCCATGCAGAGTATTGTTCAGTTGGTGCACTCAACTAAACATTCAAAATGAGAAGTATTTAGTGATCACATATGAGGAAGAGACTTGTCAAAAGAGTGATTAATATATTTAATAAATAAGGTTTCAAAAACACTTGAGACCTCATTGCTGGTCCCTTTATTTGTGATCACTCTCCCCAAAATTAAATATTCTTTCTTCTTTTATTTTTTAAAGGGGTGGTCAACATTCTCTGATTCAAAATTGTGTTTTAAAGTTTGTCCCACACCCAAAACTACCAACATCACCACCACTATCCATACCACCTTGTCCTATAAAATCAATATTATTATGCTTTTTTTTTTTTTTCCATTTCTAAGCCTAAATATTTCATTTGACTTCTGATACGGTTGTGTACTCTACATAATTAAATGAGTTTTGTAGAATAAATATAATATAAAAAGTGTAATTAAATAAATTCCAATAAAATATCATATTTCTAGTGAATTGTGTGTTTATGAAGAGACTTGATTTGTTTACTTTTAAAATATGAGGAATGCATGATCATACCAAGAACACATACCACATACCAACTGAGTAAATAAGACAACTGTGTAAATAAGGGCTCACCAAGAAATATGAAAAGGGATGTTCACATGTAGATCAGGGATCTTAACTCTAATGAAAAAATTTACCTTGACCTTGTTACATGCATTTGCTTGAATGCAGTAACAGGCATGGCTTTAATATCACTGCTGTCAATGACATCTCATTGGCTCCAACTCACAGTCATACGTAAAGTAGAACAGAGCACTCCCCAGTCCTCAAAATCACTGTAATGTTTGAGCCTATGGTTGCAGCCACTGAGTCAATCCATCTCTTTGATGCTTTTTCTTTTTTCACTAATACTTTACTTTACCAAGAATGATATACCAAATTTAACTTTCCTCGCTTCTAGCAAGTGTCCTGATTGTACTTCTTCAAGTTAGACTTAGTCATTGGTGGTCAATGATATATTCAATGTTCTTTGCCAACACTATAATTCAAATGTATCGGTTCTTTTTGTGTCTTCCTTATTTGGTAAATAACTTGTAAATACTTATGAGGTGACTAAAAATACCATGGTTTGGGATAGGCATATTTTCTTTTTAAAGTAACATTTTTAGGTTTTGACAATTTAAAGAATCTTTTCCAGAAGATTTGCTCAGGAAATGCATTCTTTGTTTTCATGAATGCTGCATTTATAGGTTTTGATTTTGGATCCAAGTCTATAATGTTGTTGTTATTGTTGCTAAGTGCCATTGAGTCTGTTCTGACTCATAGTGACCCTGTATAGGGTTTCTGAGGAGCAGTTGATGGATTTAAACTGCACACCTTACATCTCACCCTGACCTTGCAGTCTGGCATATCATCCTGCAGCACCACATCAGGACTCCATATCAATTTTTTTTTTTTTCCAAAACACTCAGGCATATATAATAATTTACACCTCTAAAGGGCACAATCTGCAAGTCAGCCTCCTGGCCACCAGCTCTTAGTCCCTCTCTTCCCATGAATCTAGAGTGCTCAGCCACTCCCCCTCTCCATGACCCCATCTCTGCCTTTGTCTCTGGCATTGCTGCTTCTCTGGATAAGGTCCCATATTCTGCTTGTTTTCTTCTTCCTTGATGGTCCTAGGGTCCTCTGTTTCTGGACTGTAAGAGTAACCATGCCCCTGTGTTTGTAACAAAACTTCTACCTTTACAATTGTGAGAGTCGCAATTAGTCATGATAACAATTATTCTCTATTAAATCATATGAGACTTATCCCCATCTCTTTTCACCAGACCCATATAGACAAGATGAAAACTATTCCATGCAGACTCTTTCTTCACCCACACATTCTTAAAATAACTCCCTTTTGAAACCTTGTAAACCAGTCACTTCGTGCCTTTATTGGCATCTCATTTTAGGTAGCCAATGTCTAAATGGCCTGTTCCTATGTACCCTGTTTACAGACGGGATAGCATTGATACTTGATGTGAAGACATCTTCCCTCTCTGTTGGTATTTAGAGTTATTACCTTCATGAGTACAGGGCAGGTTCATCAAATTGTAGCAATTTATCCTTGTTTCATTCATTCATTCATTCATTTATTTATTTATTTATTTATTTATTTATTTGGGGGGGGGTATCTTCCTCTAGTAGAGTTCTGATTATCAAGCCATTGAGGCTAGGTCAAATGGGTGGTCTACGAGTTTGGGTGTTCTTGTGCATCTCCCCTCACTTCATATCAGCTGGATGGTTCATCTCAGCTCTCGCCCTCTGTGGCTATGTCCTTGTCCATGGGCTCAAGTGTCCCTAGGTCTCACCACACTTTGGACCAACCAGCCCTTCCTCTTCTCTCTCTCATCTCCAGGTGTCACTGCATTTTTGTCTTTTTAAAGACACTTTAAAAAGATCTTGTGCAGCAGATTTGCCTAATTAAATACATCATTTGATTTCTTGACTGCTGCTTCAATGAATGTTGATGGTTGATCCAAGAAGAATGAAGTCCTTGACAACTTCAATATTTCTCCATTGATAAGAGTGTTGTTTATTGGTCCAGTGGTAAGGATTTTTGCTTTCTTTGCAATGAGATGCAATCCATACTGAAGGCTGTGGTCTTGGATCTTCATCAGTAAGTATTTTAAGTCCTCTTCACTTTCAGCAAGCAAGGTTGTATCATCTACATATCCCAAGTTGTTAATGAGTCTTCCTTCAATCCTGATGACACATTTTTCTTCATATATCCCAGCTTCTCAGATTATTTACTCAGCATACATGTTGAATAAGTATGGTGAAAGAACACTACCCTGTCACACACATTTCTTAATTTTAAACCATTCAATGTTCCCATGTCCTGTTTGAACAACTGTCTCTTGATCCATATACAGATTACTCCTCATGAGCACAATTAAGTGTTCCGGAATACTCATGCTTCAAAATGTTGTCCGTAGCTTGTCATGATCCACACAATCAAAAGTCTTTGTGCAGTCACTAAAGCACAGGTAAACATCTTTCTGGTGTTCTCTGCTTTCAGCCAAGATACATCAGACATCAGCAATGGTATCCCTCGTTTCCCATACACTTCTGAATCTGGCTTGGACCTCTGAAAGTTCTCTGTCAATGTATGCTTGCAGCCATTTCTGTATTACCTTTAGTAAAACTTTACTCACATAGGATAGCAAATATTTTGTCTGACAATTTCTGCATTCCATTGGGTCACTTCTCTTTGGAATGGACACAAATACACATCTCTTCCAATCAGTTGGCCAGATAGTTGTCTTCCAAATTTCTTGGCATCGATGAGTGAATGTCTGCTGTGCTGCCTCACTGTCTTGAAAGATTTCAGTTTGTATTCCATCAATTCTTGGAGCTTTGTTCTTTGCCAATTCCTTCAATGCACCTTGGACTTCCTCCTTAAGTATCATTGGCCCTTGATCATACGCGACCTCTTGAAACAGTTGAACATCAAACACTTCCTTTTGGTACAGTGATCTGTGTATTCCTTCCATCTGCTTTTAATGCTTTCTGTATCATTCAATAATTTGCCCAGAGAATCCTTCAGTAACGAAAGTTGAGGCTTGAAATTTTTTTCAGTTTCCACACCTTGAAAAATACTGAGCATGTTCTTCCCTTTTGATTTTCTGACTCGAGGTCTTCGGACATTTCATTGTAATATTTGACTTTGTCTTCTCAAGCTCACCTTTAAAATTTTCTGTTCAACTCTTGTACCTCCTCATTTCTTCCATTTGCTTTAGCATCTCTATGCTGTAGAGTAAGTTTCAGTGTCTCTTCTGATGTCCATTTTGATCTTTTCCTTCTTTCCTGTCTCGTTAATGTCTTTTTGATTTCTTCCTGTATGATAATTTTGATGTCATCCAACAACTCTTTTGGTCTTCAGTCTTTAGTGTTTAATGTATTAAATCTGTTCTTCAGATGCTCTCTAAGTTCAGGTGGGATATATTAAAGGTGTTATTATGGTTCTCGTGGATTTGTTTTTATTTTATTCAGTTTCAGTTTGAATTTGCATATGAGCAATTAATGGTCTATTCCACAATCTTGCCCTGACCTTGTTTTGGCTGATGATTTGGAGCTTTTCTACTGTCTCTTTCCGCAGATATAGTCAATTTGATTTCTATATATTCCATCTGGTGAGGTCCGTGTTTATTATTGTCTCTTATGTTGTCTAAAGAAGGCATTCGAAATGAACAAATCATTGGTTTTGCAGAATTCTATAATGTAATCTCTAGCATCATTTCTATTACCAAGGCCATATTTTCCAGTTACTGATCCTTCCTCTTTGTTTCCAATCTTTGCATTCCAATCACCAGTAATCATTAATACATCTTGATTGCATATTTGATCAATTTCAGATTGAAGAAGTTGGTAGAATTCTTTTATTTCATCCTCACTGGTTTAGTGGTTGGTGAGTAAAATTTAATAATAGTGGTATTAACTGGTTTTCCTTGTAGGACCATAAATATCTTCTCACAGACAGTGTTGCACCTCATGACTGATCTTGGTATATTCTTTATGACAATGAATGCAACACCGCTCCTCTTCAATTTGTCATTGTCAGCATAGTAATCCATGCTGTCAAATTAAAAATGGTCAATACCAGTCCATTTCAGCTTATTAATGCCTGAGATATTGATGTTTATGTGTTCTATTTCATTTTTGATAATTTCCAATTTTCCTTGATTCATACTTCATACATTCCATGTTCCAATTTTCAATGGATGTTTACAGTGGTTTCTCTTCATTTTGAGTTGTACCCCATCAGCAAATGAAAGTCCCACATGCTTTTCTCCTATGGGCTTTACTCCATTCACGTCATCACAGTGAACTCTACTTCGAGGAGGCAGCTCTTCCCCAGTTGCATTTTGAGTGATTTCCAACCTGAGGGGCTCATTTTCTGGCACTCTATCTGACAGTGTTTCTCTGCTATTCATAAGGTTTTCAGTGACTAAATATTTGGAAGTAGTTCATCACTCCTTCTTCCTAGTCTCTTTGTCTGGAAGCTCATATTATACTGACCACCATGGATGGCTCTGCTGGTATTTAAAATACCATTGGCATAGCTTCCAGAATCACAGCAACTTCCAAGCCACCAAGCCACAGTATGACAAACTGACAGATGAGTGGTGGCTCTAATTATTACATATATACATATTTTGACTTGCAAGTACCTGTGTCACCAAAACAAACATTTTGTTTAAAAATTACTATCTCCAAAATCTCAACTTTCTACTTATCAGTCAAGGTAAAAAACATTTCAAAAGTAATTATGATAAAGAATTAGGACTCATTTCTAAGAAAAAGGCAGGTTTTTACAATTTCTCAGGAAGACAACATATGTCTTGTATCTTTTTCACCTCATATATCCTTTAAAGAGGTCTTTTGCAGATTTGCCTAATGTGATGTATCTATTGATTTCTTGAGTATCAATTCCATAAGTGTTGAGTGTAGATCCAAGCTAAAGGAATTCTTTGACAACTTCAATCTTGTCTTCATTTATAATAATGTTATTTACTTATTTAGTTGTGAAGATTTTTGTTTTCATTGAGGTGCAACTCATGCTCATTATTAGTGGTGTAACTTATGTTACTTACTATGTCTGAAACTTGTCCTTTTCTATTCCTCAATATGAATAGTCTGAGTGATTTGCTCATCCTTTAAAAATGGATATTGCTTAGTGCCTTCAAGTTGTCTCCAACTCATAGTCACTCTGTATAGGGCTTCTGAGGAGAGTGCTGGGTTGGAACAGCTGACTGTGTGCTTTGCAGTCTAATGCTGATCCTACAGCACCACACCAGGTGTCCAAATATTGGATAGCTATTTGATAGATCATTTTGTTCCATTCTCTTTCAACTCTCTGTCTGTCTTCAGTATGTACCACTTTTCATCATATTGCCCCACTTTTATTCTCCCACCTTGGATAGTTTTTAGCATATTTTAAGACTTGTGTCCTGGAAATTAAAAAAAAAAAAAAAAAAAGATTTGTCAACTACTGACCAAAGTGCGCCAGAGTCTTAGTAATGACATATTTCCTTACTTCCCTTCACTGTGTCCTTGCATTGTATGTGTGTACTTGTACATGTGTGCCTTTAAAATATACAATCTTATTTTTGTCCGTGGGTCATATTATACTACACCGGACATTGGTGACAGAGAATAATAGTTAGATTTGTGGACTTACATAAACTTGGGGGACAATAATGATTTTGTGCTTGACTATTAACCTAAAGGATGGAGGTTCAAACACACCCTGTGTTCTCATTCTAATAGGTCACAACCATGAAAACACTAGGTTTGATAGTTCCATTCTGTGCACATGCGCTCACCATGAATCAGACTCTATGGCAACTGTATTTTCTTTAATTTTTAATGTCTTTTGAATTCAATGACCTTTGCTTTCTCTTTGCCATCTCTCTATTCACTTCCCCCACTCCCAACAATGGTGGCTCACACCATTTTTGTCTCAATTGTTTTTAATATTTGCTTCTATCATTTCTTACCATTAAGATGGCTTATGAAAAATGAAAATATCATGCAAATGCACAATGGATATACTAAAGAGAAAATAAGTTGAAGAATGAGGAGGATAAATAAGGAGAATTAAATCTGAAGAAGAGCACAGGTAATTTTTATCCCCCTATGTGAATTCCTGAAAGGGATTGTTTTACCTAGAGAATTGTTTTCTGATATCAGGCACTTACCTCAAGCCATTCACATCTCTATTACAATGTTCCCTGATTCCTTAATTGTTACTTGTCACTGAGCCAAAACAAGAAAGCAGAAAAATCTGGAAAATTGCAAAATAAGGTTGCCAATGGAGAATGTAAACAAAGCAAAGAGAACAATCCTAACATCTAAGCACTAATTCGAAAAACTCATCTGTCAAGAAATGCTAGCGATGTGCCTCATTTGATTTATTTACCAATTAATATGTCTATTTATGTATTTTGCCCTTTTCTCTGTTAGCTACATGCACATTTATTCCAAAATAGTGTTTTGAAGCTAAACTCTCCCACCCTCAGAAACAAAATGATAATTGAAATAACATAATAAATGCAATGTCTTTTCCATTTCTCCATCTTAATTTTTCCATGCATCCCAGACATTACAAAACCAAATTACATTTTTGCATATTATATCAAAACAAGTGCAATCACAATAACCATTTATTTCTCAGCATTTTCATTTATTTTTTAATGAACTTTCCCTGAGGACATTCTCACAATTGAGTATTTATTTATTATAAGCAACAAAAGAAATCTTGATTGTTCCAACTGTGACAGAGAAACTTACTTTGATAAGCATACAGTAGATGAAACAAGTATTAATAATAATAATGGTAAGCATTTTGATGCTCTAGAATTTAAAGAAACTAAAATGAATGAAGAGGTACTTGGTTAAGATGTTCAATTTTCCATTCTTTTGTTGATTATTCTATTCCATTTTTCCAGGATCAAATGAAACATCTATATACGAATGTGTCCACATACTAATATTACTTAAAAGAAGAAAGCAATGAAAAATAATTTTTTTCTGGTAATGATAAAGCCTCTGAAAAATCAATGTTTTTTACTTGGACATTTAGTAGAAATAGCAATGTTTGTGATAGGTAGCTCATCTTTGTTTAAAGACTACGTTTTAATTTCTTTCTTTAGTTCATAAAACTGTTGGTCCACTATTATATAGTTACTTACATAATAATTACTAGATTCATTCACTCACTTATTCATTGTCATTTATTTCATGAAGGGACAGAGCTACGCTCTTGATCAAGTCCCTAAAAATGAATGCAATGACTTTGACCCTGATCTCTATGACTGATTAATGTTTGTGATCCACTAATATTAATGAAAATAACTTCAACCAAAAGCCATTCATTCTATCAATTCTACCCGACAAGCAATACTGGTGTGAGTTAAACTACATGGTAACAATTACTGCATGAAAGCTCAGATTCTGGGAAGAGGATCCTTTACCACTACTTTGACCATATCCTCTGGATTCTTAGATATATACCTGATATAAAAATGGACTGTCCTTTCCTTTACTAGTGACAGTGCTGGTAGTAGTGGTGATAATATAAAAGATAAGTCAAAATGGCATGTGAAAGCCTTTCTACCCTCTGAAATATATGCTACAATTTGCATGGCCTTTAATAGCTTACCTCATTTCTAATTCTCCTCAACATTGCAGGCTTCTCAGTTTGCTGTGTGTGTGTGTGTGTGTGTGTGTGTGTGTGTGTGTGTGTACTTGTGTCTTTTTCTTTTTCTTTTTTTTTAGCAAAAAGACAACATAAGAAAAGCCTCCACAAGTGCTTTCTGGATAAAGAAGATCATAATGAACCAACTGCCTAACTTACTAAATACACTGGCTGCAGACAAGCATTGCAAGTTATTCCTCTAAGGTAAATAGAAAAACTGGGTTGAGGTAGAGATAACAAAGACAAAATTTATCACTGTGGAAAGATAACATATTTTGAAGTATCACTTAATTTGTGGGATTCAATGTAAAGGAGATAGTGGTATATGATATCATGTAAGTTTGAAAACTGTAACTATTTAAATTAATGAAGGCTCTATTAAAAACAATAACAAAATATCTTCAGGTGAATTAAAGACCTAAACAAAAAGAAAAAAATCAGAGAAGACAGATTTGAAGAAACCTCTACAAATTCACATAAAATAATTCTAAAGATACTTAAAAAGTTGCTATCAAGAAAAACATAGTTTAACTACATTAAAACAGAGAACATTCATTTTAAAACCTCAATACACTGTAGAGAGAGGGGCAAAAAAACAAGTCTCCAACTGGGAGAAAATATTTGAAACACATAAAACTGACCAAGTATAACTATTCAAATAAGAGTTAAATTCTTAAAAACACAACTCAATAGAAAAATATTCAATAGACGTTAACAGACATTTCACAGAAAAGAAAACCCAGAGGACCAATAAACATATGCTCCACCTCATTAGTAATAAGGGAAAGAGCTTTAAACCCATCATAATGGTTAAAAGAGAAAGTCTTACCACATCTAGTATTGCCAAGGATGTAAATGATAGAACCACTCACGGACGCCTAGATGTCTATCCATATTGCAAGAGTCCACCCATGTTGCAGACATATTCATAATTGCATTGTTGGTAATGGCAAATGAGGGAAACAAGCCATGTTCTCATCGATACAGGATACAATGAATTTGTAATCCTCCACATGTTACTGTTGTTAGTTGCTGTGAGATAATTTGTTTAACATGCAAATTGAAAAAGTAGTAAATGCATAAAACCCTGTTGCACACCTTTCCTGATTTAAAATCTCTCATTATCCCCTTGTTCTGTTTGAATGACTGTCTCTTGGTCTATGAACAGGTTTCTCATAAGTACAATGAAGTGTTCTAGAATTCACAGTTTTCATAAAGTTATCCATAGTTTGTCATGATCCACAAAGTGGAATGCCTTTTGCCATAAACATCATCTGAAACTGTCAGCAAAGATCTGTCAGTAATGATATCCCTCATTCCACGTCCTCTTCTGAATCCAGCTTGAATTTCTGGCAGCTCTTGTCAAAGTGCTGATGCAACTAATTTTTAATTACCTCCAGCAAAGTTTAGCGGCATGTGGTATTGATAATATTGTCTGATAATCCCCTTATTCCTTAGGGTCACCTTTCTTTGATGATTACAACTATGGATCGCTTCCAGTCAGTTGGCCATATAACTTCCAGATTAGACTAGTGAGTGAGTGAATGCTTCCAGTGCTGCTTCAGTTTGTTGAAACATTTCACATGCTATTCTGTGACTTCTTGGAGCCTTGCTTTTCGCTAATGCCATCAGTGCAACTTAGACTTCTTACTTCAAAATCATTATTAGCTCTTGATTATATGCTATGTCCTGAGACAGTTGAATGTGGGACAATTCTTTTTGCTGCAATTATTCTGTCCATTTCTTTCATCTTCTATTGGTGCTTCCTGCATCATTCGATATGTTGCTCATGTTTGTTTTAAAGTGCCAACAAATCGATTCTGAATCACAGTGACCTCGTGCAGGGTTTCTGAAGTGTGGCTGGTGTATTTGAACCATCAACCTTGTCTCAGTAGTAGTGTCTACAACATCACACCAAGACTCCATGTGGTTCACAGACATTTTCAATATTACATATAGAGGCTTAAATTCTTTCTCCAGTTCTTTCAGCTTGAGAAATGTTGAGCATTTGAATTTCTAGTCCTAGGTCTTTGAATTCTTTGTTATAATACTTTGTCCTATCAAGTATGTCTGCTTTTTGGAATTTTCTGTTCAGCAGTATTACCTCCTCATTTCTTCTATTCTCCTTAGCTTCTCTATGTCCAGAGTCTCTTCTGACAACCATTTTGGTGTTTTTTGTTTTTTGTTTTTCTTTCCTGTCTTTTTTTTCTTAAATGATTTATTGTGAATTATGTGATAGTATAAATGGGAGAACATTAGTTTTACATTCATTCTATCGTATATCGTCTCATTGCTATGGTTACAATCCCCTCATGCAATCTTTCCCCGTGCACCCCAGGTCTTCAGCACACAGTCGCTCTCCCTCTCTGGATCTAAAGTCTCCAGCTGCTCCATCGCTCCACGTTATCATCTCTGGCTCCATTTCAGGCATCACTGCTTCTCTGGGTAGGGTCCCGCTCTCTGCTCTTCTCCCTTGATGGTCCTAGAGACCTCTGCTCCCAGATTGAAAAGTCAATCACTCCCCTCCTTGCTATAAAATGTCCACCTTTACATTTCCAACCCTCACAAACAGTCTTGATAACTATTATTCACTTTTGTACCACAAAAGACCCGTTTGCATTTCACTGCATCAGCCCCGCCTAGTCAGATTGAATACTACTCACTGGAGATTCTACCTTCCTCCAGGCCCTCTGGGTCTAGGTTCCCCTTGTAAGCCAGTCACTTCTTGCCTTTGTAGCCCTCCACCCCCCCATTTTGGGTAGCCAATGTCCAAGTTGCCCATCCCTGTCTACTCTGTGTGTGGAGGGTGTGGGAATGATTCTTGCTGTAAGGACTTGTTACCTCTTTTGAGCTACTGCTTCCATAGGTGTAGGTCTTTCCTATCTTTTTAATGATCTTTTGCTTTCTTCTTGTATGATATTCTAGATGCCAGCTCTAACTCAACTGGTCTTCAGTCATTAGTGGTCAAAACATAAAACCTGTTCTTGAGATAGTCTCTAAATCAGATGGGGTATACTTAATGTTATATTTTAGTGCTCCTGGACTTTAATTTTCTTCAGCTTCAACCTGTTTTTGATTTTTGTTTTTCAGTCACTAATAATTAAAAATGTGCTTTGAATGCATGGTTGATCAAATTCAGACTGAATGAGCTGTCAGAATTCTTTAACGTCTTCATCATTGACTTGTCTTTTGTATGTACATTTGAATAAGAATGGTATTAACTAGTCTTCTTTGTAGACATGTAGATATTATCATTCCACAAATAGCATTATGGTTCAATACAGATCTTGAAATGTTCTTTTTGATGATGAAGGCCATGCAATTCCTCCTTAAATTCTTATTCACAGCATAGTAAACCATATGTTTGCCTGATTCCAAATGATCAATTTCTGTCCAGTTCAGCTCACTAATGCCTGAGATATTGATCTTTATTCCATTTTATTTTTGATGACTTCTAATGTTCTGAGATTCATAATTCATACGTAGCACATTCTGGTTTTTAATGGCTATTTTTAGCTATTTCTTCTCATTTTGAGTTGCGCTCAACCAGCAAATGAAAAAGTACTAAAAACTGCTCTATGCATGTCATTTAGGTTGACTCCAAATTGAGACTCATCTTATGTCACTATGTCAAACAATGCTTGCTGATATTCATAAAATTTTCAGTGGCTAATTCCTCAAAAATAGTCTCTTATGTCTTAGTCCTAATCTGTTTTTAATCTGAAAATTCTTCTGAAATCTGTCCACCATGGATGACCCCACTGGTATCTGCAGCACCAGTGGCCTAGCTTTCAGAATCACAGCAATAAGCCACCACAGTACAACCAACTGACAGACATGTGAGTGTGTGTCCTCCACATAGGTAAGTCTAAAAACACAATATTGAACAAAAAAGCATGTTCTAAGAGATTATACATTGTGTAATAAAAATGGTAACAAGTTCAAAATGGAGCCACGTGATGCAATACAGCACCAAATCAATAAAGTAGGTTCTCTCCTGGAAAGGAACAGAGTGTGATCAGAAAAGGTCACAGATTCACATCTAAGGTATTATTAATGCTCAAATTTAATCTGAGTTGTGTGCACACCAGGGTTTTTGTTTGATTATTATCTTTAAAACTGTACACACATATTTTATTTACTCCTCTGTAAGCACGATGAGTAATATAAATGAAATAAAAACAACCATGAATAGAATTATTCATTGAAATAAGAAGGAGTCTATGGCCTATAGAATTTCCACACAGAAGTTTCAATGATTGCATTGTGATGGCTTCTAACCATCACTATTGAGCTTAACAAGAAACCGATAGGGATAGTCTCAAAAGTATAATCCACTTTAGTAGAAATGGTAATGCTACTCTCATCCTTTATAATAACAGTTACCATTTGTACCACCCATATTCCACTTCCCTCTTTTAATTTGTTTTTTTCCCCCAAAGGTCCACACCTGTGAGACTTCTTACATCCATGATACCTCATGGTAAAGGGAATGACTTTATTGGAAAGGTAGAAGTTACCACCATCTCCAAGATCTTAGTGGATGAATGACATATTCTATTTTCACTCAAGAGGCATAGTGACAGAGTGACACGTACTTTCCATGCTGGAGCTCCTCTGACTTAGAGCCTCTTCTAGGAGCTCTGGTGGCACAATGTGTAAACACAATACTTCTAACTGAATGGTTGGTTTGAAACCACCAAATATTCTGGGAGAAAGCAGTCTGCTTCTGTGAAGATTCTACAACCTTAGAAACCATGTGGGGAAGTTCTGCTGTATTCTAAAGGGTTACTATTAGTTGAAATAAAATTACTGTCAAGGATTTCATTTTGATTGGACTTTTTAAAATTCTCTGAACTGATTTTCCCACTTTTTTTTTTTTTTTAGATATCACATGTACGCTAATCCTATAATGCTTCAGCTAACTGCAAACCCAAGTACTCTGAATATAACTAGCATGCCACAATTCATCAACATTTTCTTTTTTTAGAGAACCATAACTTGGGCTCTAGCATAAAATAAAGGGGTTTTGTTATTGTTGTTGTTCTTAATAGGCAATATTTTCTAGAATAAGTCCAAAACAACAGTGGATTTTGTTCCTATTTTCTAAATGAGGATCTATACATGTTCAATATACAGCCTTGCTTGTTTAAAGTGTAAAGGACTTAAAATACGTAGAAATGAAGAACTAAGATGACAGTCTTTGGTATGGGTTGCACCTCAATGTAAAGAAAACAAAAATCCTCACCAGTGGCTCAATAAATGACATCATACTAAATGAAGAAAAGACTGAAGTTATCAAAGACTCCATTTTACTTAGATCCATCATTGGTGGAAAAAGTCAAGAAATCAAAATGTATTGCATTGGGTAAATGTACTATAGAATACCTCTTTATAGGAGTCATGGTATGGTTCTGTGGATTAATGTGCCAGACTGAAAAGCCGTTTGAACTACAGGGTCAGTGGTTCAAGCTCACCAGTCGCTCCTTGGAAACCCTATATAGGGTCACTATGGATCAGAACTGACTCAATGGCACTTAACAACAATAACAACAATAGTGTTCAAGAGTAAAGATGTCAGTTTAAGGACTGAGGTGTGCTTGATCCAAGCCATGGTATTTTCAATAGCCTCATATGCATATGGAGTCCTTGTGTGGCTCTGTAGGATAAGCACTCAACTGCAATGTTGGTTTAAACTACAATATTGACAGCTCAAATCCACCAGCCACTCCTCAGAAACTCTACACAGGGTTGCTATGATTCAGTACCAACTTGATGGCACTTAACAACAACAACCACAGTATATGCATGTAACAGTCAGACAATGAATAAAGAAGACTGGAGAATAATTCATGCATTTGAATTATGGTGTTGATGAAGAAAATTCAAAGTACCAGGGACTGCCAGAAGAACAAAAAACTCTGTGTTGGAAGAAGTACAGCCACAATGCTCTTTAGAAACAGGGATCGCAAGATTTCATCTCTCATATTTATGCTATTTAAAATTTCATTATTGTTTCCTGAATACATATAATTTTTGACATTAAATAAAGGTAATTCCAGATATTATACATATTTTAGATAAATGAACCTGAAATGCTATTAGTTACTAAGTTAAGGATTATTTATTTCATTATATCTGTTATCAGAATCTGCTTTCTTCACCATTCTTATACAGATCTCCTCACAGTTTAACAACACAACTCTTTAGTTTAGAACGTGCTGAAGTATAAGTCCTATTTAACATTGTATATATTTTTTTCAAATAGATTTGCATGCATAACGTGTATTATTTTTAAAATTCTACAAAAGGAATCTTTTTTTTTTCTATTTATCCTGTCTTAAGCAAATATAAAATTCTTTCTTGCTTACCAAACTCGATCTCTTTGAAATCGATCATATAATCTTATTCCTTTGTATCCTCCATTTTAAGACTCAGAGAAGATAAGTGTATTATTACACAGTTTTTTGTAGGGACATGATGTGAATTTTGTATATTAAGAATTGTGTACATATAACTCATTAAAAAGTGAATTTAAGGCAACTTACATAGATATAAAACATAAATCATATAATGTAAATAAAAATGCCAAGTCTCCGAGACAGCTGAGTCAAAGGAAAAACAGTAATAAAATGGAGATTTAAAAAAATGTAAAATTATGTTTGGTTACTTGTTACTGTGCAACAAAACCCATCCCAAAAGCTAGTACCTTAAAATAATACTTTAATATTGTTCTCCACATTTCTGGG
>NW_006408533.1:23557299-23573952 GCF_000296735.1 Chrysochloris asiatica | reverse complement strand
CAAAGGACCTCTGCTCCTGGGCTGCAAAATCAATCAGTCCCTTCCTTTTGTCAAAAAACATCTACCTCTACATTTACAACACTCACAGTCAGTCTTGATGGCAATTATTCACTATTGTACCACAAGAGTCTTATCCCCATTTCCTTTTGCCAGCAGGTCCAAGAATATCATTCTTGGTAAAGTGTAGGGTCAGTGAAAAAGAAGACGACCCCAATGAGAATGCTTTGCACAGTGGTGGCAGCAATGGGCTCAAGACTAACTACTATTGTAAGGATGACACAGGAGCAGGTGGCGTTTTCTCTGTTGGTCATAAGGTTGCTATGTGTTGGGATGAACTCGATGGTACCAAACAACAAACCAACATTGTGCTCAATAATTTTTTAGATAAATATATATGCTCATATTTATTTTGAAATACCAATACCATAGTTATATTTTAGTTTGATATGGAGATAAGACTGATAGAGAATTATTAGGCATTATTACTGATAATGGAAGGCTCTGGTAGCATAATGGTTACGAATTGGGCTGCTAACCCCAAGGTTGGCAGTTGGAAATACCAGCTGTTCTGCCAGAGAAAGATGAGGCTTCCTCCTCCTGTAAAGATTTACAGCCTCAGAAACCCTGTGCAGGGTCACTATGAGTCATAACTGACTCCATGGTACTTAACAACAACAAATTACTGATAATATCATTGTTCCTGATACACGATAACAATGTTCATGATACAATGTACATTCAAGCCTATCTTTCCCATAAACACTGTCGGATCACTATTTCTTTAGGGAAAAAAAAATTGTCAAAAATATGTGTGAGATAAAAAATTGGGTAATATTTTGATTCTGCTATAACTGAGGAAGTATGGATTTATATTTCTACAGGTAATCTCCTTCTGTGTTGTATAATGTGTTACATGTGACTAGATGTATGACAAAGTTACTCAGAACTCTTGATTCTGTGGCTCTCTTTCAAAAACATGGATTTAGAGATGTTATACTGAGTATGACAACAATATATATCTCCTGAGTTTACATTTACACTAATATTAAACCTTCTAAAATGTTATTTTACATGTAGGAAGAGTATTCATATTAAACACAAATATTCTAATTCTTCACAGTTAATTAAATACTCTGAGATGTTTCAAGTTATAAGTAAAGACAGTTTGGGAAATGGAGAGGTATAATTTAGTTTCATTCGTAGGACTGAGGTAAGGGAAGTCCAATGGCACCAGATACCAGTCTTTAAGATAAGAAATCTTCACTGTCACAAAAAAGTAAAACGGGATGTATTTTAAATAGACCCAAGAATCTCTGTCTTGGAACTATTTATTCTGCCCTAAATGAGAATCTTTGAGAAAGAGGATGGGGTTTTTTGTTGTTGTGGTTTTGTTTTTGTTTTCATTAATCTACATTTATTTCTGTAGTTAATTGTTCTGTTGTGAACTATCCTGAAGCTCTTTTTATTTTTTTAAGTTTTTGTTGTGAATTGAGTGATAGTTTACATGGGAGAACATCAGCTTTACATTCATGCTATCATATTTTGTTTCAGTGCAATGATTACAGTCCCCTCCATGCATCATCATTCAACAACATTTGCTTCCATTCCCTCTGTTGTTTTTTTTGGGGGATGTACACTGAAGCACTCAGGATTTTGTAACCATTCAAACAATCAAAGGGCACACCCTGCAAGTCTTCCCACCTCCCCACCCCCAACAGCTGCAAGCACACAGCCCCTCTCCCTCCTTGCTTCTAGAGTCCCCAGCTGCTCCATCTCTCCACATCATCATCTCTGCCTCCATCTCTGGCATCACTGCTTCTCTGGATAGGGTCTTGCACTCTGCTCTTCTCCCTTGATGGTCCCAGGGACCTCTGTTTCTGGACTGCAAGATGAACCACTCCCCTCTTTTTGTCACAAAACTTCTACCTTTACATTTGCAGCCATCACAGTGAGTCCTGACATCAATATTCACTATTGAACCACAAGAGTCTTAGCCACATCTCCTTTCACCAACCTCATCCAGACAGATTGGAAACCACTAAATGGAGATTCTACCTTCCCCTGCACCCTCTGAAACTAAGCTCCCTCTTGAAAACTTGTAAGCCAGTTGCTTCTTACCTTTGTTGTCCCCCCTCCACCCACTTTGAGTAGCCAATGTCTAAGTTGCTCATCCCTGTCAACCGTGTGTACAGAGGGGATGGGAATGATCCTTGCTGTAAAGATTTGTTCCCTCTTTTAAGCTACTACATCCATCAGTATAGGTCAATATTTTTTTAACTAAAATTGATTTTACTTATTATCAAGACCAAGTAATGCTTTTCTGTGATCTTCCTACTTTTATATTTAGAGAATAATAGGAACCTCACACTTTACCTCATGACTACTTCCATATATATGTACCTGATATACATATGGATGTATCTAATACTGTTGTTGATAAATGCCCTCAAGTCAGTTCTGACTTATAGCAATCATATATAGGTTTCCAAGGAATGGCTAGTGGGTTTAAACTATGTACCTTGTGGTTAGTAATTAATTGCTTATCCTACAGCATCACACAAGGATTACAAGTATCTAATTTGTTGTTGTTAAGTGCTTTCAAGTTGGTTTCTGTGTAGGGTTTCCCAGGAGTGGCTGGTGAGTTTGAACCACCAAACTAGCAATTCAAATTGTCGTTGCAGTCCAATGCTTATCCTATAATTCCATACTACTTCTATATAAATAGACATGAGAATGAAATGCCAAAATTTTATCACATACATAGAGACTCATGGGTCATCTATTATTGCTTTTAAGGGAAGTTTATCTTCCCTTTAGAAGAAGCTGACATCAAGTCAAATTAAACTTGACCTGCTATTACCTATGACAAAATCAGGTTTTGTGGCTTATTTTTGTTCTTGTTCATAATTATGAAGTTTTAACTTTTGAATCCATATTCACTCTCTTGTGTTGATTTTTTTCTGTGAAACACCAAAACTGTAGTATGCATCTGAGTCTGTGCATATCTTCATATCTATCTCTGTTTGTCTATACAATGAGTGTAAGATATTAGGATAAAACCCCCTTTCTTACTTTCATAGTGTATGCTCTTATTCCCATGGGAGAGGTATTGATCATAATGTCTTGTGCAGTCAAGGTCAATGAATGCCAATTGATCTATTTCAATGCAGGAAACGAAGGAACAAAGCATGAAGCTACCACCATCCTTTATACTTTATGACTATATTTCTGCTTCTTTCTGATTTCTGGAAAAAGTAACCAAAATTACTAATCAGGGCACAGAGGCATTTTAAAACCAACTATAAGTAAATGGTCAGTTATAGGGATGGCTTGTAGATAGCCGTTCCAGGAGTAGGGTGACTAAATGACCTTTTGAGGATGATTTCAGGTCTATGACTCAATAATAATGCTTATCAGGCTGTTCTAGTTGTCAGACACTAAAATGGGAGTGGGATGCTAGTCTATTATTAGTCACAGGCTTCTGATTAATCTTTTAAGCTAAGGAAACTTATGCTTCAGCCAAGATGCAAAGCTGTCTCCTGAGGTGAGGCCATTAACACGCCATGAATGAGACAGGGTTATCATTAAGGAGGCATGAGGTTCTGATGACCATAGTGAAGTCAAGAGTGGCTGGCTGGCTGTCCAGGCAAAACTGGTTAAGAACTAACACAAGGTCACTGTAAGAAATACCAAGCTATCTGTTCAAATTGAGTATAGTGATTCTCTTCCTCTTTTGTCATCACCCAGGGAATTTCAGCCCACAAATTAGTGAGACGGTAATATCAATGAGAAGTATAAAAACTATGGACTCCAGTGTATACTTCAAGATTGTGAGTACATATGTGTGTTCATACATGTGGTCATGTGATGATATGTGTGTCTGTGTGTGTGTTCTGGCTAATATTTTTAAAAAGAAGAAACAATCTTTGTCTTTTAAAAATACATTAGCAACTGAATGCAAAAGTATGTCCTTTTTCAAATTATTTTTTTTCTTACACAAAGACATCAGAGTTGAAAATTTAGTAATGTATACCTGGTTTGGGCATCTTAGATATTAATCAAAGGCTTGTTCTCCATCAGTAGTCTTATAGAATTATTAGTCATTTAGGGAGTAAAGGATCTATTATCAGTTAATTAATCATTCAAAGCAAAATTGTATAAAGGGGGCTAGTGGATTAGATTAGAAAGATCAATGAATCAATTAAATATGGTTTGCTCCTCTTCCTATGTTTCTTTCTTTTTGATAAACATAGAATGATTTTGCTATTGCTACAGAAAAAGTGAAAGGCACGGTGATAATAATCAACATAAACATTTAAAAATCTTAAGTATTAATCAGTTCTATAACTAACTAGTTTATGGCCTTGGTCAGGTTGCCTACTATTTCTGAATATCAACTTCCTTACATGTAAATTGGGAATATTAATGGCATTCTTCCAATCTAGTTTCTATGAAGAAAATAGGGAGCAATGCATATAAAAATGTATTGAAATATAGAAAAGGGAGCATAGACTATTGTTGCTGTGTTTGTTATGATTTTTGCTATTGCTACTAATATGAGGGTGGTTACAGTGTCTGAATGTTCACTATTTTTTGTCTGAGGTTTATTAAAAAGACTGGCACATAGCACATGTGCAAGAAATATTGACTGTGTTCATTAGTTAAACTACTAATATATTATGAATGCTATAAATGTGTATCTATATATAGCAAGTGTTTCGGTCTACTGTGCATAGGGTCACTATGAGTTGGTACCGACTCAATGGCACCTAACAACAGCATATAGCAAGAAGATAAAGATGATGAAATTGACAAATTCTAAAAGCTTCTTCAGTCTGAAATTGATCTAACATACATTTAAGATGTATTGATAATTACTGGTGATAGGAATTTAATGGTTGGAAACAAAGAACAAGAATTTGTATTTTCAAACTGTGGCCTTGGTGATAGAAACGATGCTAGAGATGGCAACATAGAATTTTGCTACACCAATGATTCTTTTCATTAAAAATATATTTTTCAAATCACATCTATACTTATGGACCTTAGCAGATGGAATACACAGAAATCAAATTGACTACATCTGTAGAAAGAGATTATGTAAAAGCTCCATATCATCAGCCAAAACGAGGCCAGCTGCAAACTGTGGAACTGACCATCAATTGCTCACATACAAGTTCAGGTTAAAGCTGAAGAAAATTAAAACAAGTCCACGTGAATCAAAATTTCTTGAACTTATCCCAACTGAG
The DNA here is from genome assembly GCF_000296735.1 of Chrysochloris asiatica. Taxonomy (NCBI): domain Eukaryota; kingdom Metazoa; phylum Chordata; class Mammalia; order Afrosoricida; family Chrysochloridae; genus Chrysochloris; species Chrysochloris asiatica. The sequence goes on along the minus strand of NW_006408533.1, from coordinate 23,568,703 downwards.
TTTAGAGATCATCTTATGAACAGATTTGAAGAATTAGACACTAATGACCAAAGACAGAAGAGTTGTGGATGACATCAAGAACATCATAAAAAATAAAGCAAAGGTCATTAAGAAGAAAAGAAGGAAGGAAAAGACCAAAATGGATGTCAGAAGAGACTCTGAAACTTGCTCTCAAGTGTAGACATGATAGAATAAATGGAAGAAATGAAGAGGTAAAAGAGCTGAACAGAAAATTTCAAAAAGCAGCTCGAGAAGACAACCTAAAATATTATTATGAAATGTGCAAAGACCTGAAATTTTTTCTTCATATCCTTTACCTTGAGCAATGCTGAAGGTGGGGAACGTGCTCAGCATTGCTCAAAGTGAAGGATATGAAGGAAAAAATGAAGCCTCAACTTGCAGCACTGAAGGATTCTATAGAAAAATATTGACTGAGGCAGAAAACTTCGCAAGGAGATAAAAGAAATATGCGGTCATTGTATCAAAAAGAAGCGGTCAATGTTCAACCATTTCAAGAAGTACCTTATGATCAATAGTCAATGGTATTGAAGGATAAAGTCCAATGTGCATTGAAGGCATTGGCAAAGGACGAGGCTCTAGAAATTGGTGAAGTGCAAATTGAAATCTTTTAATAAACTAATTTGGCACTGGGGGGATTCTCTCATCTATGCCAAGAAATTTGGAAGACAGCTATCTGGCCAAATGATTGGAAGAGATCCATATGTGTGCCCGTTTAAAAGAAAAGTGACAGTGGAATGTGGAAACCATCAAATTTTGCTGAAGATATTTAAAACATGGCTGCAACCGTACTTAGACATGGAACTCCCAGAAGTTCACGTTGGATTCAGACAAGGACATGAAATGAGATATATCATCGCTAACATTAGATGGATCATGGCTGAAACAGAGAATAACAGAAATATGTTAACTGTGCTCTATTAACTATGCAATGGTTTTCAAGTGTTTGGGTCATTACAGGCTATTGAAAACATTGTGGAGACTGTGTATTGCAGGCATTTAATTGTGCTCATGAGTAACCTGTGGAAAGACTAAGAGGCAGTAGCTTGAACAAAACAAGGGATACTGAACAGTTTATAATCAGGAAAGGTGTGCCCCAGAGTTGAATTCATGCTTATTCAACCTGTATGTTGAGCAAATAATGTGATAATCTGGATTATGTGAAGAAAACATGTCATCAGGATTATAGGAAGACTAACAATTTTTTTGAGATGGTACAACCTTGCTTGCTGAAAGTGTAAAGGACTTAAAATACTTACTGATGAAGATCAAATATCACAATCTTCAATAAGGATTGTACCTCAGTATAAAAAAATGAGGAAATCCTTACCACTTGACCAATAAATAACATCATGCTAAAGGGAGAAAGACTTCAAAGCCATTTGAACTGCAAGGTCGGTGATTCAAGTTCACGAGCTGCTCCACCGAAACCCTATACAGGGTCGCTATGGGTCAGAATCAACTCAACAACACTTAACAACAACAAAAACAGTAAACAAGTCTTTAAGTTGTCAAAGACTTCTTTTTGTTTGGATCCACCATCAACACTCATGGAAGCAGCAGCCAAGAAATCAAATGGTATATTGCATTAAGCAAATCTGTTGCACAGGTCCTCTTTAAAGTGTTCAAGAGCAAAGATGTCAGTTTGAGGAGAAAGTTGTACAGACCCAAGACACTGTATTTTCAATAGTCTTCTATTCATGTGAAATCAATGAATAAGGAAGACTTTAGAAGAATTGATGTATTTGAGTTATGGTGTTGGAGTGAAAAAATGAAAAGTACCATGGACTGCCATAAGAACAAGCCTGTGTTGGAAGAAGTATAAAGTGAATGTTTGTTAGAAGTCAGGATCACCAGACTTTGTCTCTTGCACTTCGAACATATTATTAGAATGAAGGGCTAATCCTTGGAGAAAGACATTATGCTTGGTAAAGTGGAGGGTCAGAGAAAAAGAGGAAGACCTGCAATGAGATGGATTTTCACAGTGTCAGCAACAATGGGCTCAAGTGTAACAATGACTGTGAAGTTGGCATAGGATAGTGCAGTGTTTTGTTCTTTTGTGTCTAAGGTTGTTATGAGTCAAAGGCATCTTGAGGACACCTAACAACAACATCTATAGCATGAAGGTATAATATAATGCTTAATTATAAACATAATACAACTATAAAAATATACATTTGACACCTATGTGACCTCAATCTGATCCTCAGATAATGTACCATTGCTTTTATTTTTTAATTGTCATTTTTGTTTCAGCCTCTTACATATATTCATCCATGTATTCACCTATCCACAATCTAAAAAGCAACTCTGAAAATACTTTACCTGAGTTCATGTCCTCACTCAACCACTTTCCTTCCCCAAAAACCTGTTTTCTCATCTCTCAAAAGAATAGGAGAAAAGTCAGTGATGATATTGATACTAGGAAGATGAAATGGCATCATATTTATAATGGACTTTGGAAAAAAACAACAAAACAATGCATTAGGTATTCAAAAAGTTATGTTGATAATCATTAAACGTGTCCTGAATTCAGGATCAAGATGTATTGAATTTTCTGTCACAAACTAGAGATACAGAGAAGAAAGCCAAACCCTTGCCTTATAGAAACATGGAATTCAAAGACAAAGGCAGATTGCCTATATAATCAGAGGAATGCTGATTTTTTAACTCCACCTGAAAAGCAAATGCATTTAATTTCTGGGAGTCTGAAGCTGTAGTTTTTAACACTCAGCCTTGCTATTCTATGCACAGTAAATTTGAGCTATAGGATCTGACTCCAGAAACTTTCTTTTAGAATACAGAGGAAGAGTGCTATATATTTGTCATACTGGTGCCTCGATACCACATCTTGAAGTCTGAACCATAAATTTCTTCTGTTGCTTGAAAAGAATCTCATCCTTCAAACCCACAGACATTTGAATTATAAGTCTATCAAATTCCTCACATTTCTTTATCCCTGTATGTTAAGTATCCTGGAATCTTTCTCTCTCTGTCTGTCCCATACTAGGAGTAACTTCTTCAGATTCTTTGTAAGACTTAAATCCAGTTGGACCTCTGGTAGCATAGTGGTTACGAATCAGGCAGCAAGCCGTAAGGTCAGCAGTTCGAAACTACCAGCTGTTCCACGGAAGAACGCCTCATCTTTCTGCTACTGTAAAGGTTAACAACCTCGGAAAACCTATGAGTCGGAACCGACTCCACGGCACATAACAGCAACAACTTTGGAATGAGAAGGTGGAAATACACTAAGAAATGGGACACATGTTTTGCCTTCTCCTTTTCACTTGAACCAAACTGAAAAATCATTGTAAGCCATTCTAACATTTTGAAGGCCTGGCCTAATTCATCCCACAGTTTCTGTAAGGACACTAACAGAAAAACAGAAAAGGAATGTCAAAAAACTACTTTGACATTGCAAGGTTGCTATATTCAGAAAATAAACTTTAGCTAGTGTGTAGAATGAGTTGCATTCATCATTGTGCTCTTTTTATTTCTAATATTTACTCACTTTACTCCCCCTCTGTACAAATATATATTAAAAAATTTACAAGTGCATGCACTAAAATTTATTAGTATTGTACATTAATAAATATTAAGAATCAAGATAAATTACAAGCGTTCTTATGCATCCTGATTCATGTACCCTAAAATATAAGCATATACATGTATATATATAAATGTTATAGCTTGCATGAATCAAAAAGACCCAGTAGTTGCCAATTTATCTTATTATTTAATAGCCATTAAAACATACTTCATTCCTATAAATGCTGGGAGTTAACTGATTGTTGTATCTTTAGCAGGCACTGGATTCAGTTCCATAACCAGAAAGCAAAGAGTGTGACATTTATTCATTGGACTCTGAAATGGATCTGTAGCATTAGGGAATGAAATAAGACCACAATGCCCAGAGGTGTAAAAAGCAAAACTGAATAGCAGACTTAGTGGCTTAGGCTTAGGATGACTGTACCATCTTTTCTATTACTTTTGCTCAAGCATCAAAGTCAAGTAAACTTTCCTTTTAAGCCCTTTACCCCACATTCAATGCTCTCCTTCTATCCTAGCTACCAAGCACTCTTTCTTCTGTGGTCTCTTCAAGAAATACATTTCTTGATTAGCATATAGTCACACTGATTTTATGTGATATTTGCTTTGCTATAATTTGCATTCTGATTAAGATAGTTGGACAAGGACTTCACCTAACACACAAAAAAAATAAAGAAAACATTAACATCGGGACTACCGTAATAGGGTTGTTATTTTGTTGTTAAGTGTCACTATGATGGTTCTGACCCATACTGACCCTGTATAGGGTTTCTGAGACTTTAAATCTTCCCAGGAGCAGAAAGCCTCATATTTCTCACACACAGCCATAGGGTTGAGAAGATATTTTCAGTTTAGAAGCCACGGTAATAATATTTAGCTCGTACTAAGGGAAAGAAGCTCTGGTAGCATAGTGCTTATGAGCTGGACTACTAATCTCAAGGTCAACAGTTCAAAACTACCAATGGGAGAAAGATGAGGCCTTTTGTTCCTATAAATATTTACAACCTAGGAAACCCTATGCAGAGTAACTATGCGTTGGAAACGAGTCCACAGCACACCACCACCACCGAGTGGGAAACCACTATGAAATCTAGACATAGTACCTACCTGACAGAAGCCCTTTTATCGCCAGTATTCTGACTAGTATTTGTGTGTATGTGAAGATATCATAATGTCTTAATTCAAGTTACTGCATTAAGACATAGCATGATGACTCTGTAGGATAAGCACTAGACCACTGGCTACAAGGAATCCTGGTGTAGGATAAGCACCAAACTGCAAAGTTAATTTAATTAGAATGTCAGTGGTTCAAACTCACCAAACGCTCCTTGGAAACCCTATACACGACGGCTATCAGTGAGAACTGACTCAATGGCACTTAAGAATAACAACAACAGCTAACTACAAGGTCAGCGGTTCAAGCCCACCAACCATTTCTCAGGAAAGAGATGAGACTTTCTGCTTCCAAAAAGATTTACAGCCTTGGAAACCCTATACAAGGCTACTATGAGTAAGAACTGAGTTGACATCATTTAATAACAACTGTCCCAAGCAGACACAAAGAGTTGTAGTTGGATGAGGATTGCTAGAATGTTAGGAAGTAATATAGAGAAGGCTCAGTCAGAATCCATCATCTTTCGAACCATCTTTCTACCTATATGCTGTATCAACACTCAACAAGAACATTTGCTGAGCAGCCAAACTGCAGTTAGTCTATAAAGCAGATCTCAAGTCTACTCTGTGGATTTACTGTTGGGCCTTATTCAGTCTTAGCCTTTACTTTGAAATTGTCTCAAGTCCTGATTTCTAAACCTACTAAGTAATATGATACCAAGCCTTCTTAATTCTGACCCAGATTAAGCACTTAAAAATAATGTGCAATGTCTAAGTACTCACATTTTAATATTTAGGAAAATCGCAACAAAATGATGATGATGATGATGATGATGATGATGATGATGATGATGATGATGATGAAATATGGTGTGCATTTAATTTAGACTTTTCTGTGAGTCAGAGAAAAAGTCTGGTGGCATAGTGTGTTAGATTATCATTGAAGTGTTTAACACACGTGCTAATTGCAAGGTCAGTGGTTCAAGCCCACCAGTTGTCCCACAGGAGAAAGATGAGGTCGTTTGCTCTGGTAAACATTTAAAGTCTTGGAAACCCCAGGAAGCAGTTCTTCTCTGTCCTGTAAGGACTCTGTTAGTCACAAATGATGTAATGGCAGTGGGCATGAGTCAGAGAGTGGGATGAGAATTTCATATGTGTTATCTGCTGTGCTAATCCTCAAAACACCTGTATTGAATCAATACAATAATTATTCCCATTTTACAACCTTGTAAAAATAACTGTTATGATAATCACACTCATCATTTTATTCATAGGTTAATGATTATGAATGGGCTTCCATTGTTGCCATAATCACTTTTGATGTTCAACACATGTCTAGGTACTCTATAAAAACTGTTAATTTGGGTGAGGAGAAGAAACCACATTTGCTCTTACATCTCCTTAGTTCCAGAAACCATTATAATTCCTAATTCATTTACACAGGTGCTCTGGTAGCGTAGTGGTTATGAATAGCTGCTAACCTCAAGGTCGGTAGTTCGAAACTACCAACACCTCCGTGGAGAAAGATGAGGCTTTCTGCTCACATAAAGATTTACAGCCTCAGAAACCCTGTTGCTATGAGTCGGAAGCCACTCAACAGCACATAACCATCACCACCACCACCAAAGACCTTAAGCTTGAGGACTAAGGTGCACCTGACCCAAGCTATGGCATTTTCAGTAACCTCATATGCAGTGAGTAAAGAAGACCGTAGAAGAATTGATGCTTTTGAGTTATGGTGTTGGAGGAGAATATTCAAAGTGCCATGGGCTGCCAAAAGAACCAACAGATCTGTGTTGGAAGAAGTGCAGCCAGAGTGCTCCTTGGAGGACAGGATGCCCAGACTTCTTCTTTCATATTTCAAACATATTGTCAGGAGGAACCAGTTGCTGGAGAAGGGTATCATGTTTGGTAAGGTGGAGGGTCAGAGAAAAAGAGGAAGAGCCCCACAGTGAGATGGACTGGCCAAGTGGCAGCATCAATGGGCTCAAGCGTGTCAACAATTGTGAGGTTGGCCCAGGATTGGGCAGTGTTTCATTCTGTTGTGCATAGGTTCACTATGAGTCGGTACTGACTCAAGGGCACCTAACAACAACAAGAAGAAGAGACCTTAAGAGCTTGTCCTTGGTCAGTTTCCATTTCTCTAGGAAACTCTAGTGCACTCTTTGTCCCACAATTGAGAAACAGTATAAGCAAGCAAGAACACTTGAACCTGAACATGTGACACAAGTTCAGTCTCTGCATCTTTTTAGCTATGGAATTAACTCTGATTTATCTAAAAAGATGGGTTTCCTGCTTTTTCACATGTTGGGAGTTTCAGATGCAGCATGAAAGTATTCTTTTACACTAAAGCTAAATGCATAGCTTTAAATATCATATAATATAAATTCTAGGGATCTGACCTATACATATGTTGGGATGTCAAATTATATCTAGGACTGTAATGTCTGATATACATATCTGTATATTACCATGACATAAAAAGGAATTAAATTATACATTTAAAATGATAAGGACTTCCCAGCAATAATCTTGTAAAGAAGGAATCCTAGATATGCATGCTCTAAGACACAGTCAACTTGCTGTTATTGTTAAGTACCGTGGAGTCAGTTCCGACTCATAGAGACCCTGCATAGGGTTTCCAAGGCTGTAAATTTTTATGGGATCAGAAAGCCTCATCTTTCTCCTGCACTGGGGTCAATATTCAAGTTATCACTTTAGTTATGTAACTCATACATAAGAGTCCAATATTCCTTCATTTTTCGGAAAATGATATAATTGATCTGTGGAGTAAAGAGCTAACTCTGGGTGTGCATTGCCACACTATGTCTACTGGTAAATCAGTGAGAGGCCAATGTTTGAAACACTGATTATTTTATATCAAGAATAAACAAGACAGTCAAATATAATTTCATTTTACATTGGACATAATTTGTGGAGGAAAAAATTCAAATTATAGTAGAAGAAAAAAAAAAAAGAGGAAGACGTGGACTGACTGCTGTGAACATTGGGACATTGACAGGATGTTGGGCTCAAAACCTACAGTATTTAGGAAGAAGGAACACAGTGGGCGATGAAAAGGAGGTAAAAGAAAAGGTTCTTTCTTTTTGCCTCCACCCTAGTTTCCTGTTAAGAGAACACTGGCATGTTCATAATCATTCAGTGGCACAATACAATCTAGTTTAAAATCATATGTGTGAATTAAAAGTTAAAAGACAATGAGGTTATTAGAGTGAGAGTAAAAACAATTACATTTGCAATATTCACCACGTCAAAAAACGTACATTAGTTTCATTCTCAGGATTGGTTGATACACTTAAAAAGACCTTGTAAAGCTGAAGGGCAGGATTCACTAAGCAATTTAAAGTATTTTCAATTAACAAATTTTAACTTTGACTTTTGCAGCAATAATACTGGCTTTCTCAGCAAAGACATTCCTTCCTATTTGTTTAATATTTCTCTCAATATACCGGAAGAACTGAGGACCAGTAAAGGGGTTTCAAAAACTTCATAGCAAAATAAATGAAAAGATAATATAATTTTTCTATGAATTTTTGAAGGCCCCTTATGCTACTGAATTTCATGTATAATTGAAGAAAGCAGGAGAGTGAGATTAAAATAGGTGGTCTCTCTCCTTAAATTCATTTTGCAGAGTGAAATCAGAATGATTATGTTTCTTCACACTGCAAAAGGAAACTAATCTAAAGAAAAAAATTGATATTTAAAACTCTTTTTCTTAAGGTCCAGCACCTTTACCGTATTAACTCTCATTATGTGAGAGTTAGTCAAAATGTATCTGAAATTTGGCTGTAGAATTTATTTTAATCAACTTTTAGAAATGACAAATACATCCTTTTTTGGCACAATATCCTTGTTTTTCAATATAACTTTGTCCATCTATCAGAAAGCTTTCCTATTCCCTTATTTAAAAAAAAAAAAAAAAGCAAACATGTATTAGGCTAAAGAGCAAGTCTTCTCCAACACCATAATTAAAATGCATCGATTTTTGTATGGTCTTCCTTATTCATTGTTTAACTTTCACATATTATGGCTTGGGTCAGATGCACTTTAGTCCTCCAAGTGACATAATTGCTCTGGAACACTTTAAAGAGGTCTTGCACGGCAGACTTGCCTAATTCAATATGTGTTTTGATTTCTTGACTGCTGCTTCCTTGAGCATTGATACTGGAGTCAAGTAAAGCCAAATCTTTGACAACTTTAATCTTTTCTCCATCTTGATGGTATTTACTGGTCTAGGAGTGAGGATTTTTGTTTTCTTTACATTGAGGTACAATCCATACTGAAGTCTTTGATCTACATCAGTATTTCAAGTCATCTTCACTTTCAGCAACCAGAGTTTTGACACCTGCATGTTACAGGTTGCTAATGAGTCTTCCTCTAATCCTGATGTCACGTTCTTCTTCATATAATCTAGTTTCTCAGATTATTTGCTCAGCATACATATTTAATAAATGCGATGAAAAGATACAGCTTTGGCAGACACCTTTCCTGATTTTAAAACACTCAGTATCCTATTGTCCTTTTTTAACAATTGCCTCTCAGGTTTCTCATGAGCACAGTGACGTGTTCTGGAATGTCCATTCTTTGAAATGTTATCCATAGTTTGTTATGATTCACACAGTTGAATACCTTTGCATAGTCAATATAGCACAGATAAACATCTGGTATTCTCTACCTTCAGTTAAGATCCATCTGATATCAGCAATGATATCACTTGTTTCATGTCCTTCTCTGAATTCAACTGGAATTCTAGCAGCTCATTTTTAGTGTACAGCAAAATTCTCTCATGGAGTGAATGATAAACTCAAACTGCTTACCTTCAGGTTAGCAGTTGAGCACTTAATTGCTGCACAATCAGGGACTCTTCACTTCCTAGTTTAACCTCTATTAAAAATAAACTAATCTCAGGAAACTGGCTTACACATGCTGCCTTATTTGGTGTTCCTGAATGTTATGAACCTTCTGCACTCCCCTTAGCCTATTAGACTGATCATGTTGTTGTTAAGTGTTGTGTTGGCAGTCTGACTCACAGTGAATGTCACCTAATCCCTCCCCTCAGCTAGACTATAGGAGAAAACACACATCCAGCAAAGATAATGCATTTGTGTATTTGTAACTTCTTTCATCTGAGGAGCTCAAAGTCCCTGTTCTCTCTCCCTCTTTCAAAATGTGCATTGATGATTAATTTATAGAAGAACAAAGGAAGACATGGAAATTTTAGAGAGATTTTTTTCCCAAGAGAATGTAGTAAGGATGGACTGGTATAACAGTTTTAATTTTGGGGTTCCCATAACTTGGGGCTATAGAAGTTAATTCAATAAGCAGGATGCTTATCTTTTAGAAATGAAATTTGACAAAACAAAATGGATTTATGTTGTCATATTGTGGTTGTTGTTAGTTGCATTGGAGTAATTTTCAATTCATGAAGAAATCTCAGAGTTAACTTCTTGCTTTCCCTTTTTTCTGGTCTCATGGGTTTATCATTGGGAGAAAAGAGGCTATTTTTATGATCTTTAAGAGTTAGTGTGGCACTGTAAGATAAGCACCAGATTGTTAATTGCAAGATTGGTGGTTCAAACCCAACAACCCCTCTCAGCAACCCTATACAGGATTGCTATGAGTCAGAATCGGTTCTGTGGCACTAAACAACTACAAGGGTAAGTGTAGCTGGGACTTAGGCAAATAGTCTTTCTCATTCATTCAGAGGGCCACAAAATATTGTGGAGACACTTAGAAAGCACAAAGATTAAACAACAAAGACTTGTTTTTATTTCTCTTAGATGCCTATTTTTAATGAAACATCATGAGATATGCTTTACTAAGCCTAATTAAAGCTAAAAACTAATCTTAGTAAAGGCAACATTGACATAAATATAGATCATTTTGCAAAACTCTTTTGAATTCATATGTTTGGAACACAGAATTACATTTCTATTGTCATCATGATAAAAATGATGCTAGATTCTCAGAACAACCCTATAAGCTTACTATAACAGATAAGTGGTTGAATTAATATCTTGTTCATTACAGATTGTTTTTATTAAGTGTCATGGAATTGATTCTGACTTATAGCAATCTCTACAACACAGAGTGGAGTCCTAGTGTGGTGCTGTAGGATAAGCACAGGACAGTAAGTTTTTTTGGAATCACAAGGATGTCAGTTCAAACTCACCAGCCACTCCTCAGAAACCCTATACTGGGTTGCTATGAGTTGGAACCAACTCTACAGCATTTAACAACAACAAAATGAAGTAGAACCGTCCCCAAGAATTCCCTACTCTCTCTTCTTTGTGGAAGGATCAGCACTGGATTTTGAATCACACAATAGGCAGTTCAAATCCACAAGGTGCTCCTTGGAAACCCTCTATGGGGTCACTGTGAGTTGGAACCGACTCGACAACACTTGACAACAACAGAAATCTTTGAGGGAGCAGACTCCTCGGTCTTTTCTCTCAAGAAGCTGCTAGTGGGTTTGACCCTCTGACTTTTCAGTTAACCACTGTGCCACTAATGCTTCTTTATTACTGATTAATATCTATTAATTATCATGGTGATTGCTTCTTTATAGACAAGAACATTTTAATATTTTGTTTTTTCAAATCATTACCCTCTATCAAAGTTCTACAGTCAACAGGGCCCAGTTCAAGAATAGAAAGAAACACTTTCATCTTTCTATATGCCATTCCATGATTTCTAGAACAGG
>NW_006408533.1:23534923-23556849 GCF_000296735.1 Chrysochloris asiatica | reverse complement strand
TAGAAACTGCAGCACTGGTTTCTATATGCCATTCCATGATTTCTAGAACAGGCCAATGACTGTACCATTTCTGAACTAGAAACTGCAGCACTGGTGAAGGAAGACAGAACACATTTTTACATGACTCCATAGATGTCTACAATGACAGGAAGAATTCTCTTTTGGTCTGAAAAGTCCAGGGTATGAGGAAAGGCCTTCTGAGATAGGATTCAAGCATCACTAAGACATTAAGGAGTTAGTGTCTGCAACTCCTACCTTCTCATATGAAAATCTTAGATCTCACTGTCACTGAGTTGATTTCAACTCATACTGAATGACTCTATATGGCATTTCTGAGGCTTTAAATCCTTACGGGAGCAGTAAGCCTGATCTTTCTCTTGAGGATTGTTTATCCTAGAGCATTACCAGGCCTCTTTGGCGAACTTAGACAGTGGTGTTCAATAAATATTAGTTGTTTTCTTCCAACTGTTATACATTGTTTAATTAGTGTGTAGCACTGAACATATACCTTGTTTTTATTAATAAGTCCCACACAGTTAGTTAAGATTCATAATGACCCTGTGTTGAATTTCTGAGGAGTTGACAGTGAGTTTGAACCACCAACATTGTGATTTCAAACCAACCTTGAGGCCCAGTGATTTTCCTACAATACCACACCAGGACTCTGAACATATGCTTAGGACTCATTTTTGTACAATCTTCGTGGTTCACTTGTGTAGCCTATTTCTAGGGCTGAGACCTGGCCATGATCTCTAGTTGTAATATGGAGTTCCTGGTACCATTCTTAGCCTCTTCATCCTTCCTTCCTTTCATTGGAATCTTCATTTCTGCTTCGATGAGTTGATGAGTTCTCCACCAAGTTAAATCTCCTAGAGTAAACAAAAATAGCACACTTGAGCTATTTATGTCTTTTGAACACTGGGCCATTCATTGGTCTTGTATTTGCTAGCTAAAATAGCATCTAGCTGGATTAGTTTCTTGTGTTTTGCATCATTCCTAGGAAAGACTTTTTTTTTTTTTTAGGTACTTACTGGATCCTTTTTCCTAACATGTGCTAATGAAACTCCCTTATACCTTGCCTTGAGCTCATTAGGCAATTTGCATTGCATATCTATGACATTTGATATCTGCAAAGACTTTGCAATTTTGTCCTGAGGTTACTACAGACAAGTCTTCCTGTTAGCTCCATCCACACATTGGTTGAATAGATGTGATCGTTTCTAAGTCAGGATTGAGTGAGTATGAGTATGAGTGTGATTGGGGAAGAGATAGGAAGTTAGAGAATGATGAGAGTAGCTGAAAAAAATGACAACATTAATCACATAAATATGGAATAATTCTTGTTACAAAGAAAATCTCTGAGGATTAATCTATATATAGTTGTTGTGATTGTTAAGTGCTGTCAAGTTGGTTCAGACTCATAGTGACCCTGAATAGGTTTTCCTGAGGAGCAGCTGGTGGGTTTGAACTGTCAACCTTGTGGTTTGAAGTCCATTGCTGATCCTAAATCACCACACCAGGAGTTCAGCCTAAATATCAGCATAATATATAACTGGAGAACTGATCTGAGGTAACTTTGAGTTGAAGGAATAATAGGAAGAGTTAGGGTTTAAATCAAGTCAATTTCTCTATCTTCTTTATGTTCTCTAACACCATTGTACTTTATAGAGGTGATTTATGGGTTCTTTAATGTGATGTCCTAAAAATTTTCAAGCACACCCCAGCTTTTTACTGTAGATTTATCAGGTCACTGTTTCCTTTGGCAGGGAGCCTCCCAAATTAGAGCTAGATACGCACAAAACAAGCATCAGAGCACTTGATACGGGGAGTTTATCAAATCACTCTTCTTCTTTGCAGTCTTTTTTTTTTTTTTTAATATTACTTTGATTGTTTTCAGATTATCATAACCTAATACAAAACATGTCACAATAATCACCTGAGCTTCAACTATATGTATCTCATCCATCAGCTCATCCATCCCCTGTCTAAAGTCTTATCATCATAAATTACATTTGAAAACCTAAAGTAGATGTTATTCATCCTTATTATTACTGAACAACAGGAGATGCACATGTTTTTTAAATCAAAATACTCACTCTATATTCACTAACACTTTCCAATATCTTATGGGATATTCACATGGCAAATTAGTAATGAAGTTTTTGTAGCAGAAACGATGTCCTTAAAAAAATAATTTCAACACAAACCATTTTGTAGAGAATAAGCATCTCAATAATGGTCTGATGATCCCTGCACAGCTGGGGGGAAAATCTCTGTCTTTCAATCTATTCATTTTGACTCCTTTGTATGTTTGAAAATACAGTATTATTATTCTACCCACTGAATTTATCAAAGTGCAGTTTTTCATATATCTAATGTTACTCATAAATGCTCTCCAATGTGAATGGGTCCCCATCTCCTAGCTTTTCAAACTCTCTCCTCACCAGCAATGACCATAGAGCCACTTAAGATATTGCTCATCCTTCTCACTGTCAGCATCAGCAACACAAACATCCCCTTACTAAATATCATTCAGTGTAAAATAGTAAAGGCTTCAAGGGACTTTCAATCTAGTTAGGAAGTAAAGCATATAACCTTCAAGTTCAACTGAAGTTTAGCGTTCTATTGTCCTTCTTGGAGAAATTTCAATATATGACCTTCAAATGTTGTCACCTCAATTACACTTTAAGTCTTTTCTTCATACCGTTGTTGATTATTTCACCTAGCATTCACCCTGTTTATCACAGTTTATGATCTATGTGAACAATGAAATAGTTCAGCTAATTTCTGTGTTTAACACATGTCTTCAAATGCCAAGTGTGATTACTGTGAAGAGTAAGTGTGTGTTTTAACTTCGCTTGTATTGTTAATGCTGACCTGATTGCACACAGAGAAGGCAGAAGGATAAGTGTGTGCTTGGTGGTGTTCACACAGCTGCTCTGTTGAGATATGCCATTTCCATAACACGTGTTCCAAGTATGACTCCTTCACAACCATTAAGTAGAAATTATGAATACTCAACAAATAAAAAATTGTATAAAATTTTAATCTATTGATGTTTAAATAATTCAGTAATGAAAGTTTATAGTATGCAATGTGTAGTGTAATAGGGTGATAGTTTATTTCTAATTTCTGTAATTTCTTGGTAGCTGTTTAACATAGAACCCTGGACAAACTTGGGTGATTTGCCACAAAAGCCCTAGGATGAGGATTATTGATTTTGAAACAAATGTTCTATCACAAACTGTTTTGATGATAAATCTGAATTAATTTGTTATGAATTTTAGTTATTGTCATTTTCTTTTAATTACCCTAGAGTTGAATTTGAGTTCTGGTGTGACAGTGTATGATAAGCGTTGGACAGCCAACCACAAATTCGGCAGTTCAAACCCACCAGCCACTCCTATACAGGGTTACTATAGTTGTAATTGACATGACAACATCTAACAACAACAACAATAGTTGTTTAAATTTTCCTGGTGTGGCACAGTAGGATAAACACTGGGCTACCAACCACAAAATCGGTGGTTCAAACCTACCAGCCACTCCTAGGAAACCTATACAGGGTCACTACAAATAGAAACTGACTCTATGGCATTTAGAAACAAAAACAACATGATTCAGAACTAACTCAGTGACACTTAACAACAACAGAAATTGTTAAAATTTCCCACAAAACGCAGAATGATATCAGAAAGAAATAAAAACAATATATAAATGAAAGAAATCATGAAAATATTTTTAAGTCCATTATTTTAAAAGCCCATGCTGTGATAACAACTAGCATGTTATTGTTGTTATTGTGTGCTGTGGAGCCTATTTGTATTTATAGAGACCCTCTGTGACAAAGTGGAACTATCTCATAGAGTTTTCTTGGCTGTACTTCCAGGCCCATCCCCCATGGGGGTGCTGTGTGGGTTCAAACCATCAACCTTTCTGTTATTAACCAAGTATAAATCGCACCATAAGGGATCTTTACAATAAACATATTGATTCACTGATGGCATACTGTTACCAGACCCTGTTCTCAGAAGGTTACTTGTAGGAATGTTTTTCCTCATCACACTCACAGGAACCAGACTCAGGTATCATCAGTGTTATTAATGAGGAGACACAGAAATATGTGTAATGTGCTCAGGGTCACACTATTAGGAAGTACTAAAATTGGATCAAAAGCAGAATTTTAATCACTTTATTATACTAGCTTTTATATAAAATTTGTTGTTGTTGTTAAGTGCCATTGAGTTGGTTTCTACTTACAGCAACCCTGTATAAGGTTTTCAGGTAACAGATGGTGGGTTGGAACTGCCGACCTTGCATTTAACAGTCTTGTGGGTATTCTACAGCACCACACTCTTATTGTTGTTGTTGTTAAATTGTTGTTGTTGTTAAGTGCCTTCTAGTCAGTCTGTAGTAGAGTGGCTATCACAGCACCACATTAGTACTTAATTATCTGAAGTCCTACTCACAGGTTCTATTGAAGTATACCACCAGCACATTATTTTTACCTTAAATAAATTTTTTTTTTCTTAAAAGTCTAACATTTGTAATCTGATTTTACTGAATAAATGGTGGTGGTGGTTATGTGCCATGGAGTCGGTTCTGACTCATAGCAACCCTGTACAGGGTTTCCAAGGCTGTAAATCTTTATGGGAGCAGAAAGCCTCATCTTTCTCTTGCGGAACAGCTAATAGTTTCGAACTGCTGACCTTGGGGTTCGCAGCCTGATTCGTAACCACTACGCTACCAGAGCTCCATATGCACCTTTTAAAAGAATCAGAATTTGTTGGTCTCAGAAAATCCACAGGGGTGTTACTCTTTCTATGTCAATAACCACTTGGCTAGATCTAGAAAGTGAGAGACTTAACTGCTTTCCTTCCTTTAGATTCTGGCTTCTTGTGTTACAAAAGAGAAATCTCAACCAGTCACGCTTCTCTCTTGTAAAGGACACAGGAACTGACTTTCAAGACACATTAGTTCAAAATACCTCAGTAGATGCTGCCTTTGAAAGTCCCTTAATTCAACCAGGTGACAAGGGAATTTACCCAGAGTTCTTCTTTATTTCTTGGGGTATTGTCTCATGATTTCAAGTTACAAGTTTGATTGTAAATAAGTCACTTTAAAATCAAATTCAAGTTCATTAGAAACAACAAGTAGTTGCTTTGTTGAAACAAATATAGAGATTTTCAATCACCTCATATACATGTGAAAGCTGGCAGTGTGTAAGGAAAACCAAAAAAGAATTGATGCATTTGAATTATTATATTGGTGAAGAGTAGTTAATATACAAAGGGCTGACAGAAGAAGGAACAAATGTTTCTTGGAAGAAGTATACAGTCAGAATGCTTCCTAAAAGTGAGGGTTGGAAGACTACGTCTTTCTTACATTGGGCATGTTATCAGGAGGTATTAGCTCCTAGAGGACATCAGCAAAAAAGAGAAAGGTCCTCAGTAAAATGGATTGACATAGTGTCTGTATTAATGGACTCATATAGTAATGCATGAAGGAGCTCTGGTAGCATAGTGGTTATGAATTGGGCTGTGAGCCTCAGGGTCAGCAGTTCGAAACTACCAGCTGTTCCATGGAAGAAAGATGAGGCTTTTTGCTCACGTAAAGATTTACAGCCTCAGAAACAGGGTTGCTGTGAGTCAGAACTGACTCCACGGCACATAACAATAACAACATAGCAGTGAGTGTGAAGGTGGTTGAGGACCAGGTAACGTTTCCCTCTGTTTTACATAGGGGCACCTTGAATCAAAATTGACTCTGTGACACCAACAGCAACATTATTTAAAAGAAAATGTGTATCTTTGCCTTAAATTTTTATTGATTGCATGTTAGCGCATTTTCAAATCAGCTACAATTCACCTAACCCTGATGAAAGATTCTGGGCTTGGTAAAACTTGTAGACTGAAAAATAGGAAATAGTTATTTTTGTAGGTCAAAAAATTTTGTCAGTTGAAAATCTGTGGTTTAGCATGTTGAAAGTTCCTAAATTCACTCAGGATGGTGAAAAATTTGACAGCAAAAAGTACAAGTCAAGAGTCTGAGCAAAATTGCTTCATAAAATATGAGTTGGTGAGAAAAACATGTAATTTACAACTACAATGCTTTGTAACAGGTGCTATTATATTTTATTACATATATCATATGTTATATATTTTTAAAATGTTATATCATATGGTGAAAACCATTGGACATTTTCAATGATAAGACACGCGAGTAAAATTTTTCTAAAGATAATTCAGAGATGGCAACGACAGTACGTTTATAGGGAAATGCCAGAGCTCCGAGCAAGTATCAGGTCAGGACATGGAATTAAGGTATCATTGCTAAAGTCAGGTGGATCTTGCCTGAAAACAGGGAATATTAGAAAGATGTTTACCTGTGTTTCATGGACTATACCAAGGCTTTTGACTTTGTGGTTCATGAGAAGCTATGGATAACATTGTGGAGAAGAAACATTCTGGAACAATTAATTGTGTTCATGAGGGACCTGTACATGAACCAAAAGAGAGTTGTTCTTAAAGAACAAGGACACACTGAATGGTTTAAAATCAGGAAAGGTGTTTGCTAGGATTCTATTATTTCAACATAACTATTCCATCTATATACTGAGCAAATAATCTGAGAATATGCATTATATGTAGCAGAACATGACATCTGGATTAGAGGAAGACTCGCTAACAATCTTTGATATGCAGATGATAGAACATTGCTTAATGAAAGCAAAGAGGACTGGAAATACTTATTGATGAAGAACAAAGACCACCACCTTCTGTGTGAGTTGCATCTCAATGTAAAGAATAGAACATCCTCACTACTGGAGAAATAAATAACATCATGACACGTGGAGAAAAGACTGAAGTTGTCTAAGACTTCATTTTGCTTGTATCTACCATCAACACTCATGGAAAGAGTGGTTAAGAAGTCATATGATTGTTGCACTAGGCAAATCTGCTGCACAAACCTCTTTAAAGTATTTAAGAGCAAACATGTCAGTTTGAGGACTAAGGAGTGCCTGACCCAACTGTGGTATTTTTAATAGCCTCATATGCATTTGAAAATTGGACAATAATAAGGAAGACCTTAAAATAATTGATGCATTTGAGTTATGGTGTTATAGAGAGTATACACCATGGAATACCAGAAGAACAAACAAATCTGTGTTGAAAGAAATACAACCAGAATTCTCTTTAGAAATCAAGATGGCCTGACTTTGTCTCTCATACTTCAGACATATTATCAGGAGGGACCAGTCCCTGTAGAAGAACATCATGTTTGGTAAACTGAAGGGTCAGAGAGAAAGAGGGAGCACCCCCAATGAAATTGTATTGGCACTGTGGCACCAGCAGTGGGCTCTAGCATAGCAGCCATCATGAAGATGGCTCAGAACTGGCTAGTGTTTCATTCTGTTGTACATAGCGTTGCTGTGGGTGGGAACTGACTCAATGGCACCTAATAGCAACAGCATTTTATATTGGTACAGTTACATTAACAAATTAAGAATTATTGTTATTAAGCTGACTCTTATTTTAGTCTTTTCATTGAGAAAATATAATACTACATTATACTCAGAGCGTTCATATTTCCTTATAATTTGACATCTATGGTATTTTGTTCTGTGATGATACAAGTGGAAATTCTTTAACTTTGATTCCATAATTTCAATGGCATATAATCAGATGTTATGACTTAATTATACTGGGCACAGATGGAATTTTTTCCATCTACAGGATCAAGTTTTCTGCTAGTTTTATATAGTTCTTCCACCTTATTTGTAATTCTTCCTACATTCCTTCTGACTTGTTGTCTTCTTTAGAGCACAAGATGTCTTCTTTAGTTGTCACAAGATGATCTCCAATGGTGTTCCCTATACAAAGGTACTTCAAAAATTTTGTGGAAAAATTCCATTATATTTTAATTTAATTTTTCTTCAAACTTTTTAATTGCTCTTGTAGCTATCCTATCTTTTTGTTCACTCTTTTGTTATTTATATCATGATATGAATGTCCTCAAGCCTAAGATACACATAATTTATTTGATTTTCTGCCATTTCAGTTCCAAATGTAAGTCTCAGTGCAACTCTTCAGAATGTTCAATGTAATTTTATATGTGAACGAGGTCTTCTCTTAAGTCTTTCAGCACATTTTTCATGAGTCTGTTTTCTTATTATCTGATGTTATCAAATCCCCTTCACTTTTTAAGAACAAAGTTGTTGCTCACTGTAATTATCTATTATTTCCCAACATAATCGTTATTTCAGTCCTTTAACTGAACCACAATATGCCTTTTTTTGTCTTTGTGGCATTAAGTGATTTTTCTTCCTAATATTTGTGAGAAGACACAAAGTTCTAGTCTGGTTCTAGAATGTGCTTTGGCAAATGATTAGGTTTTAAATAGTCCTTTCAGTTACCAGTTGCAATCAAGTCAATTGTAACTCATGGTGACTTTATGCCATTATGTGTGGTAGAGTAGAATTGTGCTCCATAAGATTTTCAATGCAGTTTACTAGACCCTCATTCCATGGTGCAGCATCCCAAATATTCCTAATTTCCACTTAATTTCTATAAGGAGAGGCTCACATTTGCTAAAATGCCTCAGTTAGTGTTGGAATTCAAGGATTGAACTATTTACTACTGCTGAAGTCTCAGGCTTTCCCATAGCTAATCCTCCCATTAGGTGTCAGCTGCTATTAATTAATATGGTAGTGGAGAGGGTGGGAGAGGAGATGGGGAGGAAGGTGTTTCCAGTGATCACACTGCCCATGAAGGCCCACTGGCCTTTTCCCCCTGATTCCCAGTCCTGAGTTCTCACTTCTGAAGGAATGGCTGTTGTGTCTATTCCATTTTCTTCTTGTGGCTTGGTTCCATTTCATAGTATAAGAGGGGTTTTTTTGAGGCACACTACCACAGTATTTTGGATTCAGCACTGATAAATATCTTTCTTTACCTACCTACTAAGGAGTTCTGTTGGTGTATGGGCTTACATGTGGGGCTGCTAACTGCAAGGTCAGCAGTTTGAATCCATCAGAAATTACTCAGGAGAAAGATGAGGCTTTCTCTTCCAGTAATGTTTTATAGCCTTGGGAGCCCCATATAGAGTTGCTATAAGTCAGAAACAATTTAATAGCCAACAGCTACCACCACTCTACACATTCTTTGATCACTTAGACAAGATTTTAGAGCAGAGACTTGGAGGTTTGCTTTTAATTCAACTTTCTCAGAACACCATGGTAGTTTTAAGACTTATGAAATGCCAAGATTGTTGTTTATGTTTAAGTAGTAACTTTAATAACTGCTCATTTAAATAACTTGTATTTTTCATTTTAAATATACAATATCAGCATCATTTATTGTCTATAACTTTTGACATCAAGAAAGAGAAACGTTCATAAGTCTGGTACATTTAAAAGACAAAAATGTAAAGTTTTCACCTTTTGTTTCAAAGCAAATACTTCCAAGGAGATTTTACGCTTACCTGCCACTAGTGACTTCATTATTATGCTACAGAGAGGTATTGCAATGGTAACTACAAACTGAGTTTTCCAGATTAGAACATGTGCTGCTGGTACACTGGCAGGCTGGCAGAGAGAGAGGTGCACGTCTGTCACAGAAAGAAGCTCAGACATACGCTTGGGCTGACTCTCTTCCCTTGGCTTCAACTGCTGTCTGATTGGATGCCATTTTCTCTTTGCCCTTTAGAAAATGAGCGTGCATATTTTTCCTGCTTCAGAAACACCTATTATATTATTTTGTTAATGCAATTCTCAATTTCATAATGCAATACAATATGGCTTGTGGAATGCTGTTCATGTTTTGGCTCAAAATGAAACATTAGCATCTGAAAAAATTGATCTATAAGCTGTACATAAAAACAGACTTCTTTATCCTTGCATAAAGACTGGCACAAATGCAGATCTGCCTGAAACTGGGGGTTGAAATGGCTTGACATTTTTCTAAGCATTTCAGAAGTAGAAATACCTTAAAACCAAGACTCATAACTACAAAAACAACAGACAGCAATAGTAAAGTCAATGTCTTGTATTTAACTTGTTTCAGATCATGGACCTAGATAAAACTACACACAAATTATGTGCCTAGGCTCTGCAGTTCTATAAGGATGTAGTAGACTCTATGGAATAAACAAGAGAGTGATAGAATCATTTCCACCCTCAATGTTTGCTATGCAATTTGTGAAGTAAAATATTTATATGACTCAATCTCAAAAAATAATGGGAGCCACTTGGAAGAGTGCCTTGTACATGGGAAACACTCAACAAGCATTGTTTTTAATGAAATTTTGTAACTTTGGAAGGTGATCAAAACGTATCATTTTATTGTAGCAATATATTATCAGAATGAATTATTTCTTTTATTATCATTATCATCATAAAAAAACTATGTTAAAGAGAATTATATAAATTGATATTATCAGAAAAGGATATCATAGCAAAATAAAGATTCTCAGTAGGACCTTGAAAACCGGACACAATTATATCAAAGGCAGACTGAGTGTTGGAATGAAATTGAAAATGAAATCAGAAAACTGAATACAGTCTTTCACTTACTAGCAGGTGTGATATTGATTAATTTAACTCCCCTCTGTGACACTGTTTCCTTATCTATGAAACCGTTATAACACTAATAATAATGTCCAAGTCATTGGATCTTTCTGAGACTTTCATGAACATGAGCAAGAAAATGCTCAGAAGATACAAAAACAATCAGTAAGTATTTTCTAAATTTGTGTTGCCAACTCATAAAGCAAATGGGTAGATGCATGTATGTATGTTAGTATAGGCACCAAGGAGAGAAAAAATAGGTATAATATTTGTAATATATAAAGAAGAAAATTCTGTTGCATGAATATCTATGAAGATTGATTATTGCCAATATAAACAGATACGTGGATGTTCTGCTAAGAAATTTTGATAGAGGAAAAAAATGCTAACTCTGAAGTTGATCTCCTTGGATCATTTTATGTGCCTTTCTGTCCCCATTTGGTGGTTTTGTTTAATTATTTTTTCATATTTCTGAGTCCACCATAATAAGTCCTCTCATAGTACCTTAGTACTTCTGGAGCCTTCTCCATTTCGCTTACCAAATTCTCCTCTCAAGGAAGAATTTTATCAGTCTCTCAATTTTCAAAGTATATGTAGGATAGTGTGTTTCTTCTCCAATGTTCAGTATGTTGGTAGTCATCTTTGATTTTGAATGCTTCGGTCTCTGGTACCTTTAGGCCAGACATTAGAAGTCAGCTTGGTTTAGTGTTGTGCAGAGGTTAGAGGAGCTGGTTACATTTAGAGAGTTCAAATGTGTATTCCCAGTGTTCTGACATGCAGATTGGTCTACTTTTCATTTTTTTCTGAATGACAACAATCCTTAATGTTTAGAATGTAAACAATGCTCTAGCGAGAAGGAAGAGTAGAGTAAATATGCAGAATTTGTTGACATAAAGACGAAGAAAAACAGCCCTTACTAACCTCAAGGTCGGCAGTTCGAAACTACCAGCTGTTTTGCGGGAGAAAGATGAGGTTTTCTGCTCCCATAAAGATTTACAGCCTTGGAAACCCTGTGCAGGGTCACTATGAGTCAGAACTGACTCCATGGTACTTAACAACAACAACAACAACTGCCCCTGCAGGCTGTCAATGAGAAAAATAAGTAGTAGGTGATGACAGAATTCTCTAAAGCTTTTTCTTATTCTTGTTTTCCTCAATGTCTTTATAAGAAGTTGGATCAATCCATCTTTTCCATTTCATCTTGTCAAAATACATTATTTTCATTTCTTCACTGAATTCTCCTCTTTTGTCCCAGACATTCAATCTCAAATCTATCTTTAAAAAGTTTGAGCTATTTGGGTTTCCCATCATCTCTGGCATTCTAGTCTTTCTTTTACATTGCTTTTCTTAAGGAATTTCACAAAAAAGTGAACCTGTGAAGTTATTTGAACCTGAACTGTAATCTATGACATAAAACAACCTCTAACTTACAGTAAAATACACATGGCAAGTAATTGGTAGAGAATCATAGTCTCATGTTGATGAGTGATTTCCTAGGTCTCGGGATATAGTTGTTGTTGTTGTTGTTAAGTGCCATCGAGTCTGTTCCGACCCATAGCGATCCTGTATAGAGTTTCCAAGGAGCAGCTGGCGAGCTTTACCTGATGACCATGCAGTTCAAACGGCTTTGCAGTCTGGCACCACAGTGCCACACCAGGACTCCCTCGGGATGTAGAGAACCTCCTAAATCCTAAGACTTGGATGAAAGGCTGAATACTCCAGGGTAAAATCTCAAGAACAATGACAGAAGACTGAGACAGAGCCTTCCCAGGTTACTCTTTTCTTTTTTATGAATTTCTGTAGTATTTCTTTCTTACTTCTTTTAGCACACTTTTCTTAATGAAACATCCATAGATTGCTCTGCTGCTATAAGCCATGCCCCCAACCCTGATGATACTTTCTTTGAATATAGGAAGTTTTGTATACATCCCAACTGTTACCTTCAATTAACTTAGCACATTGTCTATCACATATTCCTTATATAAATGAATGAGTGACTTAATCATAACAATTATAATGAAAACAAGGTCAGGAATCATTGTATCAAAAAGGGAAATTGCTCCAGCAACAATGTACCATGTACTGCTTTCTCCCCTAGGATCTCTTTTTTATTACTAGTAGCTACAATATCAGCCATTTATTTCCATTTAAAAAACTTATTGTGATGAGCACTGTGGTATGCTATAGGAAAACAAAAAGATTAGCAGAGTAGAGTTGCTATCCAGAAGGAAATTATGTTCTAACAGATGAGACAAAAAAGAAACTGAACAAAAACAGTGGAGTATAATACTGACAATAGGGGATAAGTCACTTGTCTTTAGGGATACAGAGGAAGGATTCTCTGTCTATATGGAGAGGCCAGAGCAGAGAATCATCAGAGGCAGATTGGCAAGAATGTCCATCTTCCTTTCAGAAACATACCCTTATTGTGAAGTCCTGGTGTGGCACTGTGGGTTAATGTGCCAGACTGCAAAGCTGTTTGAACTGAGAAGTTGGTGGTTCAAGCTCACCAGCATCTCTTTGGAAACCCTATGCAGTGTCACTATGGGTCGGAATCAACTCGACAGCACTTAACAACACCCCCTTATTGTGCAATGCTTTAAATTTTCTGAGCCTCAATTTCCTCATGAATAACACAAGAATAATAAATAATACCGCCTTCTCTACTTTCTTTAGCAATCATGGTCTGGTAGGTCACAAAACTAGCAGAAATGGTGGGAGTGAATATAAAACATAAAACGAGAGCCAATGCAACATCAGTTGCTATTGTTATTTATACAAATACACCTTATTTTCTTCAATATACTACAGCTATGTCTCTGAAGCCAAGGACTAACGCTGGTGTAAATAGAAAGAGTAAATCAACAAATCCCAGTTTTATAGCTTCACAAATTGAGTGTCATTATAGAGGTACCTCATCTAGGTCTACTGCAATTGAGTAGTTCTTTGGATAAAGAAAAAGAAGATGCTGTTAATTAAATATATTCCAAGCTAGAACAAACCTTATAGAGAGTTATATTTACTGGAGGTATATTCTTCATCACGGTAGGATGAAAGACAAGAACAATGTGTATGTCCTGTCTGGTTACATGACTATGACTCAGTGTTTTGAGTCATTTGCTTCTGAAAGTCTTTCCCTCACTTAAAGTCAGCATGGGACCTATAAAGGAGAGGATTCTGTTTTCAGAGATATGAGGGTGAGCAACCTCAGGTCAGTTCCATCATTTATTAACATTATAACCTTTAGTTATTTACTTAAGGTTCAATACAATTCAATACAAGTAGGTTTCTTAAGTCAAGTACTTATATTTTTATTCTATCAGTGGTTAGTGTAGGAATGAATACCTGCCTCTCCATCTATGTATTAGTGAAGGTCTGAGCAGCATAATGGGCCAGGGGGACACATGAT
Organism: Chrysochloris asiatica; assembly: GCF_000296735.1. NCBI lineage: Eukaryota > Metazoa > Chordata > Mammalia > Afrosoricida > Chrysochloridae > Chrysochloris > Chrysochloris asiatica. Next base: position 23,542,876 of record NW_006408533.1, on the reverse strand, counting down.
TTGGCAGAAGAGCCATTCCCCAAATCCAGCTACAATGTCACAATTCTTGGTGGAGGGTAGCTAAGGTACTTTAACTAGAAAAGTGTCTGCAATTCCAAATCCTTCTAGAAGAATTTTACAGGGGAAAATGAAAGACTAAAAGACCATTTTTATGAAAACATAATTGATAAAGAATTCTCCCAAGAGACTGGATCATACACTTTCTTCTTAATAATAAAACTGTTTCCTTTGTTGTGGATAGGGAAAGGGAATAGCTAAAACAAAGAATAACCAGATTTTTGAACATTCTAGAAACCAAGTCTTCAGAGAAATGGCCGAAATAATTGTGGGTGCTTAGCTGGGAAAAGGAAATGTCTTGGAGAACATGAGAGGAATATTCAAACACTTTGTTGTTGGTGTTGTTGTTAAGTGCCATTGAGTAGGTTCCGACCCATAGCGACCCTGAACATTTTTCTGAGGCTGTAAATCTTACAGGAGCAGAAAGCCTCATCTTTCTCCCGGGATCAGTTGGTAGCTTCGTACTGCTGACCTTGAGGTTCACAGCCTGATTCGTAACCACTATGCTAAATGAAGAAAGAATGACAATGTTACTCTAGAATACAGGACACAGAACTGGTGCAGATGCATGCTTTCCTGTGCAGTCTCTCCTGTCTAACTCCTTCATCCCTGTTAGATACCCACTGAAGTTTGGCACAACATCCATGCAGAGTAAGGTGTCCCCAAAGATGTGGAGAATCAGTGATGCAGAGGTACAGTGAGGCCAAGATTTTACTCAATATAAACAAAAACAAAGGCTTTAGCGTCAAAATAACCTGAGTTCAAATGTATGTGTATTTCACCCACTTAATGGCTAGGCATGAGCCTGGAGGATAAGCACTAGACTTCTGATTGCAAAGTTGACAGTCCAAACCCACAAGCTGCTCCTGAGAAATCCTATACAGGATTGCTATGTGTTGGAACTAGCTCAAAGGCACACAACTACAACAATGTCTGGGTGGCCTTATGAACATTATTTCACCTCTATAAAGACCTCGACCATATAATAGGGATATTGTTGAGTGCTGTTGAGTCAATTCTGACTCATAGAGGCCTTGTATAGAGTTTCCAAGTAAAGGCTGGTGAGCTGGAGGTTCAAACTGATACTGCAGTCCAACACATTAACCCACAGTGCCTCACTAGGATTCCAAAGGGGATGATATTTGCTATTTAAGATTGCAAAGATTAAATCCAATAATACGTATACATTCTTTATGGATTCTGACATAAATAGGTGCTCACAACAAGATGACCCTTCCCTTAAATCTTATGATGTTAATATGATTGATGTCCTTGTACAAATGAGGAAAGTGAGGCTCTAAAACACTAAGTAAATAATTTAAGGTCATAAAGGTAATAAAAGATGGGACAGTATTGAGGATAAAAAGTCAACCTTATCTCTCTGAAAATAGAATCCTGTCCTTTCCATGGTCTAGTGTAGACTCTAGAAAGACTTTCAGAAGCAAATGGATAAAAACACTGTGTCTTAGTCATATAACTAGGTAGGACACACATGTTGCCCTTATCTCTCAACCTGACATGATAGAGACTATACTGGCATTAAATCTAACTCTTCTTTTAGGTAAATTATAGCTTAGCTTATCTTTAACTAACTGGATCTTCTTTTCTTTGGTCCAAAGAACCACCTAATAGTAGTGGACATAGAAGAGGCACCCTAAACCCCTTCCTCTATAATAACTCTCAATTTGTGAAGCTGCAAAATGGGACTTGTTGACAATTCTTTTTATATTTCATCCAGTTGGATGCAAGCATAGGGTTTGATTAAAAGACCTCAGAAAAGCCCTTAATCATTCAGTTTAGTATTCCCCACTTCCCCATATAGCGTGTCCATGCATGCATGCATGCACACACACATGAACATATATACTTGGCTTTTGTCTACTTGCGCAGGTATTTTTAACAAGCATATTCCTAAAAGGGAAGCACTCTTTTGGCTTTTGGCTCTAAGTCACTTGCCCTGAATCATGACAGTTAGCTTTCCACAAAGCAGGATAAAATAAGCTCTACAAGGGAAGGAGAATTCCTTTAAGTAGGAAAAACAATAAAGGAATAAAAATAATTCAAATAATACATTTTATCTGCAAATTTCCAAATGTGATTGAGTGCTTTTCAAGTCCCTTTGTATTTTATTCCTATAAGCTCTGTCTTTTTGTTTTTCTTAATTCTGTGTTCTTCCTCCTACCCCTAGCTCTCTCTGTCAGCCTGAAAATTCTGGTTAGACTTGGTTTAGAGTACATGTTGTGGTTTATCTCTGATAACCACACTCACTGTTCCACGATACTGGAACACTTCCTTAGAGAAGAGAGTGCACGGACTAACAATTATATTTCAAGCTGCATTTAATGTTGAAGTATGAGACAACAAATTGATCTTAGATTTCTTCAGTCAAGCATGACCTCACCTCTGACTCTGGCAGAAGCTTCTATGGTGTCAGAGCAATAGTTGCACAGTTGTGAAACAAATAAAAAAAGGGGGGGGTGCTCAAACTCCCTAAAACAAAGCAAAAGAGAAAAATTACCCATGCTTTCTTTTCTGCATTCTCAATGCATTCTTCTTGAAAAACAGACCAGAAAGATGTAATTGAAACCTCCTTGGCTAACTTCTATGCAAACCACCCACTATTTTATATACCTCTTCTTACTAAAAAAAAAAAAAAAAAAAAAAAGGCTATCCATAGATCTTCTGCTTTCTAACCCACCAAAGAATAGAGAAGTTGATGTATTCAAATATTAGACACACACACACAAAATCAAGCAAGATGTATATTCAGTGGTAAAGAATACTCTGTTGTTGGCGATTGATAGAATCTCTATGTAATAATAGCTTTTTCACAAAGGAGGAAACAGTATCTGAGCCTGAGAGGATAAAAATTCCACAATATTTCATTAATTGTTAGATGGCTTCCTTGCTTCATTGGAGACATGAAGAAATAAAATCCAAATAGAACCTGAATGGTTGTCACTGCTAGAACCAAGAAGAATCCAGTGGTAGAAAAAGAAGAGTATATTTAAAAAGAAAGGGCAAAGGAAGGAGTGATGGAGGGAGTAAGGAAGAGAAAACATAGCAAGCAGCATTTTCTTCCAAACTATCATTGAGACTGTAAATATAATTCAGTATATTTGCAAATCAGGGGGGAAATGATCAACTAGCAACAAATTACGATATGAAATTATATCTAAAACACCATCATAAAAGAAATGCATTTATGTTTACAAGTTTTCTATTGTGAGATGTTTTCTGAGCATGGAATAAGTATCACACATCTTATAATTAGAAGTGGGATAATCCACTTTTACATTTTCATTTCTAATATTAAAATAAGAAAATTAATTAGAAGGTATACTAACTAAGATCTCTTTGTTTATATGTAGGATGTAATTTCATTCTCAATTGGAAAAAGCGAGATCAGACCTCTCCCCAAAGTGCAAGAATTTCTGTATCTCAGCCCATACAACCCAGGTTTCCCAAACTGCCTGCTATTCCAGGACCAGCAGCTGTGTGGCGTCAGTCACCTTCAAATGAAAAGGCTTCTTGCTTCCTCCTGCTCCTACTCCTCTGCCTCTGCTGGAAAATGGTTCTTTCTGCTGTCACTGTAACAAACGGTTCTAATTGCTGGGTTGACTGTTATGGTGGAAATTGCAGCAGTCCACAGCTGAAGGCTTTCACTCTGCTTTCATAATGGCACACAGAACCAAACTATCCCTTTTCTAAAGGAACGAAGAAGATGGTCTTAAAAAATAGTAATACATAATAAATCATTTTTAAAGAAGCAGAAAGTAAAAGCACTTTCTGAATGGTTATCATCTAATCTAATTGCAGTGCATTTTTCCTCATGAAGGAATGAAAGTTCATGGGTATGTTTTCTTACAGTCTTGGTGGTGATGATGGTGGTGGTCGTGTTTGTTTTTGTCTGCGAAGTAATACATGGTAGGCAATGATTTGGAATTGTAAACTTTCCAATTTATTTTCATGGCAATCTGTGAGATGTGTCCCTGGAGGAAGGCAGACAATTGCAGTTTTAGAGCAGAATTGACCTCTCTCTCTCCTTTCTTACATTAGAAAGCATGCAATCTCATTTTGAGTAGGATTACAAAATTCCAAAATTCTAATAAATTACCAGAGGAATATGCCATGGTCTGAGATGGTCGATGTATTATTGTGGAAACACTTCATGAAGGGAGAGGTAAAAATGAGTGCCATTATTGTCTGATTTTACCGCCAAAACAGAATTCAGGTTACAAAAGGCAATCCCTAATTTGGGATTTTAATCAGATAGCTAGCACCAAGGACAGCAGCTGCTGTTACATTAGCTTGGATAAAATTATAGGACCTATCAATTCTCATGCTTCAGGGCATAAGCTGATCACCAGCTGAGGTCAGGAGGAAATTTCCCCAATGGCAGACACTGCACACTTATATCCATTATCAGAGATTTAACACCTACCACGAAAGCATCTGGTGTTATTTATTATCAAATAAACACAAACATACAACATGTACTCATACTAGTTGACATACATGTGCACACAGGAGATTAAAAAGGCATGGAGGTGAAGACTTATCTGAATGTCCATGTGATTTTAATGGTCCAAAGGAATCCATCTTCCCACTGTCTACTTGGCCTGGAGATTTCCTTCTGTCTTAACTCTTTGTCAAATCCGTGGGTGGATATTGTCTCTGTACTCACTCCTATTGAATGTTCACATTTACTTATATGAGATAGGCTTCTAAAGTGAGAGATAGGTAAAGGGGCTCACATTAAAGTTCTAGAAGAATACATTACTATAAAATTAGTGGTTTATAATAGCAGATGGAGTCCTGGTGTAACACTCTGGGTTACTGAGCTGGATTGTAAAATCTCTTTGAACTGGAAGGTTGGCAGTTCAAGCTCACCAGTCTCTCCTCAGAAACCCTATACAGAGTTACTATGGATTAGAATTGACTCAATGTCACTTCACAACAACAACAACAAAAATAGCAGATATCCCACAGATTATGTATGTGGTTCTTCCCTAACAGCAAGGTGCTGGCCTGGTCTGAGAATATTATCTGAGGTTTAGCATCTTCTTTCAAAGTTCACTGGCTGTTGTCAGTATGTATTTTCTTGTGGTTACATAATTAAGGTACCCATTTTCTTGCTCGCTGTGTAGCTCTCAGTTCTCCAAGGTCACCCACAGTTCTTTGGCACATGATTCCCATACACAATTCACAACATGAATGTTTGCTTTCACCTAGGACAGCTATATTTAATTGTTGATTTCTCCCTCCACTGTCTTATATAATGTGAAATAGACAATGGAATGATTCGCCCATCACTTTTTACTGAACAATGTAACTTAATCAAGGTAGAAACTATCTCATCATGTTCATAGGTTCTTCCCATACCTAAAAGGAGGCAATGACACAAGATGTACACTAAATTAAAAACCAATTGCCTCTGAGGCAATTCCAATGCATGTCAGTCCCGTGTGTTTCAGAGTAGAAATGTACTCCCTAGGATTGTGATTTTACTTAAGCAAATTACTTGGCCTCTCCTTAGAGGTAGATTTGAACCACCAAGCTATTACTACCTGACTTGTTAAACCATTTGAACTTCTTAGTTCTAAATTCTAAGAGCCATCTTAGAATTTTGACAACTATGTTGTTGTTGTTATGTGCTGTGTAGTTGGTTCTGACTCATATTGACCCCGTAAAGGGTTTCTGAGGCTGTAAGTCTTAACAGGAGCAGAAAGCCTCATCTTTTTCCTGTGGAACAGCTGGTAGTTTGAACTGCTGACCCTGAGGTTAGCAGCCTGATTCGTAACCACTATGCTACCAGAGCTCCTTTGACAACTATATATGTATATATTAGGTGAGAATAGTCATTAATCTATCTATTCTGCCATGTCTATTAGTAATTGTCTATTATGGAAGGACAGATACTTAACAAATGCTCTTCTACAATCATGTTCATAGGATATTGAAAAGGAAATAAAAGATTATCTTGTTCAATCTTTTAATGTTGCAGATAAAGAAACTTAGCCTCAAAAATTAAATGTTTCTGCCATTTAAAGCTGGGATGAGAATACAGAACTCCAGACGTCTAAGCCAATTACATATTTGTCTTTAAATCACCAGATACTTTAACCATTATAGGATATGTGTTGTCACTTCTGTTGATTCTCCTGTGTCTTCAGATTTCTTAGTATTTTCCTTGAGCCAATAACTTGCTCACCTTGAGGTGCCAAGTGACTTTGAGCCTTGCTTCTTAATCTTACAATGGATGTAGCTTTTTCACTAAAATAAATACATTAAAATAAAATGGAAATGACACATCATGTAATTTTCCATGTTAGAATTCCATGTTCGGTATTCCAATGTTGGATAGAGCCAGCAGTAGAGAAATTCATGTTAGAGAGAGCCAGAATTCATCTCTTTAGGTAGTATTTCACATTGGAAAACACCTGAAAGATAAAGGTGTGTCTGTGTGTATGTGTGGTGTGTGTGTGTCTGAAAAATACCCTACTGTTTTTCTGTTCGTAATAGCAAAGTGGATGATTTGGGTCAACTTTCTCCTAAGAGTATGACCAAAAAAAAAAAAAAAAGGAAATGTAAAAGAACTTATCTTTGCTCAGTGGGGTTTTCCATTTCTTTAAATTCTTAGACAATCAACTTCCCTAAAGTGAACTTCTCATTGTTTAATAAATAAATAGCTACCAAACTGGGGTAAATTTCTTAACACCTTATTTCTAGGAACAATTGGTAAGACAGAGACTTTGGTAAGTAGAAGGTATCCTAATCATTTAGAAACATTTGGAAGCCACAAATAACCTATTGGATTTTTTTTTTTTTTTCTAGTTTTCTTTTTATTCCAGACAACACAGCCAGTTTCAGCATGAAGCCTGTGTTTGCAACAATGTTCTCTTTAGGCACCTAGAATGGACCTGATTTTAGATGAAATGAACATACTCCAGTTATAGAGAATGGAAATCAGAAATGTTACAGGTTGTCTTTGTGAAAAGCAACAAATGAAGATGGCCCAGCTCAAGATGTATTTTTATTAAGCAGGCAAAATCCAGGTGCTTGTATTTGTTATTTTATCTAGTTTGTGATGAAGAACATAACCCTTCAAAATATTTATTTAAAAAACATAGTTCTCTGACTTGACTGTAATGATATCAACAAATTGGATGAACTAAATACTTCTAAAATATGTATTTTTTTCTATTTAAAATGTATTGTAGTCTTTGAGTACATCAGACCATATTTGTTATATGCTCAGCATGCATTTGTCATCCTTATATTAGACAGAGAAAAGCTGTCACCTTTATCTGAGCTATGAGAGAACATTCTCATACTTCTTTAAAAATGTCAATATTTTAAACAAAACATTGTCCATACCTGAAGATGAACCATTTTCTCATCCAATGTTCACACTGTCCTACACTATCAATAGATCATCTTGACTTTATTGATTAGTTCTATTATAGATATATATGTACATGTAGTAAATTTCCCAAGGAGTTTTAAGATATGATTATATGTAAATACTATTATATGTAAAATTATGTATATAAATATACACACACAATATTTATATATATATGTTGTTCTTGTCATTAAGTGTTGTTGAGTTGGTTCTGACTCATAGCAATCCTGTATATGAATTACAAGGTTTTAAATCTTTGTGGAAGCAGAAAGATTTATCTTTTTCCTGAGGAACAAATGGTCAACTCAAACTATCAACCTTGTGGTTCACAGTCCAGTGCTTATCCTATGGAACCACAATGTGTATGTGTGTATAAGTATATATATATGGTTGAGGCCATCTCCACTGTGAGTAAATATATATATTTACTCATGCTCTCTCTCTCTCTCTCTCTCTCTCTCTCTCTCTCTATATATATATATATATAT
>NW_006408533.1:23530402-23534383 GCF_000296735.1 Chrysochloris asiatica | reverse complement strand
CATACATACATATTCCTTCTGAAATCTCATTCTTCTGATTGTGTTGTTTGGGTAACCAGCTATGACCTGATCTTTCAAAATGGAGCTCAAATTCTGCCTTCTAGTTGGACATTTTCCTGACTATCAGACTCACATTGATTCCCCCACTTTCTGAACTGATAGGACCTATTGCTGGGGGTATTAATTTAAACACACAGCTGGAATTTATATCTGTTTACTACCTGCAAGTATTATATTCAAATGGATTGCAAAGTGAATTGAAAAGAGGAGTTTTGCTTCACAAGATTTTAGTATCTTCCATAATACCTAGTATAGTGGTGAAGAGAATATCTACTAGAACTGGGGGTGTGGGGGGAGGCTGAAATCTAAATTGAAATCATTACATCAGATGGACACTGATCTTTTCAAAGTTGGCATGGAAAGTTTTTGTTTTTTTTTTCTTTTTGTAGATTTTTGTTTGTTTGACTTTTTAACTTGTTGGGGTTTTTTTTGTTTATTTTTTGCTGTGTTTGACAGAGTACCTGGGTTTGTTTAGTATAGGCAACTTGAACTAAACCTGGTACTGTAATAGCTAATTAATTAATTACCATACTGTTATTGACGAAACAAATCACACAATATATTAAAGGGAAAAAAACAAGGAAATCTAAATAGAGTTTATGCTTTTCAACTTAATTTTGGGTCTTTAAATCAATTTTTTTTTTTCTAGGACATAATGGTGCAGAGTATGTGTATTTACTCCTAAGAGTTACCTGTAAAGCAATATGTAGTTAACACATTCATATTTTAAAACTCAATTGAGGAATTCACTGTATAAAGGGGTCCTATTGTTAATTCTTCTGAACTGACTAGGAGGTATCTTTCTAACATTTTGGTCTCCTGAAACTTCATATACCAGGTTAAGGCAAGACACACCCATAAAAAGCAGCCAACTAGATGTGGTTTTCATTTGCACTGCTTTCTAGCATGCTGGCAACCAATAGCTTTGCCAGATCTCCAGTCACATACACCTTAAGTTTTAATGGTTACCATGGCAATGAAAAAAGGCATTACAAAATGCACAAGCTGTTAACATGTTGCAGAAGCCAAATGAAAGAGCTAAGAATAAACTTCTGCAAATTCCTGATCGCACCACACTTGAGGAAAACTGCTGTTAAACCAACGTCATATCCCAGTCAAACAGCTCATTAATCTGAAACTGAAGCTGTGTATTCCTCTGAGCTCCCTGTCAGCTAGGGCTGGGGCCATCTCCACTGTGAGAACATACGCCAGTGTGTCAGAGTACATAGGTGTTGGGGTGGGGAAAGTAAGAACAGAGAAGCAGAGAAAGAAGAAACAGGCTATAAATTGAATTTCAGCTCCTTTATCAAAAAGAAAGAAAACCTTCATGTTTTCTACATCTAAATTTTATTGGGTGAGTAATTCATTATAGGAGTCCTGGTGTGGCGCTGTAGGGCAGTGGTTCAAATTCACCAGTCACTCCTCAGAAACCCTATACAAGGTTGCTATGAATCTACTCAACAGAATTTAACAATAACAATAATTCATTATAATGATAGGAAAATAAGATGAATATCTCATTTACTTTTTTAGAAGTCAGAACCCAGATATTGGCACTGCAATGAAATAAAATGCATGCATTCAAATAATAGCATATTAGAAAGGAAATGTTACTCTCTGAGCAGAGAGTGTCTCTTCAGAAGAGTCAGCTGCTTTCTCTCTGTTGTAACTTCCAGAATAACAAAAGGACGATCCTTGGTTTGTAAATAAGATATCAGTCAGGAAGATAAGGGATAAGGTGCCAGCATTCACATTTAAAGGTGTGTCAGTTATAGAATCAACACACATTTGGACAGAAAATGGAATACATATTTGTTGATTTATAGACACAGATCCAAGTACACAAACAGTGAGGAAGTTCATGAGAGAGAAGAAACACTGAACATAGTTCAGAAATGCAAGGCCAATTCATATTGTTTAGATGGATATTTGTTTCAGATTTGTGGCTTCTAATAATGAGCTCCCTCAGGGGGTAGCAGACCACTGCTCTGAATTAACCCTTACAATTTTGTGCATACCTTGCAGAGAAATCTTTTCTTTATAACTGGCGTTCTCAATGAATTCATGTGTTTCCTGAGTCCCACTGGAATGTTCACCTTGTTTACTGCTTCAACTAAAATCTCAGCTGCCTAAATGTCTACTTTCTTCTTCTATTTCAGACTTCCTGCATCAATTCTTCCTCCAATGAGGCCTGTCTGCACACAATGACTGAAATTTCTTATCATCCTCATACTTCAATATCAACTCACACCTGATAGCGTCCCGTTTTGACTTTATACCTGGTACCATACTATTCTCTCCTTGATACCACTCTAAATTCATGATTTATCTAACATACCTCCCTCAGCAATCCTGAGGTCCTTGCTTCTGGTTACTTAACAGCCTTGAGTAAAGTCAACGCCCTTCAGCATCTTCTTTCTTCCCTTTGTTGTTTTCAATTTTACTTCCTCTATTAGATGTTAGGGCCTTTTAAGAGAGTGGTTTCATCTTTTCTTTTTTACTGCAATGCTCATTTCACCTAAAACATGATGGTGCTCCCAAAAAGCTCTATGAACTGCTTAATGAATTCATGTCTACCTCACTGCCCTAAGGCCGTGTTCTCCAGTATACTAAAATCTTCAAATTGCATAGTAAGACATGTTGTCAAATAAAAAACATAGGTTATAGAGATATACTACATCAATATCAAATCCAAGTATGATAATATGGCAAGTTGTTGTTAGGTGCCATCAAGTCGGCACTGACTCATAGCGACCTTATACACAGCAGAATGAAACAATGTCAGATCCTGGGCCAACCTCACTACTGTGCAACGCTTGAGTCCATCAATGCTGCCACTTGGCCAATCCATCCCGTTGTGGGTCTTCCTCTTTTTCTGTGACCCTCCACCTTACCAAACATGATATCATTCTCCAGTGACTGGTCCCTCCTGAAAATATGTCTGAAGTATGAGAGATGAAGTTTGGCCATCTTGGCCTCCAAGGAGCACTCTGGATGCACTTCTTCCAAAATGAATCTATTGGTTCTTTTGGAAGCCCATGGTACTTGCAATATTCCTCTCCAACACTATAACTCAAAAGCATCAATTCTTCTATGGTTTTCCTTATTTACTGTACAGCTTTCACATGCATATGAGGTTATTGAAAATACCATGGCTTGGGTTCTTCAAGTTGACATCTTTGCTCTTCAACACTTTAAAAAAGTCTTGTGTAGCACATTTGCCCAATGCAATACGTCATTTGATTTCTTGACTGCTGTTTCTGTGAGTGTTGATTGTTGATTCAAGAAGAATGAAGTCCTTGACAACAGCAATCTTTTCTCTGTTGATAAGAATGTTGTTTATTGGTCCAGTGGTGAGGATTTTCATTTTCTTTACATTGAGATGTAATCCATACCAAAGGCTGTGCTCTTTGATCTTCAACAGTAAATGTCCTCTTCATTTTCAGTAAGCAAGGTTGTATCATCTGCATATCACAGGTTGTTAATGAGAGTTCCTCCAATCCTGATGCCACATTTTTCTTCATATAAACCTGCTTCTCAGATTAATTGCTCAGCATATAGGTAGAGTATGTATGGTAAAAGAATACAACCTTGTCACACACCTGTCTTAATTTTAAACCATTCAGTGTTCCCATGTTCTGTTCGAACAACTGACTCTTGGTCCAGTTACAGATTCCTCATGAGCACAATTAAGTGTTCTGGAATACTCATACTTCACAATGTTGTCCATAGCTTGTCATAGTCCACACAATAAAAATCCTTTGCATAGTCAATAAAGCACAGGTAAACATCTTTCTGATATTCTCTGCTTTCACCCAAGATCCATCAGGCATCAGCAATGATATCCGTCATTCCACGGCCTCTTCTGAATCTCACTTGAACCTCTGGAAGTTCTCTGTCAATGTATGCTTGCAGCCATTT
>NW_006408533.1:23509321-23529823 GCF_000296735.1 Chrysochloris asiatica | reverse complement strand
TATATATATAAAGTATATAGCATACATTTGCCAAAAATCTATAAAAACCTAAAGCTGGAAGGCACATGAGAATTTATCCACTCTAAACTCACCCCACTGTTACAACAAAGGTTTTGATGTCAATATGAAGTGCCTGAAGGTTGAGTATGTAGTTAATGATAGAGCTAACAATAGTAAACAGGTACATTTAGTATATTTTATAGGTCCTTCAACAATGCTCTATTGTTGAGCACCATTACATACAATTCTATGTACTAGTTACCTAATACACAATACATAGATTTGATAATAAACTCAGCACATGCACAGTGTCTATTTATTACTCTGAAAAGATACCCTTGCCTGTTTCAAAGCTTTCAGGAAGTAGACAATGTTTTGTCTGAAATGTATCTCCAATTGATGATGCAGTTGAGAACAGCTCACTCTCATATAATATTCATTTGTTTGTGGATCAAAATTAATTGAAATTAAGCCATTGTGTGAGGTATGTGGATATGCAAAGTGACATTATACCCCATCTCTTCCTTCAAGAAGCTTTGTACTTCAGTAGGAGGGAGAATGTAGAAATGTGAATTTTCTGTGAGAACCACAGGAAAGGCTTTTAACTAGAGATGTCCCTCTGTGCAAGGACTGTGTCCTGGAAGGAATGGGAAGACAGAGTGAAGTTTAGCTATTCTTCAGAATGAACACAGTATGTGCAGAGTCAGAGGTTAGACGAAGCAGTTTATAAACTTGTCACTGAATTTAACTTTGTTCATGTGGTAAACTGAGGTAGAATATGAGGTAAAGAGGTAGGGGAGAAATCACGGAAAGTCTTGGGGTGAATGTTATGACACTTTAGCTTCAAATCTTTCAGTCTGTAAACAGGGTTGCTGTATGATTAGATTTATATTAACAAAGATTGCTTTGATGGCAATGCAGAATATGGTAAATATGGACTCAGTAAAATAAAAGGAGAAGTGTTTACAATCTGTTACAGTAATCCAAATGAGATATTATACATTTTTGAATAAATGTAGAATCAATGAGAATGGAGATAACAGGATAAAAAGAAAAAAATTCATCAAAGAGAAAATTTTATCAAAAAGAAGGGACTGAGGGAGAAATTCAGAGTGACATCCAGATTCTGGCTTGCATTACAATGAACAATGTTGCCATTTTCTGAGAGAGGAACACAGGAGGATGAGTGGATTTGGGAGTGGATGCAATTAGTTAACATTTGAGCTTGTGTATCTGTGAGTGGCTTCCAGTAAAAGACTGAAGTCCAGAACCTGGAGCTCAGCAGGATGAGTGGGACTGGAGAGGTAGATACCTATGCCATTCACATGGAAGTGATGAGATACCAAATCATCAGGACACAAGCTCTACCCCTAAGGTGAACCAGAGAAAATTCCTGTTCTAAGAACTATGTGCTTACTGTGGCCCTACCACCTCTCTAGGGCCCTTCCTCTTGATTCTGGCTACTCACTTACCTCCCTGTGTGCATTCCACTCACCTTTTCCAATTCATCTTTTCCTGAACTAAGGTTATAAGAAAGTTTACATGTAATTTATCCCTCTACCTATCACCTTTATGGTACCGTGGAAGATTAAAAGGTCTTCCAGCAAAAAAGAGAATAAATATCTACTCTTATATGTGTTGGACTACAAGGTAGGCTTGAACTGCAAGGTTGGTGGTTCAAGCTCACCAGTTGCTCCTCAGAAACCCTATACAGGGTCATTATGTGTCTGAACTGACTCAAAGGCACTTCACAACAACAGCATCTTATTTTTTAAAAATATTATCTTGCAGGCTAATACAGTTAATAATAGTTGCTATTTATAGGAAGTTTAGATTTGAATTTGGTCATGGGGATATGTCCATTGTAATTGTTTTATCAAAGCAACTCTTGAAACACTGATGCATAAGAATAAAAGCTGATATTTCTAATACCACTGAATATATGGAAGAGCTTCAAAAAGTTAGTAGAAAAATTCCATTATCATTTTATTCCATTTTTCACAACCATTTTGAAGACCCCTTTTATATTAGACAGTGTTCTAGGAATTGTACACAGTCAATCAATTGTACACAGTCAATCACTGCTGTTGAGTCAATACCAACTCATAGTGTCCCTATACATAGTAGATCTGCTCTACAGTGATTCAGAGGCTATACATCTTTACAGACTCCCTTATCTTTCACTTGCAAAGCAACTATGGGTTTGAACAACTGACCTTTCTCTTATAAGCCTAATGTTTAACTACAGATGAGGGTACTGAGTCACAAAACAAGTAGCTTGGACCAAGTAGAATAGTCTATAAGTGTTAGATCTGGAACTCAGACACAGATGGCCTGGCTCCCGATTCTGTGCTCTATTTGTCTCTGAAATTAATTAATTGACTAATTAATGTGCAAGCATTTATTGAAGTAAGTAATGTTCTATAGCAAGAGCAAGATAAAGAATCTGATTCAATGTCTCTTGGCTTGCAGGTCATTTAATTGCACTTCGGATTTATGGATTCTTTAAAGACATGTTAGCATTAATTGGGGTCAGAAGAAGGGATTTCAATATTCACTATGTGCAAATAGTTTGCAAATATTGAGTGCTAAATAATATGTGGAAGTTAGAACTAAGCGAAATATTGTTCTATTGTTAATGTCAGAAGAAAAAGCATGAGCTTAAATCTCAAATCATTGAACTTCAATTCCTTTATAACCAGTACTTGCTGAATAGTTTGCAATAAATCATTTTAGATATCAGGCTTACATTTTTTTTGTTGCTGTTGTTGTTTATCTGTAAAATGGGAATAATATTGCTACAAGATCAGTCTGAACTGCAAGGTCGGCAGATCAAGCTCACCATCCATTCCTCAGAAACTCTATACACTTGCTGTGAGTTGGAACCTACTCAATGTCACTTAACAACAACAATTACAGTCTGTCGAGTGATTGGATGAAGATTATCTGAGACGATTTATTTTAAAAGACCATCTTATATTTTAGGAAATAATGAACATACCATAAATTTCTGCTATTATTGTCGTTCACATTAACCTGAACAAAGAACTAAAGAGAAAAAAAAAATGTAATTTGTCAGATTATAATCAAATACTCATACATATTTTATTTTATCTTCAAAACATCCCTGGGCAAAACATAGTGCAGGCATATTATTTGACAAATGAGGCAATTGAGGTTCAGAAAAATTTAATCCCTGGTACAGCACTTTAGGATAAGCACTAGACTACTAACTGCAAGGTCGACAGTTAAAACCCACCCACCAGCTGGTGATCACAAGCCCTATACAGGGTCGCTATGAGTCAGAACCAACTTGACAGCACTTAACAATAACAAACAACATGGTTAGAGAAGACTTACTACCATATGTCTCTGTCATGTATATTATATGAGTCATAACAGTTATTTTCACTCTCAATTTCAAATATATAATGTTGTCCAAATCCCAAGGCATTTGACAAGCATTATTAGGGCTTCTGAGAAGCCAGGACAGACCAAACGTAACTGTCAAGTTTATAGCACGTTTATCCCAGGACTCTTTGTTCCCCCACTTCCTATGGGCTGCATTCTTAAGCCTACCTCAATGAAATAACATAACCTCAATGAAATAACATAACTGTCAAGTTTATAGCACATTTTTCCCAGGACGCTTTGTTCCCCCACTTCCTATATGCTGCATTCTTAAGCCTACCTCAATGAAATAACAGAATTAAGTTTTCACACAGAGGCTGAGTTGGAGGAACCGGCCGGCAGACATGCGACAGAGAATTGCCCACTGTCTAGCAGTTTTCCTACAGCAGATGGATTTTCCTTGGAGGTCTTCTGTATCAAGTTTTGACTCATCCCAACTCTGATTAGTTGCAAAATCTGATAAGACCACAGCCCAAGGAGGTATGGCCAGTGTCCAAGTTGGCAAGATTCCTCTCCTCTGTCCTCTAAGAACAAGTGCCTGGGTTGTCCTTGCAGCCCACCAGTGGCCAACCCCATGCCACAACATGCTCAGTGTCCACACCTCAGCTTGCAAGGAGAAGGGTTCCAATTAAAAGTTCAAGCCACCCTGCTCCATTACCACAGACGGAGACAGTGAGTGCTCTCAAGCTGCTTTTAGCCTCAAAAATAAGTGAAATGTTTGACACAAAAGCATATGTTTTTTGGCAACTTTGTTTAATCCACATTTTAAAGGAAAAATTGAAACTCCACAAGGTGAGAAAAAGATTAGTGTAACGTTTCAGTATCTGGAGGAAAGCAGACAGTGTTCCTTCCTCCTTCTGTTCTCTTTCCTCTGCCTTCATGTGCAGATATTTGCTTTATAAAAGCTGCCATAGAAATGATTTTTTTAATTAAAAATCTGAGCCACCTCACTGTAGAAGAGAGAGAAATATTTAATGTCACAGGTGGTAGGAGGCTGCTATATCAGGAAGATGGCACATGTCTGCTCTCTGGAAGGTCACCACCCTCTAGTCATATGAGGGTTGCAGAATCAAGGGTTGTATTTCTGAAGAGTCAGATTTCTTACTACAAGATAAAGAGGTGATTCTACTAGGCAGAAAGTTACCTTGCAGTGATTTCTATTCATCTGAAGAATTCTTATAGACATCCTGTATATGAGACAAGTTTAAAAGGGCCTTGGGCTACAGGCAGGAGAACCACTATGATTCAGTATGGGAATTAGGGACAGGTAGAAAGAAAAGTGATTGATTTACCTACTGCCGCCTGTTGTAATGGGCCTGCATGCACTCTGACTCAGTTGTTGTTAGCTGCTGTTAAGTTTACTCGTGACTCATGGTGACCCATGTGCAAAGGAACAAACTGCTGCCTTTTCCTCCCCCACCGCCATGATTAGTTAGTTGCATCTTGAGCCATTGTGATCCATAAGGTTTTCACTGGCTGATTGTCAGAAATAGATCCCTGGGCCTTTTGTCCCAGTCTGTCTTAGTCATAACAGAACAAAAATCTCCACTGGCAGATGCACGATGGGTAGGCATGAAGTGCATTTGACCAAGACTTAAATTGCATCTTCTGCATGAAAGGTGAGAATTCAACCATTAAGCCACTACTGTCCCCACTGTGACTCTTGTTGTTATTATGTGTTACTGAGTTGGTTCTGATGTACAGTGACGTTGTTAAATGTCATCAAGTTGGTTTAGACTCATAGTGACCCTGTCTAAGGTTTCCAAGCCTATACTAATATTTTTCGCACCTTGTGGAGTTTCAATTTTTCCTTTAAAATGTGGATTAAAAATCTTTATAGGAAAAGAAAGCTTCCTCTTTTTCTCACAGAGCAGCTGGTAGGCTTGAACCACCAACCTTGTGGTTTGCAGTTTAGTGCATAAACAATAGCAGTACACCAGCACTCCTATGTATATTGGTTCAAGCTCACCAGTTCCTCCTTGGGAACCCTATAGAGGGTTGCTATGGGTCAGAATTGACTCGATGGCGCTTAACAACAATAATATATATATTGTTGCTGCTGTTAAGTACCATCCAGTTGGTTCTGAATCATAGTGACCCTGTATAGGGTTTCTGAGGAGAGACTGGTGAGTTTGACCTGTTCATACCGACTTTGTTGACTAGTGCACCACACCAGGATACCACATTCATAAATACATTAAAAATACATGTTTCACACACACACATATTTACATTTTTGCAGCCAGAATTTCCTCATTCACAATGAGTTCAGAAAATGAAAATGACTTTCCCAGACTTGTCATCCTAGCTGAATTCCACCTTCCTTAAATGTTCTCAGAACTACCAAAGGGACATCACCTCTAGTTTTCCACAACAGTAGAATCTCATCCTTGCTATACCAAGACACAAATGCAATTATGTCGCCTTTTCTTGCGCCCCATGCCAGTTTCTTCCATTTGAACACTAACAGAAATATAACAAAGAGAAAGTCAGTAAAATTCTGGGATTATCTTTAAATGAACCTAAGAAATATGACGGCTAGATGAAGTTTACCATTTACCGATTATCAGTAAGAATGGAAACTTCCATAGATGGAATTCTATTCTTCTAAAATACATGTTGGACTCCTAGTGTGGCAGTGTAGGGTAGGCACTGAACCTCAAGGCTGACAATTCAAACCCACCATTCACTCCTCAGAAATCCTATACAGGGTTGCTGTAAGTAGGAGCAGACTCAAGAACACTTGTCAACAACAACAAAATATATATCGAATGGATGCAATCCTGTTTGAAATAGGTTTTTCTTTTGTTATGTTAATGTGTTTTTTTTTCATCCGTGTATGTGAGATCCTAAACCGAATCATTTCTGAATTATGAGAAACAGAATAGATGTAAGCACACACGTGAATGAAGACAGATGCCATGTGAGCACCATTTGTAAGCTAAGGAACACCAAGGGACCCTCAAAACACAAGGCATTTCTAGGGCTACTGACAAGAAAGGGACCATCACAGAAAAAACTCTAATAAGAACTCTATGTTCCAAGACTGTGAAAAAGTCAATTTCTGTTCTTTAAAGCCACCTGGTTATATTTGTGTTACAACAATACTTGGAAATGGAGATGCACTTCCCACTAATATGGGCAACCCAGTTCTGTCGTTTCACTTACAAAATAAGTAAGACATAATAAAAAAGAGTATTTCTAAATTGATACATTCCTTTCCTTTTGAGTACATAATACTTGGAGAATATGGATAATATGCTATATTCAAAGCATTCTAGTCATATCTGTTCATAGCACCATGGAACCGTTTCTTTGTTTTTATCTCCAGATGCTCATCCTTCATTTGCTCCCTTTGACTCTAGTCAAAAAGACATAGTCTTTTCACTCTAGCACTAATGTTGATTCTAATAAACTACAAAATCTAGCAATCTTAAATGGAGACAGACACTTTGCTGTAACTCACTTGTCCATAACCCAGATAGTCTGAAATATTCAAAATATATTGCATGGAAGTTCAAGACTACAAAAATTAAGTGATTAAAAATGTGCTAAGGGCTGTGTGTTAGTTAAGGAGATGTATTATTTCAGAATATGCAGACACCATTCAGACTCCACAGTGCTGTGAACAATGTAGAAAATATGAATCACTTTATACCTTATTGTGTGTAAACATTGTGATCTCCATTGTTAAAGCTGTAAAACTGACAAAAATAAAGAAGTTGTGGTTGATTGTATCAGAGCAGTCAGCCAATATGATGTGCTTAATCAGAAGTTTGGAGACAGTAAACAGAATACTACTATTGGCTTGAGTTTTTGAAAATGAAGATGATAGAACATTAACATTGGAAAATAATTTAGAACTTTATCAAATTCATTTCTTCCATGTTATAAGTGAAGAAAAGAAGACAAAAACTTATGTGACTTATCTCATGTTTTGAATTTAGCATGTGCTAGAGTACGGATATGTGTCAGAATATGGTCTGTGTGCCTTTCACCGATGACTTCCACAAAGCTGGAATTGTGCGTTCACACATATGGTTCAAGGTGCATCTATCAATGATGCGCTAACTCTCAGCCTGTGCCAAAATCTTGGAAGAAAGACTATCCTCTCTCCCTAAATAGTGAGGTTCAACTCTAACTCAAGAATTAAAACTTAACTTAAAGTTCTATATTATATGTGGACAGAAAAAGCAGGAGGTGATTTTCCTAGTTCAGAACTTGTCATTATTCACCTAGAATATCCCATTATCGTCATAACTAAAACCCTCTGTTC
This sequence comes from Chrysochloris asiatica, assembly GCF_000296735.1. NCBI lineage: Eukaryota > Metazoa > Chordata > Mammalia > Afrosoricida > Chrysochloridae > Chrysochloris > Chrysochloris asiatica. The sequence goes on along the minus strand of NW_006408533.1, from coordinate 23,522,136 downwards.
CTATCTTTCATACCGTCTCCAGAATTATCTTTCTGAAATTTGAATGAGGCCAAGTTTTGTTTAAGTCAGTAGTTGTGGATGCTCTTCACATTTTTTTTGTTTCCGTATATCATATGAACCCTTTCATACTCTGCTTCTTCTCTTCCTCTTCTAACAACCTTCCCATCTTTCCTGGCCAAATCACACCACCCATTGTGTGGGTCAAGCCACTTCATTTTTCTGTTTTGACCATATTAGTTACAGAGCTGGATCTTTAGATGAAGAGATTATGTGAATTTGGTAAATTCCTTTAAGTGTCTAGTTTTCAGTTTTTGAGTCTGTACATGGTGTTTAACTACATGTTCTTTAAGCGTCTTTCCAATGCAAGCAATTTAAGTGTTCGCATTGAATTTATACAAGTTACAAGGCTTCTGTACCTCAAAATGTTTATTAGTTGTTAAAGTAGGAAAGATTAGATAGAAATTTTGCTGTTTTAAGTGCCATCAAGTGGTTCGAACTCACAGTGACCCTGGATAGGGTTTCTGAGTCTGTAAATCTTTACAGGAGCAGAAAGCCTCATCTTTTTCCTGAGGAGCAGCTGATTAGCTGAACTGTTGGCCTTATGGTTCACAGCATATGCATACGCTACACTCTTCCCAGAGATAAAAACATTGTTGTTGTTGTGAAGTGCCGTCGAGTCCATTCAGACTCATAGAAACCCTATATAGGGTTTCCAAGGAGAGGCTGGTGGTTTTGAGCTGCTGACATTGAGGCTCACACCAACAATGCAGTTGGATTCTTATCCTACAGAGCCATCGAGAATAAGGAAAAAGAGCAGGACTTGTATTTTAAAATAATTTAACTTTTCAAACGGGTTTATTATGGTCTAAATGTGGTCCTCATGCATTACAGAGTACTGCTGTGACACTGTAGGATAGGTTTGAATCATAAGGTCAGAAGTTCAAACTCACCAGCCACCCCTCCTCAGAAACCCTATACGAGTCAGAACTGGCTCCAATGCACTTAACAGCAACAGGGTGTTGTGACCAGCAGCACAAACACACTTATTGTTGTTCTTGTTTTTAGGTATCATCTAATCGGTTCCAACCCATAGTGACCCTGTATAGGGTTCTGAGGAACGACTGGTGAGCTTGAATAGCAGACTTTGTGGTTCAAACCGACCTTACCATCTAGCACATCAAACCACAGCACCAAACCAAGACTCTGATAAGACACTTTCTGTTGTTGCTAAGTGCCGTCAAATTGGTTCCGACCCATAGCAACCCTGTATAGGGTTTCGGAGGAGCGATTTGTGAGCTTGAACCGCTGACCTTGTGGTTCAAATCGAGTTTGCAGTCCTGGGCATTAACACAAAGCACCACACCAGGACTCCAGAATAGAACACTAGGACATACTTTTTCCCTCATTCTTTCAGGAAGTTTCATTGATTCCCTGTATAAGATTATCATTATAATACTTGTTGATGTACCTATGTATTGTATTCTTAAACATTGTGGAGTAGGTTCTGACTCATATAGAGTTTCCAAGGAACTACTTGTGGGTTTAAATTGATGACTTCCCAGTTAGCAGTCCAGTGCTTATCTTACTGTGCCACACAAGGAGTCCATATCCATATAATATGCGTATGTTGTTGTCCTAGTTGTTAAGTGCCCTCAAGTTAGTTCCGACTCATAGCAATGAGCAGCTGGTGGGATTGAACTGCTGACCTTGTGGCTAGCAGTCCACTGCTTATCCTAAAACAATACAACAGGTCTCCATCATATATATTGCTGTTGTTGATGTTGTTAAGTACTGTATAATGGGTTCTGACTCATAGAGACCCTGTATAGGGTTTCCAAGGAGCAGCTTTTGTCTTTGAACCACCTGCTTTGTGGTTTATAGTCCAGTGCTGATTCTACAGCACCACACGAGTAGTCCAATACCAAGAAGTCAACCAAAGTCCCAAGAAAGTATTGGGAAGTAACATCAGAAAACTCTTTACCAGGTTAACAATTTCCATGTTGTTGTTGTTAGGTGCTGTCAAGTCAATTTTGACTTATAGGGCCCCTGTGTACAACAGAACAAAACACTGCCAGTCTTTTGTGATCTTCTCAATCGTTCCTATGTAAGAGTCCATTGTTGCAGGCAAGATGTCAGTCCATCTCATTGAAAGGCTCCCTCTTTTTTGCTGTATACTTTACCAAGTATGGCATCCCTCTGCAGGGAGCAGTCCACCTGATAACATGTCCAAAGTCTTTATTGCAGTAGGTCATTCTCCTACTCACCTTGCTTCTTTTTTTCAGGTTTTTATTGTGGATTGAATGAAAATTTATAGGGCAGATCACCAGTTTTACATTCAACAAATCATACACCTTGTTTCATTACAATGCTTATAATCCCCTCCAGGTACCATCAGTTAACAGTATTTCTCTCTATTCAGTTTAGCTCTTTAAAAAAAACAACAAAAAAACAACATTCAGGCATATATAATAATTTACACCTCCAAAGAGCACAGTCTGCAAGTCTGCCTCCTGGCCACCAGCTCTTAGTCCCTCTCCTCAGCTCCTCCTCCTCTCCATGATCCCATCTCTGCCTCTATCTCTGGTATCACTGCTTCTCTGGATAAGGTCCTGTATTCTGCTTGTGCTCTTCTCCCATGATGGTCCTAGGGTCCTCTTTTTCTGGACTGTAAGATTAACCACTAACCTGATTTTGTTACAAAACTTCTACCTTTACAATTGTGACAGTCGCAATTAGTCATGCTAACAATTACTCAATATTGAATCATAAGAATCTTATCCCCACTTCTTTTCATCAGACCCATCTAGACAAGTTGAAAACTATTCAGTGGGGACTGTTTTTCCCCCATGTGCTCTTAAACTAAACTCCATCTTGAAACCTTACAAGTCAGTCATTTTGTGCCCTTATTGCCCACCCATTTTAGCTAGCCAGTGTCTAAGTTGCCTATCCCTATCTACCCTGTGTACAGATGGGATAACATTGATACTTGATGTGAAGACTCCTACCTTCTTTGTTTGTATTTAGAGTTACTACTTCCATGAGCATAGGTCGGGTTCATCAAGTTGTAGCAATTTACCCTATTTTCCTTTATCAATTTTTTTTTTATCATCCTCTAGTTGATTTCTGACTATCAATCCATCGAGGTTAGGTCAAGTGGGTATTCTTGTGCATCTCCCCTCACTTCATATCAGCTGGATGCTTCACTCTCAGCTCTAGCCCTCTGTGGCCATGTCCTTGTCCATGGGTTCAGGTGTCCCCAGGATTCACTACACTTTGAACCAACCAGCCCTTCCTCTTCTCTCTCTCATCTCCAGGTCAATGGGAGTCAATGGAGTGCGGTTGAACTTAGCCCCATTTCTTCATTGCTGCCTTTCCTCTCTTCTGCTCACCAGAAGACCAATGTGGTCACCTGCAAGCTTACATGTCTGCTCATGTGTTCCCTTTGAGTTTCAGTCTTAGAAGGGAGTTTGTCCTGAAGGAACTTGATTGGTTGCCTTGATGGCTTCCTGGTGAACAGCTTGCATGTTCTTGTAGTAGTGAGTCATGCTGACATTTTTATTTTGTTTTTTTCCTGATGATCTTTTTTTGAAGATGCATCTTCTGTCACTCTAGCTGTTTCAGACTGGTCTGCTTTTCCTTGCTAGTGGGAATGTCCCACCTCATAAAGTTCTGGATGGGACTCAGGATTCCACCTATGGTCCTATACTCTGCAAAGCCTCCACAAGAGGCTTGTTTCATTGGGCAAGTTCTAGAACCCCTTTTAGGTATTCCAATCAGTTATAGGCTGAAGATGGGCTTACAAGTTTTCTGTAATCATTTTTCCTGGCATTCCTTTCTATCTAACCCAAGTATCTATTTAACAATAGTAGGAAATGGAAACCAATATTAATAAGACAGTCAAGCATCTTAGTATTCTTTCCCCTCTTCAAACTATGCCTAGATCCCTGTATCACAGAGACCTGTTGTTACAAGGGTGAGCATGCATCACTATTTACCTCTGTCCTACTTAGGCCATGCAAACCTGCCTCAGTGTTCCCCTATCTATCTTGTTCTTCCATATCCTCCCTCTTCATGTATTGCCCTCCCCAACACCCCAACAAAAACCCCAACCCCAACCCCAACCCCACCATTGTGGATATCTTATATTCCATAAAAAATATATTCCATATTTTCCTTCATTTAAAACAGTCTATTTTATCCTGTAATCTACCTGAACTTATCACTACCTGGATCTGTGTTCCTCTGTGTTTACATCCTCTCACATTGTAATGTGATTTATGATTGTTTTAATCATAGACTGACCTCCCAGATCCTCTGTTCTTATAATTCCATTCTGTTCTTGACTCTTCCATTTGTTGATTGAGTTCAGGGTGATGCTGCCACATATGTCAATCTCTGGTTGTTGTCTATTCTTATTGGTTCTCAGTCCACAGAACTTCCTTTAGGATGTTTTTCATTGCAGGGTTGACTTTGGCAAAATCCCTTAGCTTCTGTTTATCCTGGAATGTTTTGATTAGACCACCATATTTGATGGACAGCTTTGCTGGATAGAGGATTCTTAGGTGGCAGTTTTCTTCTTTCAGGGTTTTATACATGTCTTCTTCCCTGCATGGTTTCTGTTGAGAGATCTGAGCTTAATCTGATTTGCTTGCCTTTGAATGTTACACTTCTCTTTTCCCTAGCTACTTTCAGGATTCTGTCCTTATCTTTGATTTTGGAGAGCTTGATTATGATATGTCTTCGTGATTTTCTTTTAGGGTCTATCCTTCCTGGGGTTTGTTGAGATTCTTGAATGCTTATCTTTTCACTTTTCATGATGTTAGGAAAATTTTCTTCCAGGAACTCTTCAACTCTCTCCTCTGTGGACTTGTGTGATTCTTCCTGCTCTGGAATGCCAATAATTCTTAAGTTATTCCTCTTCATGTTGTCCAACATGGGTCTTAGACCTTCTTCAGATTTTTTTATCCTTTTTTTCTGCTTGCTCTTCTATCTTAGTAGTGTTGAGAGATTTATCTTCTAGCTCACTAGTTCTGGTTTCTATCTCTTCAATTCTACTCCTATGCCCTTTCAGTGTACTGTGCATTTCTGATATTCTATTATTAATCATTTGGACCTCTTTCTGTAGGTTTTGAATTGTTTCCAATTCTGTATCTATCTTATTTGATTGTTCCTGTAGAGCTTTCCTGACTTCTTCCTTATTTTTCTCAACTCCGTTGTATAGTGTTTTGATACATTTTATAATCATTTTTCAGAATTCCTTATCAGGCATTTCCAAAGCCTGCCCATATTCCAGTATGGAGTGTAAGTCTCCTTATAGCTCCTTTACCTTAGTCACTTTATCTCGTTTCTGGACATGTGCTGATATGGTCACCTGTTTCTGTTTTTTGGGTATATTCAGGAGTTATTTGTGGCCTTAATACTTAGATGGGTGTGTATTTTGGTATTTTTTTATGCTTTCTGATTGCCTCCAGGTAGATGTGATCAAGAGATGGACTTCCCTTTTCACTCTTCTTCCTGAGAAATTTCAAGATGCCACTGTTGGTCATTATGACGTAACTCAGGATTTAATTTTTGGCCTATTTCCTTTTTAGTCTGCCTGTCTTGCTCCACAACACCCGTTCAAGCCTTTTTCTTAGTGATAAGCAGTTTAGGTCCCGCTGTGGCCGTTTTGCTCTGACATTTGGTTTTAACTGGAAACTGTCCCTTTAAATTTTGAGGAGATCTGTGCACATGCATAACAAAATCCTCCAGGAGTTGGGGTGGGTTGTCCACTCGCTCAGGCACCCCCTCTAGTCACCAGAATGGGGGTGCATAGCCAGCAAGAGACCAATGAACAGATACAAAAAAATTAAAGAATGTCCACACCTTTATCTCCCTGGTTCTGTCAAGTGTTTGTGGCTGCTCTGATCCTTCCTCCATTCAGTCTCACCCAAAATGGTGGCTCTGGGAGCAGCTAAGCATCTTGGATTAAAAGCACTGGATTTGATGTTTCTGCTACAAATTCCCCTGGCTGTAAGCCTTCCAACCTTCTAAATATCCCTTTATACGCGGTTCAGAGTTCTGGGACCATCCCCTAAGCCTGCTTGGTTTGGTATTTTGTGCTGTTGTCTATGGAGCTCCTCACTGCACTTCCACCCAATCCGCCATCTTGTTTGTTCTCCTAACCTTGCTTCTTTAGGTTAGCCTTCTAAGTGCTTCTCTTTCCTTTTTTCTTACTAGGAAATAGTGTCATGATCTCCAAACACCTTTGAAAAACAGCTGCTTAATTCACAGGGCTGTAATAAAAACTCCACAGCCTAATCTCATTATTTCTACCTGGGATTTATTCCCAATGCCTTTCTAATTTGACCTAAGTTATATAGCTCACACATTTACAAATCTAATGATCTCTATACTTCAGCTTTTTATAAATCATTGTCCAAATCCAACAACTATTCTCTATCAATAAAACCCTGCCCATCATTCCACAGAGTCCTTCCATATACAGCAATCAGTTTATTCACCCTACCATATAAAAATCTACTTAGTTATACACGAGTACATTTGATCAATTATTGATTTATGAATGTCTAAGCTTTGCTCCAGTCACCATTTATGCACTAAGGTTTTATCATCTAAAGAAGACTGACTACTCTAGTGACAGAATCCTCACTATTTAAAATTCCACACCCTCCATCTGATTACCCCATTAACCATTATGGTTTCCAGGATGCAGAGATTTCAAGGTAATTAAATGTCTCCCTGTAGTCCTAGGCCTTTGACCATAGACTCTCAGTTTCACTTATAGTGGTGAACTCAGTAAGAAACAATTGTGAAAACTCTGAAATGGTGTGAAAAGAGACGGGAGCCACCTTAACCAAACCAACTCTATGGGGGTAAGAGTTATTTTTTAAATTCAAGGGAGTACCCGAGGCTTTGGCTCCAAGGATCCCTCCCTTTCCCTAAAATTCTTCATGGAATTAACCTCTCTTGACCATTTAGGATACATTCTTCTTCCTGGAGGATGAGGTTCATGTCTCATGACTCCATACAACCTGACTGGTGCACTGTGGGCCAAATACATACAGAAGGAGGAAATGCAGACTCAGCAGAAAGGCGGTTCCCCTTTCTCATTTCTCTTATATGCTGTTTTTTGTGAGTATCTGAAAGAAAACACTATGTTCTCTTTAGCACTGTGTTTACAAAGCATTACAATATAACAGAAGGTGAAAAGATCAGCCAGCAAGCCTATTTTTATTATTTGTTAAATTATATTCACTGCATTGGCAGCTTACAAGGAACATAAGGGGATCTTTCTTTTAAAAATTGTAATTATGTGTCAAAAGCCAACTTTAAGTTTTGCCTCAGCTATGAAAATGTTTCTGACTATTGAAATGATGAGTGATATAGTGTGCCACCATTAATAGAATTAAACTATTATTATTCTCTGATTCTTTAATTATCTTGTTTACTCAAATAAACAATCAATGTGGTAATGAATTATGGAAAAAATCAGAATAAATTTTTATTAGTTAAATTTCTTTATGAGTTAAGAAATTGAAGGTTCAACAGTTGAGATCACTTGCTCAAAAACTAAACAACAAATATCAGTGGACCACAAGTTATTGGTTGGAATAAATTCTACTGCTCTTACTACTAAATTGCCCTATCAATAATGTATGCCAGCTTTATAGGAGTGCAGTGGCTTTGAGGAATAAGCAATGGACGATGAACCACAAGGTCAGCAGTTCAAACCCACCACCTGCTTCTCAAGAGAAAGATGAGGCTTTCTGCTTTCACAAAGATTTACAACCTCAGAAACCGTATGAAAGGTCACTATGAATTGGAACCAACTCAATGGCACTTAACAACGACAACAACATCTGTATGGAAGTTAAGGGCAGGAATATACAATCTTTCCCTTTGACTATGTCTCCCACAGTGACCAGCATATATTAGGACAAATAAAGTAGATAATTGATTTAAATGTGCTTATTGATTGAGTTCATGAATGTTTTAGTAAGAGATCTTAACATACCAAATCCTTGCCATGACATGAATTGTCCTTGGTTTGTGCTTTGTCCGGAAGGGTTAGAGGAAGAAATTGGGTGTACGTCATAGGTAAGCCTGAGAGTAATAAATTCCAAATTTGCAGCCCAAATACATTCTTTAGTGGAGAGACAGACTATTGAAAATAGTTTATGAGGTTGTCTTCCTGTACGGCTAATCTTGTTTGTGCTTAGAGCTGTTGAGACTACATTTGGTCTGTTCCCCAAGAACAATGGGCAAAATCAATAAAATGATGCTTTCAAATCTGAAAAAAAAAACACTGTTTACCCCAATCCCTGAGCATATGTGAGTATGTCTCCATCTGGGTTGAGCATCATGGGATTTTCCACTTTTATCTGCTAGGCAGACCTGAAATGAAATCACCTACCCATTCCCCAAATAGGACTGAGCCATCTTCAGATAGAATTGACTTTGGTCCCCATAGCTACTTGGATTTGATTAGAACAGATCATAGAGAAGTGAGAAGGGTCAACTTCTTAAAACAGGAACTGTCTCCTTGAGATATCTGATCCTCTGCTGAATCTATTCCTATGATGTACTGATAAGAATGTCATTTGAATTCACACACTATTTTGCCCTTGGAGATGGAAAGAGCACCCCTGAGAAATTAGCTTCCAAAGAAAACTGTCTCAAGCAATTTATTTTTTTTTCTTTTTCTGTAGACTTCCTCAGATGCATATTTTTCTCCATTAATCTCAAACTTGTACAAATTAGTAATACAATGATTTACAAGCTGAACAATGGAATAATTTCTTTTACTTCAATCATGTGTTTTCCCTTTCATGGCCTAGTTGCCCAGGACCCGTCATCAGCAATCCTGGCATTTCTTTTAAATTCTATGAGCCAGAATCTATCATTTCTGAATATTTTTAAGACAGGGAATCTGAAAGATTTATTCTGATCATTAATCAGGCCCCTCCAATTAAGCTCAATTATACCCTATAATCATAGCTATAATTATTGATTGATTAATCTTTCAACTATTAATTAAAAGTCTTAATTAAACTTTTTCTGCTGTTATTTAAGCTAAAATATAATTATTATGCAATTTCCCTGGTATGTGCAACATGTCCTTATAGCCTTATGGTATAGTCATAGTCCACTAGTTATGAATTACTCAATGGCAGATTCTGAAAATGAGTGAAATAGTCTCCTCCATCCCCATTTCCTGCACCCACATGCAGTGCAGAATGGAGGAAGTAAGCCAAGATTTCTAGAGTCATTGTCATTATTTTTGTTGGGTGTCTTTGAGATTGTTCCAGTTCATAGTGACCCTGTGTAAGGTTTCTGAGGCTGTAAATCTTTATTGAAGCAGGAAGTCTTATCTTTCTCCTGTGAATTGATTGGTAGGTTTGAATGGCCAATCTTGTGGTAAGTATTCCAGTGTTTATCCTACAGTGCCACTAGTGCTTACTGCTGGAGACATAGATGGAGGTAAACTTTTTTACAAACCTAATAGCTCAGTAGGTTCAAATGTGGAATGAGGTTAAAAGAAAAACTTTTATAAAAATATTCAAAATCATATACTATCCCATTCAGTTCCTGAAATCTGTTTTACACACCTATGTTTGTGAGTCAGAGGCAGGTTTCAGCTGCAGGAACCTGCTGGTGTGTACTTTTTTAAGAAGTTAGATTTACTGGTTTGGTGGTGTGGCACTGTGAAATAATGCAGTAGACTGCAAGGTTGGTTTGAACCACGTGGTGGGTAGTTCAAATTCACTAGCCACTCTTTGGAAACCCTCTACAGGGTCACTATGAGTTAGAACCTACGTGAAAGCACTTAACAACAAAGGGAAGGAGAAACACTACCTAGTCAACACTTCTTTGATTTCAAAGGTTTCAAACTTTCTATCACTTTTAATCATTTCATCAGTCCTAAAGGAATAATTATGCCCATTTTACCGAATAGGTAATAGAATCAGAGAAGTACATATTTGAACCTCCACATATCAAACATCTAATATACCATGATATGTTGTTGTTATGTGCTCTCAAGTCAATTCTGACTCATAGCCACCCTGTATAATTACCAAGGAGCAGCTGATGGATATGTCGTTGTTGTTGTGAAGTGTCCTCCTGTAAGTTCTGACCCATAGCAACCCTTTATAGGGTTTCCAAGGAGTTACTGGTGAACTTGAATAGCAAACTTAACAGTACAAAGTGGCTTTGTAGTCCGTCATATTAACCCACAGTGCTACACCAGGACTCCAATACATAAACACCTGTGCATTTAATGTTATTGTTGTTGTTAAATGCTTTCAAGTCATTTCTGACCCACAGTGACCCGGTATAGGTTTTCTAAGGAGCAGCTGGTGAACTTGAACTAGTAACCTTGCGGTTCAAATGAATTTGCAGTCCAGCTCATTAACCAACAGCGCTAACCCAGCACTTTTCACATTTAATAGAATTTAATAAGACAATTTTGGAATCACATAGATGGAACCTAAGTATATTGGGTACGCCATTGATAGCTGTGATAATGACCAAGTCACATAAACACTCAAGTTCGTCATCTGCAAATTGGGAATAAAACATACCTTTTATTTTTTTTTTTATTGTTAATGATACTATGTAACATATAAGCTGCTCTCAATGACTAGTATAATAGGCTGTTTATCCATGCTAGATATTTTTTGTTGCTTACTGATTTAATCTTGATACTACAATTTTTTTTTTTTTTTTTTGTAACTGACCATTGTCTGACCTAAAGGAAGCTATCGAATTTCAACTACTCACCTTCCATCTCTGTCTTTGGATCTCATAGAATAGTAACAGTTGAAATGACCTTGGAAATTTTGTAGGCCAGCTCTTTTTGCCATGATAGAGATCCTAAGGCCCAGACAAGGTTAAGGCCTTCCGTATAGTGACCCTGTTAATTAATTATAGAATCAAGGTCTCTAGACTCCCAGTTCAGAGAGCTCTTTCCACCACTCCACATTGTCCCTCAAGCTAACAATTGCCCTACATTTTGTACAAAGTTGTCATGAGGATCAAATATGATTAAATGAGCGAAAGAGTTTAAAAAGTGAAAAATTATGCACAAGTACAAAGCATTACTATTAATGGGCTTCTTTGCTTCTTTGGGTAGAAATGGAGATATCATATTTAAGTGACTCTTTAGATCTTTTTATTAAGAAATCGAACTATATGTTTTGCATTGACAGTGCTAGAACTTGAAAAGCAACCAGTGGTATGCATTTCACTTATGTTATGTGAAATTCTGTCATGGGCAGAATGTTTTCTTGATATAATGAATGAAGTACAATAATTTTTGGGGGGAGGGAGATGATCCCAGAAAATTTTGTTAAGAAATTAGGGAAATGAGATGGGAAGTGGACAGGAAATGAGTGAGAAAGCATATTCAAAGAGATTTAAAGACTTAATTTATGGGATGGGCTGTTATTTAAGCACTGGATTTGTAACCACAGGCTGGTGATTCAAACTCATGGTACTAACAGTGAGTATCTTTTTAAGATACTTACTGTGAATCATATATTCAAGATGTAGAACAGAGTATGAAACTTTATGTGTTATTTTGCAAAAAGTCACATGCTACCTTGTTCCATTATACAGCATAATGTGACTTTCTGTAGGTTGTATAGGTCAATGTGTGGACAGCAGTTAGAAGACCTGAGTCACTTATCAGTTCTAAATAAGTGAGCTCCTTCTTTCATTGTCTGTAATGTGAGTGGATGCTTAGTCTACCCTCTCATAAAGTTTTATAGGCTCAAATAAAATAATGAATGTGAAAGCACTTACCATAGCTAAGCACTTATCATGAATATTATGACCATGAACTTTGGAGTCAGACATCGGGTTAAATACCTTGTCCATTACACTAGTTGTGTGATCTTGAGTAAATTACTGACCTTCATTCATCTCAGTGTTCTTCATCTTTCAACAGGAATAATAATAGTTGCTTTATGATTAAATAGTATTTTACTGAAAAGGGACTATGGTATGGTTATTGTTGATACATGTTAGCAGTGTGATTAATGTTCTATTGCTGTTTGGGGGTTAGTCATTGTTATGATTACACATTTACAAGTAAACATATGCCATAAATATGGAGATATCATTAAAGTATAGAAAATAGACTGGGCTTTAAAGACTCATGAAGTTGTTTCTATTCTTGTTCCAGCAAGTTACTTAATGAAACATGGTATCAGAATCCTCAGTTGTAAAAATGGAAAGGATGTGAACCTCAATGGTTTTCTTTGAATGCCAAATAAAATAATGTATATAAATATATAGAGAAACATCTGGTAAATCATTGGTATAAAAATATTGGATGCAGAGGCATTGCTTCATGGTGGATAGGGTAGAGATTCGTGTTTAACAGCGACCACACAACTGCCACTCATCAGTCTGTCGTGCTGTGGTGGTTTGAATTGCTGTGATTCTGAGGGCTATGCCACCGGTATTTAAAATAACCAGCAGGGTCACCCATGGTGGACAGGTTTCAGATGAGCTTCCAAACAAAGACAGACTAGGAAGAAAGAAAGACAAACTACTACCAAATAAATAGTCACTGAAAACCCTATGAATAGCAGAGAAATATTGTCAGATACAGTACTGGAAAGTGGGAAGGCACTCAGAATGCGACTGGGGAAAAAAATGCCTCCTCCAAGTAAAGAAAAGCTCACAGAACCTTCATTTGCTAATGGGCCACAAATCAAAATGAAGAGAAACAGCTGTAAACATTCATTGAAAATCGAAATACGGAATGTACGAAGTATGAATCGGGGAAAATTGGAAGTTGTCAA
>NW_006408533.1:23495535-23496832 GCF_000296735.1 Chrysochloris asiatica | reverse complement strand
AAAAAATCTTTTGCAACAACTTTTAAGATACTAGACTCATTTCTAAAATATACAGGAAACTACAACACCTCTACAAGAAAAAGACAAATAACCCAATTAAAAAATGGCACAGGACATAAACAGACACTTCACCAAGGAGGGGATCTGGGCAATCAACAAGCTTAGGGAGAAATGTTCATGATCAGTAGCCATTAGAGACATGTAAATCAAAACAACAACAAGATATCATCGCCCTCCAGCAATAACAGCAAAGATCAAAAAAGTAGAGGATAAAAAATGCTGGTGAGGATGTGGAGAGACTGGGATGCTCCCGCATTGCTGGTGGGATTGCATAATGGTCCAACATCTCTGGAAAGCAACATGGCACTTCTTCAGAAGGTTGGAAATAGAAATACCTTACTATCCAGCAATTCCTCTACTTGGTATTTACCCACAAAAAATACGAGCCACAACACGAGTAGATATTTGCACACCAATGTTCACAGCGGTACTATTTATAATATCAAAACGATGAAGACAGCCTAAGTGCCCATCAATTGAAGAATGGATAAACAAACTGTGGTACATACACACAATGGAATATTATACTACCTTGAAGAATAACAAAGAAACTGCAAGCTACCGCATAACATGGATGAACCTTGAGGACATTATATTGAGTGAAATTAGTCAGTCACAAAAGGAGAAATACTGCATAGAACCACTAATGTAAAAGGCTAAGAAAAAGAACCCATACTAAAGGAGGGGGGTTGTTCTTTGCTGGTTACCGGTATGTGGGAGTGAGGTGAGGGGAGGGATGGGAAGGTGGAGCACAGGGTAGGGAATAGACACAGGATAGTTTGGGTTCTAGGAAGAGGGGCAATACACAAGAAGGGGGAGGGGAATGGAAGAACAAGTCAGATGGGAAAACAATTAGGCAAGTTTACATGGGCTAAGTGGAACAGAGGTAAATAATGCAAGCACAACCTTGGAACAACAGGGCCATGGGATACAGGGATTGAGACAAGGTTGGAATTGGGAAAAGGGGGGGAAATAATGTTTAGATGTTTGGCTGTCTTTTGAATTTCAGTTTCCCTGGCATACCATTATAAAGTAGACACTTGAGGCGGAGAGAAAGGAATAGCCAGAAATATCACCATACAAAGTTGTAAGTCCGTCTTCTGTCTATAACTGATTGGAATACCTGAAATGGGGCTACAATGTGCTCAGTGTAGGAGGCCTCATGGAAGGCCTCTGTATTACATAAAACCATATGTGGAATCCTGAACAGCATCCAGAATCTTCTGAGGTGGGAAAT
>NW_006408533.1:23492452-23494142 GCF_000296735.1 Chrysochloris asiatica | reverse complement strand
ATATTATATATATAATGCATTCTCCTTTCTATATTTTAGAGCTAGATTTTTATTTGATAATGTTTTGAAAATATTAGGGCTGCATTATTACTGGCATTTCCATTTCAAACTTTAACTTTCTTAGGGTTTTTGTTCAAACAGTGACGTACCAGAAAAACAGAAAAAAATAAATCACAAAATAGATTTGTTTGATAGGTAAAGATGTCTTAAAGAAAATTAGTTTGTAAGTGTATCCCATTTTCCACAAGTGGGAAAAGGGGTTACTCTCTGACAACAGAAGAGAGAAAAACATAAACATCAGGAGTCAATTTATTTTATGGTAGATGGACTGGATGCACCTTGATATATGATCCCCGATTGGGCAGGTACTACTGCTGTGGAAATGCTGCAAAGCTCATGACAGATTTTGGACAATATAAGAAGTGCCAGTTAATGGATAAAAAAATACAGTCTATTTTATAAACTCACTTGTGTCAGACCCTTAAGTGTGGCAGGAATCAATAATGGGCAGAAAAATTCCAATCATCAAATAAACAGGTAAAACCCTCAATATCCAAGACTTAAGTGAGTCTCTGTTATGAGGTGTTCTCTACAGAGAAGGAAACTCCTAGCTTTCCTGCCATTTGGCAGAAAACTGAAGAGAGGTTACAGAATGGGTGATTGTTATATTCCTTTTGCTAGTCAATTCTCAGTTCAGAAAGGCTATATTGAGGAATACTGCTAGGAATATTGCTTTTGCATTTTCTCAATATGCTAAGACTGTTGATCTCTTTTATCCATAGTGTTATTTATTTCTACAGCTATCTTGTGACTCACACTTATCCAAAATTACCTGAAATGAAGTTTTGCACCCAAGTGGCTTACTCAGATAAGTGAAGCTTGCTGATGACTTTTTTCACCCAATTTCCCATTCGGTAACCATCATTGTCTAGGTAACTTTCCAAATAATTTTATAAGCATCCTTCATCTCTGCTTTTTCAAGTAAAAAAAGCAGATGATTGCAGAGTATTCATTAATATTCTGAAGGACAGTATGGTCTGTTGTCTGGTGCTATTGAAAGCTCTCAGTTACTACTTTACTTTTACCTACCTCCTCCTTTAATAGACACATATTCCATTGGTTTTGTGGGTTCATTTTGAATTCTAATGGGAAAATTGATGACAAATAAATGCATGCTTTTAGAAAAATGAGACTTTTGTTAATATAAAATCATGCAAATACTCAGTGATTTTATGAATTTATAACCTGATTGATTACCTCAAATTCACACTTATTCTCCATAAGGTTATTGCGAAATATCTCTCTTAGGCATAAGTGGTTTGATGCGCCACATATGACTCTACCTTGAACTCATAGGTATAGGGTTCAATAGTCTGTAGAAAATGAGAAATTTGGTCTGTGTTTTTGTTACTTGCCCTCAAGTCAATTAAGACTCATAACAACTCCATGTCTGCAAAATAGAATAACTCATAGGGTTTTATTGTTGTTGCTGTTGTTTTTAGTTTTTATTGTTAACTGAGTGATAGTTTCCATGGAGAACATCAGCTTTACACCATTGTTTCATTGCAATGATTACTATCTGCTAGGTGCATCATCATTCAATAATATTTGCTTCCATTCTCTGTTTGTTTTGTTTGGTGGGGGGTGTGGTCACAGAAACACTCAGGAATATATAATAATTTAAATAACC
>NW_006408533.1:23490656-23492192 GCF_000296735.1 Chrysochloris asiatica | reverse complement strand
AAAAAAGAAAAATTCTTTGTTGGTTACCAGTGGGAAAGGGTGGGGAGCTTAGGGTGGAGGGAGGGGACAACAGAACACATGGCAGAGGGTAGACACATCATAGTTCAGGTGTTGGGGAGGGCAATACACAAGAAGGGGAAACAGAATGGAAGAATAAGGAAGATAGGGGAACCCTGAGGCAGGTTTGTTGTAGTTGTTAAGTGCCGTTGAGTTGGTTCCAACCCATAGTGACCCTGTATAATATTTCAAAGGAGCAGCTGGTGAGCTTGAACAACCAACCTTGCAGTTCAAATGGCTTTGCAGTCTGGCACATTAACCCACAACACCAAACTCCTGAGGCAGGTTGTTGTTGTTAGGTGCCATTGAGGAAGACCCCCAGCGAGATGGATTGGCCAAGTGTCAGGATTGATGGACTCAAGCTGGCAGTGTTTTGTTCTGCTGTACACAGGGTCATTATGAGTTGGTACCGACTTGTTGGCACAACAACAACAATGGCTAATAATTATGACCATTTCTTCATATGTTTGTTGGCTCAAATCTCTTCCTTGGTGAAGTGTCTGTTCCTATTCTGTGCACATTTTTTAATTTGAGTTATTTGTCTTTTTCTTGTAAAGGAGTTGTAATTTCCTATAGATTTTAGAAATTAGTCCCTTGTCTGATATGTCATTACAAAAGATTTGTTCCCATTCTGTGGGCTCATTTTTACTTTTTTGGTGAAATCCTTTGATGCACACAAGTTTCTAATTTTTAGAATGTCTCAATCATCTATTTTGTCTTCCTTTGCTTGTGTAATTTTTGCAATGTTTGGTAGTCTGTGTGTGCCCTGTATCAGAGCTCCTCATAAGATTTCTAAGGCTGTGATCTTTTGGAAACATACCATAATTCCTGCCTTAAAATGTACCTCTGATTGAGTTTAAAACACCCTTTCAGCTAGTTGTCAAATGTTTAGCTGTTTGTACCGCTCAGAGACACGTGTAAGTCCACAGGAAAACAGAATATCAAAAACGCGGAATCTGCACTCTTGAGGTTCATCATTAAATCCATCTTTTGTTGTTGTTTCTTGACTTCTGCAATTGAATTTTTCTTTTATGTGCCATAACAATAATTGTAGTATTTCAATAGCTTTCTTGTTTACTGCTGACTTTGGATTTGATCCACACTTTGAATCTCACATTCTCAGTGACAGCAGACTCTACAGAGGATGAAGTACATGCTTAGGTGTTAGATTGTGTTTTCCACTATTGGACCCCTCTGATTCCAAGTACCCATCTATTAAATATCTACTTGTCATGTCTCATAAAATTCTCCAAATTATTATGTTTCTGATTCTAGGACATTTGTCCATCATTTCTATTAATTTTCTATAATATTGATACCTAATTTAAAAAATTCTTCTGGCAAATATTTTTTGTCAATGTTTTCTGGCCAAGTAATCCCTAGTACACTTTCTTCCTTCTTTCAATTCTTTGTTGTCGTCAGTTTTACCTACTGATGTATGCAAAAAAGAATGGTAAATTCCTACTACGTGAGCCTTAT
>NW_006408533.1:23478196-23489750 GCF_000296735.1 Chrysochloris asiatica | reverse complement strand
TGTCTTCTTGTCAATTTGAGGACTAAGGTGTGCCTGATCCAAATCATGATATTTTCAATAACCTCATATGCATGCAAAAGTTGGGCAATGAATAAGAAAGACTGTAGAAGAATTGATGCATTTGAGTTATGGTGTTGGAGAATATGAAAAGTCCCATGGACTGTCAAAAGAACAATCAAATTTGTATTGAAAGAAGTTCTGCCAGAGTGCTTCTTGGAAGCCAAGATGGACAGACTTCATCTCTCATACTTCAGACATGTTATCAGAAGGGACCAGTCACTAGAGAAGGATATCATGTTTGATAAAGTGGGGGGCTGTAGAAAAAGAGGAATACCCCCAATGAGATGGATTGGCACAGTGGTGGCAGGAATGAGCTCCAGCATAGCAATGATTTTGAAGTTAACCCAGAACAAGGCAGTGTTGTGTTCTGTTGTGTCTATATAAAGTTTTTATGAGTCACTACTGAGTTGATGGTAAGTAACAAATAGCAACATGAGTTGGAACTGACTTGACGGCACTTAACAACAACAACAGCAATATTGGTATCTTGGCTTTTTTCCCCTGGATGAAATGAGCAGGTGAATCCTCCTTGTCAGTTTCTCCTTGGCACTGTGATGTTTCCAAAAAAATTTTGTCACAGATTTTCCTCTAGAGATGTGTCAAAGATGTGTCACAGTCAGACCAAACGTTCATTTGGTGTCGTAACATTAGCTATGGACCCAATAAAAATTATGAGGTGGGAAAAATAGTTTTCCATGTTCTCTGTTTAATTAGCCAGAATCTTTTCCCATTAAGAAGTTAGTAGACTATTACCTAGAGTTCCTGGGTGCTGCAAAGAGTTAATTCTTGTATAATAATCAAAAAGTTGTTAGCTGGAGTCTATCCAGAGGCATCTTGAAAGAAAGGCCTTGCAATCTACCTCAAAAAAAATCAACAATTGAAAACCCCAAGGAGCATAGTTCTATTCTGACACACATGGGGTTGCCATGAGTTTGAGTAGTCTCTATGGCAACGGGCACTCCTTTACTAATCTCCCATCATTAACACAAATTTTAAATTTAACGATAATTAGTATGCTTATAAAGTGCTATTTTTACTTATCTATGCATGGATTGATTTAATAATTCATTTAAGTTAATATTAAGTATCAACTACATACTTTTCCATGTATTGTAAATATAAAGAATTAAATTTTCTGTACCCATAAATTTCCGTGAGTACTCATTTTTCTAAATCAGATGATTATTTGGATAAATTAAGTTCTAGAGAAAGTTAATCATTTAATGTTACCTATATCAGTGATTTCCACATTTAAAATGTGGATGGCACTAAAAGCAAATGCTTGTCTTTGAAGAACTAATCTTGAAGGCATGCGTAATCTTCAGACATCCAAGAAATAAATGCCGAGCAATAGAATTAGTACCATAATCCTTTCCATGCATCTCAGACTATGTCATATTGGCAAACACATGTATAAGCAGCTTTATAAGTTGTTAGATTTGGTTCCCCTCTTAACAATGCATTAAAAATTAGTTATAGATTTGTCAAACTGAATCAATACATCTGCTTTAAGAGTGTACACATTGTGGGTTTTGTGCAAAGTTTCCAAGGGACTATGTGGGTAAATAGTATACTGACTAAACTTAGCAATGACACTGAGGAATATCAATGGGCTGAGTGCTAAGTTCTTTATCACTCCAAGTACATTATAACATCAATAAAGCAATCATCATTGTTTAAGTGATTCACAACTAAGAAAAGTTAAGTTTGGAAACATAAAGTAACTTGCTAAAACTTATATTAACTATTAAATGGAGGACCTAGTATTTAAAATCCTATTTACCTAACTCAGGAGCCTGAGTAACATAAGTGGTTTGCATTTGGCTGCTACTTTCAACTTACCCAATAGAGGACAACCAGTGCAGTATATTTGGCCATGTGGACTTTTTGTTTGTTTGTTTTCTCCATCTTCAGACTAAATTCACATAGTAGTAATAGACCATCTATTACTAGACCATCTATGCGAAATTATCTATGGGCAAAATATTAAATGAAATAGAAAGCACCAAAAGACAATTGAGGTCATAATATCAAAAAAGAATTGGTGGCAGACCAACCATTTCAAGAGGAAGCATAGGATCAAGAATCAGTGGTATTGAAAGAAGAAATCCAAATTGCACTGACAGCATTGGCAAGAATTAAAGCTCTAGGAATTGACAGAATACAAATTTAAATGTTTCAACAAACCGATGTAGGATGGGAGGCATTTGATTGCTTATGCCAAGAAATTTGGAAGACAGCTACCTGGCCAACTGATTGAAAAATCCATACTTGTGCCTATTTTAAAGAAAGATGTCCCAATGGAATGTAGAAGTCATTCAACAATATCATTAATACTTCATGCAAGTAGGAGTTTTCTGAAAATTAGTAAATAATAGTTACAGTAGTACTTCCACATGGAGCTGCCAGAAATCCAAGAGGACTTAGAACTAAGGATATCATTGCTAACATCAGAGGAAACTTGACTGGAAGAAGAGAACACCAGAAAGAATTTTACTCGAATTTATTGATTATGCAGTTATTCAACTGTGTGTATCATAACAAATTATGAACAACATTGTGAAGAATGGTAATTCCAGAGCACTTATTGTGTCAAATAGAACAATGGGATACTGAATGGTTTAAAGCCAAGAAAGGTGTGATTTAGGGTAGTATCTTTTCAAAGTACTTATTCAATCTGTATGCTGAGCAAATTATCTGAGAAACTGAATTATATGAAGAAGCAGTTGACATAAAGATTGGAAAAAGATTCCTTAACAAGCTTTGATGTGAAGATAATACAACCTTGCTTGCTGCAAGCAAAAAGGCCTTAAAACACTTACTGATGAAGATCAAAAACTCTAGCCTTCAGTATGGGTTGCACTTCAATGTAAAGAAAATATGAATCTTCAAAATTAGACCAATAAATAACATCAAGATAAGGGGAGAAAAGATAGACATTGTTAAATACTTCATTTTGCTTGAATCCACAAGCAATGTCATGGAAGCAGCAATGAAGAAATTACATGATGTATTGCATTAGGTGAATGTGCTGCAAAAGACTTCTTTAAAGTATTAAAAAGCCACGATGTCAATTGAGGACTAAGTTGCACCTGACCTAAGCCAGTGCATTTTTAATTGCATCATATGCATGCAGAAATTGGACAATGGATAAGGAAGACCTAAGAAGAATCAATATATTTGAATTATGGTCTTGATGAGGAATATTGAAACCATCATGGACTGCTAGAAGAACAAACATATCTGTCTTGGAAACGTATAGCCAGAATGTCTCTAAGAAGCAAGGATGGCAAGATTTTATCTCTCATGTTTTTGACATGTTGTCAGGAGGGACCAGGCCCTGGAGAAGGACATCATGCTTGGTAGAGTAGAGGGCCATTCTTAAACAGTAAGACCCTTTGGTAAGGTGAATTAATGCAGTGGCAGCAACAGTGGTCTCCAACATAACAGCAGGTATGAGGATGAAGTAGGAGTAGCAGTGTTTTGTTTCTTCATGCAAAGGGTTGCTGAGTCAGATCTATTCGATAGCACTTAACAACAACAGTAACAACAATTTTCTAATTCTGCAGAATAACTCTTAGCTCTCATACTCTATTAACTGCAATGCTATTAAAATCTAGTTGGGGCAAAGGTTCATAAACAAAGGAAAGAAATTACCAGCAATAAAATAAAGCAGGAAAATGTAACATGATTGATTAGGATAGATAACTACATAGTGGGAGTATAGGCAGTCATGATTGAAATGCTGGAAGTACCTATTAATAACCATGTATTCCATGTCTGCTTCTCACCAGACTGTAAGCTTAATTAGAAGACCTGCAATTTTTTTTTTTTTTTTCTCTTTTACTCCCACAACATTTCCTTGGCTATCAGAGATGACTAATAAATAATTGTTGACTCATTCAGTTAATTATTTAATATTGCAAAGTGTGTATAAAATATTAGATCAGAACTGTTTTTTTCCTTAGCAGATGTGAGCTGATCAGTAGTAAGTAGTGATATCCATGATTATTGCTTGTAAGTAGGTGAACACATTCTCTATGGTAATCCTACAAATTTCCCAAATGACTATAAATAGCTTTCATAATAAGTTTATGAAAACACAAGAATCATCTTAGTTAGCAGATGTGATTTCAAATATCTTTTTCTTTTTTTTACATTTCTTAAATATCAAACACACCTTCATAAAGGTATATCACAACTTTACATATGGTCCCATATATGCTGCAGGATTAACTGCCAAGAGACATTTTTGTTTTACATTTTTCTTTCTTCAAATTATTTAACTTGTGGTCATACAGTGAGGTAAGAGCTTAGTTTTCAGATTTATATTAATTGGGGGGTGGGGAGAATTGGACACACGATGTACTTGAAAACATCATTCTAATTCTGAAGCTATCTTTCCCACTCTTTGTGGTATATTTAGGACTCCAGTGATACTTAAGGTCCCCAGATCTAAGTTTCTTACGGATTTACCTGTCAATTTGGTAGAATGAATGACTAGTTTCATGTTTTTTAAACTAAATTTACTGTTTCCAAAAATACTATTCAAAGTAGTTTATTTGAAACTGTTCAGAAAGAGAATGCAGTCTCTGGTCTCTGACTTGTATTACCAAACCATGAAAACAAATAACCATTTTTGAATGATTCTTTGAAATCTATAAGGTAGTGGTAGGACAACCAGATATTTTGGGAATCGCAGTTTTCATCCAGTAAAGACCAGAGGAATTAGTCATAAATACCAAAAATTTAAATCATTGAGATAGGGGAACAGAATTCTATATAAGTGATTTTTGCTGTCTCTCCATATGAAATACAGCGTTGGTATCTTTCTCTGCATATATATAAAACGGATTCTGTTTCTTCACGACTTAAAAAAAAAAAAAAGCCTGTCTTTCCTATCTCCTGCACATCAGTAAAAGCAGGAGGCTATATTTCCCCAAAGTTCAGAGAGTCCCCCCACATACCCTCCTCAGCATTTCTCCTTGGCACACTCGCCTCTCTCAGCTCAAGAAGAGACAGCCTGGAATATACTGGTGGGCTTTGAACATACTCTGAATAGGTCTTGTAGTCAGGAGTTTGCATTTCATGTTTCAGATTTTTCCCAGGGGGCTTTGATGTTAATCCATTTCATACTTCTAACACATCGGTCCCTCTTAAGATTTTCTTATCTTTTCTGAGCATTCAAATACATATGTGGGGTGGGAGGGTGGGGGCTTTATACTGTTGTGTTAGTTTTCTAGTGCAGCTCTAACAGAAATACCATAAGTGGATGGCTTTAACAGACAGAAATGTTTTTCCTCCCAGTTTAAGAGGCTAGAAGCTTGAATCAGGGTGCTGGAGTTAGGGGAAGGCTTTCTTTGTCTGTGCTCTGGAAGAGGAAGGTCCTTGTTTCTTTGAGCATGAGGTTCTCCTGGGTTAGTTTCATGTGGTTTGACATCTCTCTTACTCCATCTGCTTTCTAGCTTGCTTATTTAACTTATATATTTCCAAAGAGTTGGACTCAAGTTACACCTTATACTAATGTTTGCTCATTCACATGACAGAGGCAACACATTCCCATAGAGGATTATAACCATAAGCATAGAGATTAGGATTAACAACACATATTTATGGAGAGTACGATTCAATCCATACAGCTGTCATTATCTGGTTTATGAAGTGAGACTTTAATAATGAAGCTCATTCCACCTCACTTCATTGATACTCCATTCTAATCTCATCAGATGTTGTGTGTAAGCTGCATTCTCTCTAATGTTTACTACATCACTAAGGTCAGCTTGCCCAGGTACTGGAAATAGCTAAAGAAGTCACCTAAGAAGCTGATGATTGTGCACATATAGATCTTGTTTTTAATATGTATACCAACAGAAGTAAGGTGCTGAGGGAATGCAAGGATACTGTAAAGCAAGCTCACCACTAGTGTTTGCTCCCAGTGATCTACAAAGAAAAGAGGTAAACTATTACATAACCACAAAAAAATTTCTTAAAAATTAGTAGGAAAATTAAATGAACTGCACAGGGAATAATTGGAAATAATTTGTCTCACCATAGATGTATACCAAAAATAACACTAATATAGAAAAAATGAAAGAAGAAAAGGTGACTGTAGTCTATAGTGAATTGAACAAGCTTTGGTGCAAAGGTAGAGCCAGAGGGCAGGACAAGGGATTATAATTAAGATGAAGATTTAGATTTCTATGGTATAAAACTTTATTAATCAATAAGTAATTTTACTGAGCATTGATGGAAACTTTTCTGTTGAAGACTTACAGTAGGTGCAAAGATAAATCAAGAAATCTGGTTTTAACCCTCAGCTGGCTTTCAATCAAAAAGGGTAATGAAGAGAAGAGAAAAAAAAAAAGGAATTTTGAACTAGTAACAGGCAGGGTTGTCTGTACATTAATACAGTGAAATATTATAAAATTCATACCAAGGTACTTGTCCTTTTTTATTACATTATTTCAATCCTATCCTTTATTTAAAAGTAACTACTTCTATTCTGATAAAATAAAAAGAACAGCTCTGCAAAATACTACAAAGTGCCATATTAAATCTATTACATGAATTTAAATGGAGACTATTGTCAACCTTATCTTTCTTTCTTCTCTTTTTACTGCATGAAGCAAGGCAAAATTTAATCTATAAACTGCTTTGCAGAACATTCTTCAGTAACTACAAAATTTTATCTTTAAGCATACATGCTACAATTAGTAATGTGCCCTATAGAAGTTTCTGAGTAAAAGTGAAATATTGAGTGTTTACACTTCTCTGGAATTTAGAATCAGACACTGAACAAACATTGTTTCATGCTGTCATAAAAAGCCAGAGGTTGGTATACTAAATTCTGTTCTCTAACAATGGAAATCCATTAGTGCTGAGAATACTATTCATCCAGAATGCTTTACCATACTTATTAAATTTGTTTGTGAAGCAAATAATCCGAGAAGCTGGATTACATGAATCAGAATGAGGCATCAGGATTGGAGGAATACTCATTAATAATCGGCAATATGCAGATGATACAACCTTGTTTACTGAAGGCAAAGAGGGCTTAAAATACTTACTGTTGAAGATCAAAGACCACACCCTTTAGTAAGGATTACAGCTTAATGTAAAGAGAAAAACAATGACCTCAGAAGTGGACCAATAAATAACATCATGATAAATGGAGAAAAGAATGAAATTGGCAAAGACTTCATTTTGCTTGGATCAACAATCAATACTCATGGAAGCAGCAGTCAAAAAACCAAATGAGAAGCAGCAAGATCAAGAGGAGGAAGAATCAGAGCCACAAAGGGTTTTTGCCTGCCGGAGCCTCGGAAATAAAGGTGTGGACATTCCTTTTTTTTTCTGTTCATTAGCCTCTTGCTGTCTGCCCAGCTCCATTCTGGTGACTAGAGGGGGTGTCTAATCAAGTGGGCACCCTCTCCCCAACCCCAGGAAGATTCTACTATGCATGCACACAGATTTTCTCAAAATTTAAAGGGAAAAGTTCCACTTAAAACCAAACAGCAGCACAAAATGTCCACAGCTGTCCCTGAACTGTTTTCTACTAAGAAAATAGGCCAGAACAACGGTTGTGGAGTGGGAGAGACAGACTGAAAATGAAACAGGCTGAAAATTAAATCCTGAGTTACATCATAACAACCAAGAGTGGCATTTTGAAATTTCTCAGGCAGCCTTGAAGGTGAGAAGCTGAAAGAGGATATTAAAGTTGTACTCATAATATTAGGCTAGAGATTTTTATTGTTTTTTCTCTCTTTTCTGTGATTATAGACTGTAATATCCAATCTGGATTTTTGTTTCATTGTTTGATTTTTCTGTTGCTATTTTGCCTTTTGGTACTCTCTTTACCTTTAGGGGGCTCTTTATAGCCTTATGTTACCCAAGAAAAGACAGCAATTGCTGTCATATAGTTAAGTTACAGTCACACCCTATAAACCCTCACAATCTAGGAAGAACCAAGACCAACTGTCATACACCAGGCAGGCAGACAACACCTGTGACAGTTAATCTGAGTTGAGTAATAAGAAGAGTGAAAAGAGAAGCCCATTTTCTGATCACAGCTACCTGGAGGCAATTTAAAGTACAAAAAATCCCAAAACACACACCTATCTAAGTTTTGAGACCACAGCTAACTACCGAACATGCCAAAGAAGCAAAAAAAGACGACCATATCAGCACATGTCCAAAAACAAGATAACGTGACTGAGACAAATGGAAAGAGAGCAGGCTTTGGAAATACCTGAGAAGGAATTCAGAAAATGATCATAAAATGTATCAAAACACTTCACAATTGACTTGAAAAAAATAAAGAGGAAGTCAGGAATGCACTACAGGAACAATCAAATAAGATAGATACAGCATTAGAAAAAATTCAAAACCTACAGAAACAGTTCCAAATGATAAATAATAGAATATCAGAAATGGACAATGCACTGAAAGGACAAAGGAGTAGAACTGAAGAGCTGGAAGCAGGAACTAGTCAGCTGGAAGACAAATCTCTCAATACTACAAAGACAGAAGAGTGAGCAGAAAAAAAGGATAAAAAAAAAGATTAAGAAGGTCTAAGATTCATGTTGGACAACATGAAGAGGAATAACTTAAGAATTATCAGCATTCTGGAACAGGAAGAATCACAGAAGTCCACAGAGGAGATAGTTGAAGAGCTACAGGAAGAAAATTTCCCTAACATCTGAAAAGCAAAAAGATAAGCAGTCAAGAAGCTCAATGAACCCCAGGAAGGATAGACCCCAACAGAAAATCACCAAGACATATCATAATCAAACTCTCCAAAAACAAAGATAAGGAGACAATCCTGAAAGTAACTAGGGAAAAGAGAAGTGTAACATATGAAGGCATGCAAGTCAGAGCAATTTTGGATCTTTCATCAGAAACCACACAGGCAAGAAAGCCATGGGGAAACATATATAAAATTCTGAAACAAAAAAACTGCGAACCAAGAATCCTTTATGCAGCAAAGCTGTCGATCAAATACTACAGTGTAATCAAAACATTCCAGGATAAACAGAAGCCTAAGGGATTTTTCCAAAGCCAACAATGCGCTACACGACATCCTAAAGGGAGTTCTGCAGACTGAGAACCAACAAGACCAGATAACAACCAGAGATTGACATACATGGAAGCACCACCCAGAACTCAACTGACAAATGGAAGAGCTGAGAACAGAACAAAACTATAAGAACAAATTCAGAGGCTCAGAGAGGTCAGTTTATGATCAAAACAATTATAATGTGAAAGAGGGTAAACACATAGGAACAGAGATCCAGGTAGTGAGACAGTCAGGTAGATACAGGATAAAATAGAATGTATTAACTGGAGAGAAGCATTACTGTAATATAAGGTAACCTGAAAGAAAAATAATACTTCATAACAACCAAGAAAATGAAAATCCAAGAAAAACATGGAAACATTAAACTATTAGGAAACTGACAAGAAAGAACACAAAAAACATGAACTCAGCACGGGAAGACATGCAGAACAAAGAAACCAGCAGCACCACAGCAAACAAATATAATGGCAGCAATTAACCCATACCTATTGATAATTACACTGAATGTAAATGGATTAAATACATCAGTTAAGAGACAGAGAGTGGCAGAATGGATAAGAAAACAAGATCCTTCAATATGCTGTCTGCAAGAGACACACCTTACACACAGAGGCAAAATCAGACTAAAAGTCAAAGGATTGGAAAAAAATATATACCAAGCTAATTGCAATAAAAAATGAACTGGAGTGGCAATACTAATCTGTGAGACAATAAACTTTAAGGCAAAAACCAACATAATAGGTAAAGATGGACATTATGTCATGATTAAAGGGACAATTGAACAAATGACATAACCATAAAAAAGATCTATGCTCCCAATGAAAGAGCTCCAAATATATAAAGCAAATGCTAATAGATGTGAACAAAGAAATAGACGAATCTACAATAAAAGTGGGTGATTTTAATACATCACTTTTGAAAATGAATAGAACAACCAGAAAGAAACTTGACAAAGACAAATAGAAACTAAACAACACAATTAGCCAAATAGACTTCATAGATGTGTACAGAGCATTCAATCCAACAACAGCACAATACACATTATTTTCCAGTGCACGTAGAACATTCTCCAGAATAGATCATGTGTTAGGCCACAAAACAAGCCTCTATAAATCTACAAATATCAAAATACTACAAAGTATCTTCTCAAATCACAATGCTATCAAATTAGAAATCAACAATATGAAGACCAAGCAAATAAAGTCAAATACATGGAAACTGAATAATACCCTGCTGAAAAGTGACTGGGTAATAGAAGAAATAAAATGTGAACTCACAAAGTTCCTAGAAACAAATGAGAATGAAACACAGCATACCAAAATCTTTGGGACACAGTGAAAGGGGTGCTGAGAGGATATTTATTGCAATAAATGTACACATACAAAAAGTAGAAAGAACCAAAATTAACACATTAACACAGCATCTACAACAATTAGAAACAGACCAACAGAGGGAGCCTATAGTCACCAAAAGAGAAGAAATAATAAAGATTAGAGCAGAAATAAAGGAGATAGAAAATAGAATCAAAAGGAGAAGAAGCTGGTTCTTTGAAAGGATTAATAAAATTGAGAAACCACTGGCAAATCTAACAAAAGAAAAGAGGAAGAAGACACAAATAACATGCATTATAAACCACATGTGCAATGTCATAATGGAACCAAAGGAAATCGAAAGTATGATAACAAAATACTATAAAAAGTTGTACTCCAACAAATTTGAAAACTTAGAAGAGATGGATACATTTTTAGAAAAACACGACCTACCTAAACTTAAACACAGTAATGTAGAAAACCTGAACAGACCCATAACAAAAGAAGAAATTGATCAGGTCATCAAAAACTCCCAACCAAAACAAGTCCAGATCCAGATAACTTCACTGGTGAGTTCTCCCAAAAATATTCAGGGAAGAGCTGGTATCAATTCTACTCAAATTATTCCAGAATATAGAAGAGGATGGAAAACTTCCTAATATGTTTTATGAAGCAAACATAATCCTCATATCCAAACCAGGGAAGGACGTCACTAAGAAAGAAAATTATAGACCAATACCTGTCATGAACATAGACGCAAAAATTCTCAACAAAATCCTAGCCAACAGAATCCAGCAGCACATCAAAAAAATAATACATCACCACCAAGTGAGAGTCATATCAGGGATGCAATGATGGTTCAACATTAGAAAAACAATCAATGTAATCTGCCATATAAATAAGTAAAATGAAATGAAGCACATGATCATATCAATGATGCAGAAAATGCATTTGACAAAATCCAACATCCTTTTCTGATAAAAACACTCAACAAAGTAGGAATTGAAGGGATATTCATCAACATAATTAAGAGCATATATTCAAAACCAACTGCCAACACCACTCTCAATAGAAAGAAACCGAAAGCCTTCCCTCTGTGAACAGGAAC
>NW_006408533.1:23474375-23477952 GCF_000296735.1 Chrysochloris asiatica | reverse complement strand
AATGACAGTGCTGAAAAGGACATTAGGAAAGCAACACCATTTACAAAAGCCACCCAAAGGAAAAATATCTAGGAATAAATGTAACCAGAGAAACAAAGGACCTATACAAGGAAAACTACAAAACACTATTACAAGAAACCAAAAGAGACAACAGGGGAAGAATGTACCATGCTCCTGGATTGGAAGACTTAACATTGTAAAAATGTCAATACTGCCCAAAGCAATTTACACATATAATGGAATCCCAGTCCAGATCCCAATGATGTTCTTCAAAGAGATGGAAAAAACAATTACAAACTTTATAAGGAAAGGAAAGGAAAGAGACCCAGGATAAGCAAAGCACTGCTTAATAAGAAGAATAAGGTTAGAAACCTCTCACTACCTGATTTCAAAAATTTACTATATGGCTACAATGGTCAAAACAGCTTGGTACCGGTACAATGAGAGATATATTGATCAATGGAACAGAATCGAGAAACCAGAAATTAACCCACCCACATACAGCCAACTGATTTTTGACAAAGTGCCTAAGCATGTTGCACAGAGAGGAGATAGTCTCTTCAATAGATGGTGCTGGCAGAACTGGAAAGAGATATACAAAAGACTGAAACAAGACCTTTACCTCATGCCATATACAAAAACCAGGTAAGCATGGATTAAAGACCTAAATGTGAATCCCAGAATTATAAAGACCATTAATGAAAAAGTAGGGACAAATGTTAGGCTCTAATACAGGGCATATACATACTGCCAAACATTTTGAATATTATACAAACAAAAGTAGACAAAATAGATGATTGGAACATACCTAAAAATTAAAAAAAAAAAAAAATTATGTGCATGAAAAGACTTCATCAAAAGGGTAAAAAGGAACCCGCAAAATGGGAAAGAGTCTTTTGCAATGACACATCAGACCAGGGACTCATTTCTAAAATATATAGGAAACTACAACACCTCTAGTTTCCTATATATTTTAGAAATGAGTCCCTGGTCTGATGTGTCATTGCAAAAGACTTTTTCCCATTTTGAAATATATAGGAAACTACAACACCTCTACAAGGAGCTCTGGTAGCGTAGTGGTTACGAATCGGGCTGCGAACCTTAAGGACAGCGGTTCGAAACTACCAGCCGCTCCGCGGGAGAAAGATG
The DNA here is from genome assembly GCF_000296735.1 of Chrysochloris asiatica. Taxonomy (NCBI): domain Eukaryota; kingdom Metazoa; phylum Chordata; class Mammalia; order Afrosoricida; family Chrysochloridae; genus Chrysochloris; species Chrysochloris asiatica. The sequence continues at coordinate 23,476,803 of NW_006408533.1, read as the reverse complement.
AGGCTTTCTACTCCCGTAAGGATTTACACCCTCGGAAACCCTGTACGGGGTCGCTATGGGTCGGAACCGACTCGACGGCACTTAACAACAACAACAACAACAACACCTCTACAAGAAAAAGACTAATAACCCAGTTAAAAAAATGGGCACAGGACATTAACAGATAATTCATCAACCATCAATGAGATAGGTTGACCCTATGGCAGAAGCAGGGGACTCAAGTGTAACAATTGTGAAGATGGCTTAGAACAGGCAGTGTTTCATTCTTATGTACATAGGGTCACTATGAGTTAGAATTGACTAGGTGGCATCTAACATCAACAACAGGATGCTATGCTGTGAGTCCCTACATGGACAAAAGCTTGTTTGGAAAACTTGAGACCTCTCACAATATTATAGTTTAGTAATTCTGAGAACCTATCATATAAACTTCTTTGAAATGGAATGACATCTGAGGGCTATGAAGATCTGTCAGCTTGAGGGATATGTAGTGATGGGCTATCTTCCACAATCATTCTTGTATTAGCCAATAAGACAATTACATATATCAGAAATATACATCTGTTACGCTTGTTCTGAATACATACAAACTCAATCATTTTCTCATTAAAGCCATGGGGAAAATGTTACTGTTTTAGATACAGGTTATTGTGTGGTAAAGGTCAGCCAGTGTGTCAGTTCATCTCACTGGGAACCTTCTTCTTCTCCATTGACTCTCTACCAAGAAAGATGTCCTTCTCCAGTGACTGGTTCCTTCTTATACTATGTCCAAATTACCTGAGTCTTGCCGTTCTTACTTCTAAGGAGCATTCTAACTATACTTCTTCTATGACAAATGTCTTCATCCTTCTGGCAGTTCATGGCATATTTAACATTTTTTGCAAACACCAAACGTCAAATGCATCAATTCTTCTTGGGTCTTCCTTATTGATAGTTCAGTTTTCACGTGCAGATGTTGCAACTGAAAATACAGGACTTGGACCATACAAATCTTAGTACTCAAAGTGACCTCTTTACTTTTGAACACTTAAAGCCTTTGTGCAGCAAAATTGTCAAATAAAATACATTGTTTGATTTCTTGATTGCTACTCCCATGGATAGATCTCTTAGATTATGGCTCCTAGTGAAATGAAATTCTTGACAATTTCTATTTTTTTCATTTATTATGATGTTGTTTATTGATGTAGTTGTGGGTTTTTTTCGTTTTTTTTGTTTTTTTTGGTATTCTTTACACTGAGGTGTAAATAATACTGCAGGCTGTAGTCTTTGATCTCTATCAGTGAGTGCTTCAAGTCCTCTTTGTTTTCAGCAAGTAATGTGCTGTCCTTTGCTCATCTAGGGGTGTTAATGAATCTTCTTCCAATCCTTATTCCACATTCTTCTTCATGTAGTCTAGGATCTCAGATAATTTGCTCAGGATACCAATTGAATGAGTATGGTGAAAGGATACAAAGCTGGCACACATCTTTCCTAATTTAAAACCAGGCAGTATCCCATTTTTCCTATGCAAATAGCTGCCTTCTGATCTATATAAAGGTTCTGCATGAGCATAGTTAAGTGTTCTCAAATTTCTAGTTCTTTTCATTTTTTCCTACACCTTATTATGATCTACACATTTGAAACTCTTTGCACAATCAATAAAACACTGGTAGCCATCTTTCTATTATTTTCTTCTTTCAGCTGACATAAACAATGATATCCTTCATTCCTACCTCCTTTTCTGAATCTGATTTGAATTTCTGGTAGTTCCTTATTTACTGCTATATCCATTATTTAATTATCTTTCGGAAAAAATATTTGCATATGATAGTAATGATATTTTTCAACAATTTCCTCATTTTTACAGATAACTTTTATTTGGAATTGGCACAAATATGGATTTCGTCCAGTTTAGTTGACTAGGTAATTGCCGTCCAAATTTCTTGGCATAGCAAATAAGCACTTCCAGGATTGTATCCATTTTTTGGAAATTAATTAGTGAATATCCCATGAACCACATTATTATATGATAGAGTGATGCAAGATAGGCCCCCTAAGGTTTAAGTAAGTCAAAATACTTAGCGGCCATTACAGTTGATTTTGAACATACCAATAATCGTGCAGATTGTGAAGAATATTCTGCTGTTCTGGTTCAACATGAGTTGAAGCTGATTTGATCACCCAAAAGAAGAATTAGGTTCATTACCCTGTATTCATCTATTTTTCTTAAAAGTACCATTATTTCCCCCATAACTCTAACTGAAAGAAAAAAAAGAGGGTAAGTTATGTTACCATTGTGTCAAACCACTAAATAAAATAAAAACCAATAAACAGTTGTTGTTGTTGTTGTTAAGTGCCGTCGAGTCAGTTTCGACCCATAGCGACCCTGTACAGGGTTTCCGAGGGTGTAAATCTTTACGGGAGTAGAAAGCCTCATCTTTCAGACCTG
>NW_006408533.1:23471954-23473250 GCF_000296735.1 Chrysochloris asiatica | reverse complement strand
GTAGTCGATGTTTGTGTATAATGTGCCAAATAGTCTAGCAGGACTAATGTTGTATACATGTCAGAAATTTAAGGCCTTTGCTTTGAAATATCAGTAGTGTTCTTTTGATCTTCTAAAAGTTTTTATATTGAAAGAGTAATCACTTTTTTTCTGTGGTATTTCTTTTCCTTGGAGTTTAAGAATTCAAACACCTTAAGTATTTGATATAATACATAGTGGTTAGTTATGAAATCAGAGCCAATGAAATTCCTGTGTAAATCTGATAATTCCAACCTCACACCTGACAGCTAATTGGTAAACAAAACAATGAGAAGGTTTAAAATATTAAATTAGATCTTGCATTACCTTCAACCCATTAACACATTGTATTGTTGAACAGTAATTTCAGAGTAAATGAGAATTCTAAGTAGAATGAAACACTAAAGGAAAAAAAAAAGCAGCAACCCTAATCATACAGATTATCCAACACAGGCGCTTAAATTACCACTCCTGTTTTATAGTTATTATCATACCTCTATAATCCATGTCCCTTTACAAGGCTATTCAAGCTATAACACATGACAGACAGTGCATTGCTCTGCTATTTATAAGGTGCCTTGGGTCATGTTATATGGCATAAGACTAAAGGCAAAATGACTTAAACTACCCAAGAAGTGCAATAATCCCTAACAAATGCATAGCCTGGAGTATCTTATTGCTGTTATGAAATGAAATTCATACATTAAACTAAGAAAAATTGTCAGACCCAGAACATTTATTGGGAATAAAAAACATGTCTGTCTATCCATTGATGCATTTTCTGCAGCCTATAGGAATAGCACATAATTGTGGATTATCTATTGTGCCTGAGATGCAAACAACATCAATCTTTCTGGATTGGGCTTCTCCAATAATTGCAAAAAAAGATCCATTATATCAACACCTCTTAAGTTGGTAGGTTACTTTCTCTGACATTCTGTCGGTTTCCACTATGTTTGATTTTAGGAATGATCCCTCTAGACTTGTGAAAAGCATTAGATCCAGAACATGATGCAAATGTGATTACAGAATATAGACCAAATTGGCTTGGAAAACGATGCAGCTATATTGACCACTTGGCTCATGGTAAACTAAGAGCAATGATAGATGAAAATGAAATAGCTTGAGGGAGTCTTTGGAGGAGAGGATCAGCAACATTTAATACATTTATTAATGATTGAGAAGAAGGGGAGAGGACCATATACCAATGCAAACATCAAACAGCACTAAATTGGAAGGTGCTGAAGGGACTATGAAGACAGAAAATACAAATTCAAG
>NW_006408533.1:23457392-23471242 GCF_000296735.1 Chrysochloris asiatica | reverse complement strand
GGATCTGATCCATAGCAATCCTGTATAGGGTTTCTGAGGAGCAACTGGTGTGCTTGAATTACTGACCTTGAAGTTCAGTGCATAATTCACAGCTGCCCCACCAGGACACCCCTTATAGAACATATTGAATACAGTAAGCTCTATATAGTCTATGGAGTCCTGGTGTGGCACTGTGGGTTAATGTGCCAGACTGCAAAGCCATTTGAACTGCATGGTTGGCGGTTCAAGCTCACCACCTGTTCCTTGGAAATCCTATATAGGGTCGCTATGGGTCGAACCCAACTCGACGTAACAACAACATATAGTCTATGGATAACCAAATACTACCCAAAAGTTTTTAGTCCTTTTTCTATAATTTTTGTTTTTTTCCTTTGCTTTGTTTCAAAATATCCAGGAAACTCTAAGAAAGTGCTTCTACATTAGGTAGTTTTACTCTACTAACCCCATTGCTTAACCAGCACTGGTAATGTTGGCATTTTTGTTAAAGTCGATTTTTAGAAAGGATAAGAAAAGGGACAAGAATATTTTTTGTTAGAAAGAGGATAAGAATGAGAAAGCAAAATGTATGCAGTTTCGAAAATAAAGCATATACATCTGTATTTTAAAAAATATTCTTGTCCACCTCAACGTTAGAAACTGTCTCCCTTTTCTATATCATTCGATTCCAGCCTCCTGTCTGCTTTTCAATTTCCTAGTTCTCTGATTTCCCCTATCTGAAGAGTACATTACTTAGGATGCTAGGAACATACATGTCTTAGTGTCTCCCTCTGAACCTAAATGTTATCAAATTACTTTCTTCCAAAAGATAGTTTCTTTCCTAAGTGGAAAACAAAATTCTGGTAACATTTTATAAATGACTATCCCATCCACTTTTGTTCTATATGTGTGATTATAAATTATATCAGTCAAGAATATTTGAAGGACATAAGATAAATATGAATACAGAAACCTAATAGGTTATGGGATTTTCCCAGGTTCACCATCTGGTATTTTTCTTTTAATCTAATGCGTTTCCCCAATATACTGGTATTTAGAAGTCCAATGCAGTCTACAGTACACTAACCATCTCAATAAAGTCTGCTAGATGTTCGATTAGATAAGCAAGTCGACTTAGCACCCAAACATATTAATTGATTAAATTCACCAATTCTCTAAGCAGGGTTTGCAATTTCATATAAAGGGTCAGACAAGTGGAATATGTGTCAACAGCTATTAACTGTGGAACACTTTTGTTCACCAGATCATAGAATTATATATTTTTTAAATCTGCTTCAGGCTGCAAAACAAATTGTTGTATGTTCACAGAAATGTTGTTGCAAAATGAACGGATTTGTCACCAGACAAGAAACACATAATCAGACTGGCTGAATGCACCCTAATTAGATCTCAGACTTGGGCTGACACTGACACATTTGTTGCACCACATTTTTGGGGAGATGAAGTCTCATTATATGGGTGGTCGGGAATATTGTTATTCAGTTATTATAATTTTACCACATTTTTTGAAGTGTGCTTCATGTTTTGTTTTTTTCTTTAACTTCAGCCTGAGTAAAGGAGATGTAATGGTAAGTGATTCAGAGACATGCTATGCATTGAGAAACTTTGAAATGCATTGCAGTGATGCCATGTGGTTACAATATTATATAAACAATCCCCTGAGCCAATTGGTAATGAGAAAAATAAGACTTAAATTCTAAAAGTAAAATGAAGCTACATCCATAATAAATTGCTTAACATTGCATCGGGCTTAAGTTTCATGAAGTGCAATGGAGTCACCCAGTTTTAAAAAAAAGTCATGCATTGCAATGGAATGTTGCTGTCGGGTGCCTTCAAGTCAATTCCCTCAAAGTGACCTTGGCACAACAGAATGAAATGTTGTCCGGTCCTGTGCCTTTCTTACTGTTGTTATGCTTGAGCCCATCGCTGCTGCCGTTGGGTAAATTCATTCCATTGGGGGTCTTCCTCTTTTTTACTGATCCTCTACTTTAATCTTCTCCAGGGACTTGTCCCTCCTGATAATATACCCAAAGTATGAGAGACAAAGTCTCACCATCCTGGCTTCTAAGGAGCACTCTGGCTGTACTTCCTCCAACACAGATTGGTTTGTTCTTCTGGCAGTCTGTGGTACTTCTAACCTTCTTTTGCTGCACCATAATTTAAATGCATCAATTCTTCTACTGTCAGCCTTAATCATTTTCCAACTTTCACAAGCGTTTGAGGCAATAAAGACTACCATGGCTTAGGTCAAATGTACCTTAGCATCAAACTAATGTCTTTGATCTTTAACACTTTAAAGAGGTCTTGTGCTACAGATTTGCCTAATGCAAAACATCATTTGATTTCTTGGCTGCTGCTTCCATAAGTTTTGTTAGTGGATACAAGCAAAGTGAAGTCTTTGAATATTCGAGGAGAACATATATATCAAGTATTCCAACAAGAATCATCCATACATGTAAAGCAAAGTCTAGCATTCTTAGGAAAAGAATAAGTCAATGCCAAGGGTGAATCTGGCAAGTCCAGCCAGATATGGTAGTCCAGAATTCATATACAGTAAACTGTGATGGAACATAAAATGTGGGTACTATTTAGAAAACTGAAGACAAGTATAGAGGAGCAAAGGAGGAACAAAAGGGCATGAGAAGCATTTCATATCAAATTAGTTGGTTGACCTTTAGACTCCCTTAAGGTGCAAATGTGTTTAGTTACAAAAAGAAAGTTTAGAGGTTTGAGTCCACCCATGGACATTAAAAAAAAAAAACCTATGGTGCATAGGTGTACTCTGACACACAGGGGGATCATTATGAATTAGAATGAAATCCACAGGGAAAAACATTTTTTTGTGGGGGAGGGACAAAGTAAATTGTGTTGAATGGGGTAACTAAGGTGCATATCTATGAAATTCTAAGAGGATAAGTAAGTACTCAGCTGATGAGAGGCACACAAACTATCAGAGATGAACATTTTACTGGAAATATCTAACTGCTCTTATACTCTATTTCCAATAAAAAAAAAAAAAAAGCAGTCTTGAGTCTCAGATTCAACTATGTCATTCCATAATTTGATTTCATTCATCTGTAGAATTTTTGTCAAAATGGTGAAAAATGGTAGACAAGCATCATTCAGTTCTTCTGATCTCCTGACAAAGGAGACAATTGTTCATGGAGACAATTAGTCACACATTCCAGTTCTTCCTTCTATTTCTGACTCTCCTTTCCCTCTGTTGCTGTAGCCAGAGGTGGGGAAACTTTCTGATAAAATGTATAACATCACTTGCAGGCCATCCACAATTATCACCTTAAAAATTAGTCTTTTATATTGGGTCGAACATTTAATTACTGTTGTTGTTAAATGCTGTCTAGTCTAGTCTGTTCTGACCCATAGTGACCTTGGATAGGCTTTCTGAGTAGCAACTGGTTTGCTTGAATAGGCTCCCTTGTGGTTCAAACAACCTTGCACTCTAGTGCATTAATCTACACTACCACACCAAGACTCCAAAACATTTAGTTAACATACCCTTTAATGTGATGGATACAACTGTGCCTTCTTTGGCAGGGCCAGACCAAATTATTCCACAGGTTTTATCTGGCCCATGGGCCAGTCATACCCCAACTATGCTCTAGGCAACTGGAAACCAATTGCTGTGCCTTCTAAGGACACTTTTGCATGCTTTTCAGAACACAGGAATTACTCAGTTAATTGGAGTTAGAAATGAAACACTAGACACATGTTTTAAGTCAAATAACTGTGATGAACCAAGAAGCCAAATCAAGGAACAAAATAAGTGCTATGTTTGGTTGTACATAGGTACCATCTGTAGCTACTCTTTTATATATATTTGTTGTTGTTGTTATTATTATTAGGTGCCATCAAGTAGTCACTGGCTCATAGACTTAACGCACAACAGAATGAAACATTGCCTGGTCCATGGCAACCTCATAATCTTTGCTAAACTTAAGCCCATTGCAGCCTCCACTGTGCCAATTCATCTCGTTGGGGGTCTTCCACTCCTTTGCTGTTTCTCTACTTTACTAGGCATGCTGTCCTTTGGGACTGGATCCTCCTGATAATATGCCCAAAGTATGAGAGACAAAGTCTGGCCATCCTGGCTTCTAAGAAGCATTCTGGTTTTACTTCTTCCAACACAGACTTGTTTGTTATTTTGGTAGTCAACGACACTTTTAATATTCTCCTCCAACACCATAACACAAATGCTCCAATTATTCTATGGTGTTCCTAATTTATTATCCAACTTCCGCATGTTTGTGAGGTTATTGAAAATAGCATGGTTTGGGTCAGGCACAACTAAGTCCTCAATCTGACAACTTTGCTCTGGAAGATTTTAAAGAGATCTTCTGCAGCAGATTTGCCTAATGTAATACATCCAATTTTTTGGCTGCTGCTTTCATGAATGTGTATTCTAAACCACCACCACAACAAAATTAATTTTAAAAAAATTTAAAGACAACGTAACTTCACTAAAAAATGTTTGAGAACAAAGAATAAAAATCAACACAGATGCAATCAAACTTAAAAACAGCAACAACAACAAAAAAGATATGTAAATTGTACTGGAAAGCAAAACCTTGTTCCATGACCATATTTGTAGTCAATCTTCCAAATTAGACATATCACTCTTTGTACTCCATGGGTTTGGCTCATCTTTTAAGAGATGCATGTTGGTCTTCTAGGTATATTGCGTTACACATATTGTATTTCCTTTTTCAAATAATAAAAAGCGAGGTTAAAAACCATAAAATAACTACTAAAATCCAGATTAAAACTTAAAGTGGGAGTCCTGAAGCATTTTAAAAATAGAATTTACTTAATTCTATACACATCTGAGAAATGTTTTCATGCTGTTAATTAAAAGATTCATAAACTTCATATATCAAGTGCAAATTTACAGAGGAAAACAATCACCAGCTACCTGAGATACACAGTATGAGCCTCTCAAGCTCACTAGAGTCACAGGTTTTAAAGAAGTTATCTAAATAAGGTAAACTACCTTCTAAATCTAACGTGGCACTTTGTTAAATGAATAAATGAGCAGAGGAAAAACTATAGCCTTATTCCATGTAAAATTAAGAACCTTGCTGCAAATTACTCAGTTGACCTGTGGATTGAAATGATGTTAATGAACACAGTGGGAGTATATTTTTTCAGTTGCTTTAGAGTCATTGAAAAGTGGGATGAAAAATTACTACTGAAGTTCTGCTTAGTTGGTAGTTCGGGGACTGCTTCAAGAATGATCCCTGAGACATGATGTGATTTCCATTTGCAAGGCCCATATTCATCTTATTGGTGAACTTATTTTTTGGAAGAGTGACGCTATCTGAAGAGCACTCAGGATGGTAACAAGCAAGGCAAATTTTGAAATGGTTTCAGCTCTTGGGGGTTCTTAACTTCCTCAAGTTTGGGAGGCAAGGACAAAGCATGGATTGTCTTATAATCAAACATCTTAAAAATTGTAGTAGATACATACACATAACAATAAGGGTCTTCTAGTGTTCCATTCATTGTCCTTTGTTTTCCTGATAGATATACATCTCTGCTCTTGTTTGTCCATAAGTGAGAGTTAGGTAGTAGCTATGTGACAACTGGCAATCAACCAGCACATTCAATTCAACTACTTTTAACCCTGGTTGACAGATTTTACAACTCTGTGACTTTGGACAGGTATCTTGAATTTCTCATAAAGTCTCTGGATCATCATTTATGAAATAAAACTTCTTGCTTTTTATAGACTTTCTAAGTCTATACCTCAGATTTCTGGGAATTCTATAAAGAAATGGGCAAACGAGACAAACAAAATAGGATAGTGTAGGCAGCTACCCAGCTGTGATTTGTTTTAACTTATGCTTCTAGGTTTTCATCAAATGACTGTAATCAAATACTGGGAAACCATTCAAAGGATCATTAGTACTCCTTTTATCTGATATCACTGGATTTTAGTAATAGAGGGTTTGGGTGACATGACTGGAATTCTTAGATAACCCACATATATCTAGCATAAAATGGCAACACAAACACATAGGTAACAGAAGAATATTTAAGAACAAGAACTATCTTTGAAGTCACATGACAAATGTTTCAGTGACTCAGATATGGACTAGGGAGAGACTTCTGCAAGGATGGACAAGAAGTCCTGGTCCAGGAAAGGAGGTGTATATTTGCAGATGACATGTTGTTGTGAAGTGCCTTCGGGTCGATTCCGACCCATAGCGACCCTGTACAGGGTTTCCAAGGGTGTAAATCTTTACGGGAGTAGAAAGCCTCGTCTTTCTCCCGCGGAGCGGCTGGTAGTTTCGAATCACTGACCTTAAGGTTTGCAGCCCAATTCGTAACCACTACGCTACCTGAGCTCCTTTGCAGATGACATAGTTGTTGTTAAGTGCTATTGAGTAAGTTCTGACTCATACAGATCCTGTATAGGGTTTCCAAGGAGCAACTGGTAGGCTTGAACTGCTAACCTTATGGTTAGCAGTCCTGTGTTTATCCAATCGTGCTTGATTCAAGTGTTACAGCTAAAGGAATGGAAATGGTCTATTTGAAAGTTGCAAAGCCTATCCTAAAATAGAAATAGGAGTAAAGGTAAACGTTTTGTTACAAAAGGAGGGGAGGAGTTGATTTTGCAGTCCAGGAGCAGAGGACCCTGGGACCATCAAGGGAGAAGAGCGGAGTGTGGGACCCTACCCAGAGAAGCAGTGACTCCAGAGATGGAGGCAGAGACGATGACATGGAGAGATGGAGTGGCTGGGAATTCTGTACTCAAGGAGGGAGAGGGGCTGTGTGCTGATGGCTGTGGGAGGGGGCAGGTTTGTAGGGTGTACTCTTTGGTTGATGATGCATGGAGGGGATTGTAATCATTGCAATGAAATAAAATACAATAGGATGAATGTAAAGCTGATGTTCTCCCATGTAAACTATCACTCAATTCACAATAAAACTTAAACAGATAAACAAACAAAATAAATAAGAAGAAATGTTGCCCAGAAATGTTACAGCAAAATTCTAAAGAATTAGTTTAGAGAACAAGGAAAAGTCGTCTATAAAAATATTAGTCTGGCTAAGCTAATTAGAGAGGGAAAATAATGCATGGAGAGCATATAGCTAGGAGAACATTTAACAATAAAGCAAGTGGTTGGTATTTGAAATGCAGAGGAAGGAACAACAGTTTTGTTGAGATATGTGAAAAAAATTTTGAAGCATCAAATACTCTTCCCATAACCCTCTGTATTCAACTAGATTCGATGATTTACTGCAATAGCTACAAAGAACTTAAACATCATACTCACAGGTTAAAATCTGGGCTCAGGGCACGGCTGTTCCAGTCAGCTACTGATAAATGTCCACAGATACACCATTCCACTATAAACCTCTGTGTGAAGGCACTTTAGCTAGATTCTAGGTCAGAAAACTTAGCTTCCCCACTTAAGCATCTGATGGCACCTTACTCTACAGACAAACTTCCTGTCCAACATCATTCAACTTTACTTGTTCTATGTGCTGTCTTGAAGCCCACTGCTCTGCTTCATGTTCTGGTTCTTGGTTCTGTTGCTACTGCTCCTCTGCCAATTCTTCAGTGTTACATCTTTTTGTCTCTGGGTCTAGGAAGGTCAATGTGCAGCAATCTTAGGATCCAAAAGACGTGCTCCACTCCTGGTTCTTTCTCTTTGATGGAACTGAGATCTCCAGGCTTCTGCTTCTGAGACAATATATTTTAATCCCACACTAGAGTTAAAGTTTTTACGATTACAAGGGACTCTGCTAACATCCACAACTGACTCATGTCACCCTTTCAATATCTCCTCCCACCTTCTCTTAACCAGACCCAGCATAACATCACATTATCAGTGGGAGTTACCAACTGTGGCTAGAACAGATAATTCACTATGCCCCAAGATGTATCAGTATTTGATGAAACCTCAGGTTTTATCATCTAATCTTCTTTGATTTCTTATTTGCTGCTTATAAACAAGTGGTATTTCCCCATCTTTTACTGAAAGCAGTAGGTACATATTATGAGCTGTAAAGATACTATACAAGCATTTGGACCAGCAGGTCAGACTAAGATCCAACTTTTATATCATGGTCTCATTCCTATTTTGTTTTTTCTCATAAGCAAATAAAAATCATGTTTTAACTTGTTTCTACTTTCTGATATTTAAATAGATAAATTATAAATCCTTATCCACATGAGAGGGTTGCTAGATAGAGCAATCTAAGGAAAATATGTTTATAAAACATGTGTCTGATATAGTTCCTACTCTAAATGGTAAACATGATTTAGCTATATAGTGATAATTACCGAGAAAATCACTGGGGAAAAATAAGCATTGAACCTATTTTTTTCACCTTGAAACAAAGAACAATTTGTCAAACTTGCAAAGGAAAAATGTTCAATGTACATCTGAGCAGGAAGAGTTATAGAAAAGGAATAGGGACGGTCATATATAACTGTTCTACATTTTTTTAATGTGCTCATTTATTAATTACTTTGATGGTGGGGACACTTCTTTGAGATAAACAAGGGAGCATTCTCAGATGAAAAAGCTTGGTTTTATAGAGTAACACAATTTGTGAAAGGTGGAGATTAACTACCAGTGAGGAAAGATTTGGACCTGGGATCTTATGGTGTGTCTGAAAATAGAGACAATAGGAGAAATATTATAATTATACAGTTAATACTAAGCAATAATAGAGGGAGCATTAGCTCAGTAGTTATTTAGTATTAAAGAACAGTACGCCTTATAATGATGTAATAAGGGTTACTACTATTTTTCTCACTATAGATTAGGAAAGTCAAATGCTCAGGAAATTTTTTTTAATTGCTCAATTTCAGCTCTAATTCATAAATAGTAGGGCCATGTTTTGGTCTTAGGGTTACCTGAATCTGTATTCATAAGCATTTTGTAACCTACAAAGTCTTGTCCAAAATATGATATCAAAAGCGGATTGTGCCCAGGTCTTTCACTTAATGTCTGGGGAAAACTAACATTTGTGTATGCACCTGTGTGTGTGTTTGCATATGCTGTCTATATCATTGGTTGCTTAGAATTAGACCCCTCTTCCCTTGGAGTTTCAAATAATTATTTTAGCAGTTTTCTTAGTGCTGTATTTGTGTAAGAAATGTGCACTGAAATTAAACATTGATTCAAGGACATATCTTTGCTCTTTTCAGGCCTTTCTCATCCTGGAAATAGAGTCCAAATCTTGTCCCCGGCCCCAGAGAATAAGGCCTGTTACTCAAGGACAAAGGTCCTAAAGATTATTGTTTTTCTAACCACTCACAGTACTGAATACCACTTACCTTACATGAACCACACTGCTCTCACTCTGTCCTGACACCACTCTTTCTGTGAGGCAATTACCTTAAAAGTCCCAATCATTTGATGCTTTCCAAAAGCAACTTTACAATCTATGTTAATGGTGATGGTTCCATGGTCGAAAGCTAAACACTACTGAGATCTACACCTATGAGGAAGACATTATTTAGTATTCTGCAAAGAGAAATCAGAGGTTTTAAAGGTTAACTATTTTCCCAGAATGGCACAGGCAATGTGGGGAAGACCTGAGACTTTTATATTTTCTGTGAGTCCAAACCTCCATGCTCATATGAAAAACAAAGAGAAAGACACATTGAATGCTGGACCTTATGAAGGACAAAGTTTGAGCTGTTTGAAAGTATGAACAAAAACAATATGAATTGAACCCATATAGCCCTGTCAATATCAATCAGTCTTTTGTGCCAGTCAATTTTCATTCAAATGAAAGAAGCCAGCGTGTGATTTATTGAACAGTCTGCCACTTCCAGTAAGCACACTAGGACTCCAATGGTGAGTACTACCTGGCTACTTTAGGATGAATCTGGAAGCTGATGGGCATCAGTTCTAGGTGAAATGTGATCCAAGACAATTGGAAAAGGAATCCCCACCCATTCAATGTGGAACTAGTTAGCTCATATCCTCACCACTTTCTCTTTTGCATGGCTATTTTTTCCTTTTCCTAAGCTGTTATCTGGTTTTCTGTTTGCAGTTTCCCTAATGAAGTATTTGTTTTTTAATCTTTCAGAATAATGAATCAGTCCCATGTCTCTGAAAAAGGGGAGTCTATCCTGAGAGTACTGTAGTGACTCTTCAGAAGGCCAGGCTATTGTTTCTCAAGATTCTATGAGTCATACTTCTGTTAATGTGTTTGATACTGAAATTGCATTTCTTCACAGAGATGAGGCATTCAGAGAGTATAGACAAAGCCTCTGAAAACAGCATCTAACTCCAGAGAACAAACTGGATTAGAACCATATGTTGTTTGCTGTTGTTGTTAAATGCCATTGAGTCAGTTCTGACTCATAGCAACCCTGTGTAGGGTTTCTGAGGAGCAGCTGGTGGGTTTGAACCACCCACCTTGTGGTTTGCAGTCCAGTGCTGATAAAAGAAGTTAAATCCATGGCAAAGATCATTCTAAAAATTATTTACAAGAAGAAACTAAAAGTATTTTTAAGATTTACATGAGGAAAAAGAAAGTATTTTAAGTATTAAGAGTAATTACATGTATATACATATACAACACTCTAAAGCTTTATTTTATAGTCACTAGACATCTATTTCCACTACTAATCTGTCAAGTTTTTTTGTAGTACAGTGGCTTGCATAATGCTGTCATGCTGAATATATGCCATCAGTATTTTAAATACAAGTAAGGTCATCCACGTTGGATCCAGCTTTTATTTAGTTCACTTTCCAGAATAAAACAGACTAGGAAGAAGGAGAGGCAGATTACCTCTGAACAATTAGTCACTGAAAACCTTATGCATAGCAGTAGAACACTGTGAGTTATAATGTTGGAAGATGAACCATTAAAATTGGAATGTACTGAAAATACGACTGGAGAAGAACTTGACCCTAATGGCAAGACAGGAGTTGACCCTAATGGCAAGACAGGAGCAAAGCTTTCAGGACAATCATTTGCTGATTAAGTACAACTAAAAATGAGGAAACACAGCTACAAGCATACATTAATAATCAGAACATGGAATGTGCAAAGTAGGAATCTAGGAAAATTGGAAGCTGTCAAATATAAAATGGAACACATGAAGATTCATATCCTGGGCATTAGTAAGCTGAAATGGACTAGTATTGGTCATTTTGAATTTAACAATCATAATTTATAATGTTGAGACCATCAAACAGAAAAAATAATGGTGTCCCATTCATCATAAGAAAGAACATTTTAAGATGTATTTTGAAGCATAATGCTGTTTGTGATAGGATAATATCCATATGACTATAAGGAAAGTTGGAGTTCTAACAGCAAGGTCAATGGTTCAAACCTACCAGGCACTCTTCAGAAACCCCATACATGGTAAATATGAGTCAGAACCAAGTCAACAGTACTTAACAACAACGAGAAGGAAGACTAGTTAATACCTCTGTTATTGTATTTATGCACCAACTGCTAAAACCATTGAAGATATAACTAAAAAATTCTAACAACTTCTGTCCAAAATTAATCAAGAATGCAATCAAGATGTATTGACTATTACTGGTTAATGGAATGTGGAAGTTGAAAACAAAGAGAAAGGAATAGAAGTTAGAAAACATTGCTTTGGTGATACAAATGATGCTGGAGATCACAAGATAAGATTTTGTAAGGCCAATGATGTATTCATTGTAAATATTATCTTTATTGAATATAAAAGACTAGTACTCTATACATGGACCTCACGAGATGAAATACTTAGGAATCAAATGCATATGACTGTTGGAAATGATTCTAGATAAGTTCAGTCTCATCAGTCTAAAAAAAAAGGTCAAAGGCCGACTGTGGAAAAGACCAACAATTGCTCATATGAAAGTTCAAGCTAAACCTGAATACAAATGAAAGAAGCTCACTGGAGTCAAATATGATCTTGAATATATCCTTCCTGAATTCAGAAATTAAGGAATTTTGCCAAAGCAAACCCTGTGATGAAAAACATCCTAGAGGGAGTTTGGTGAATTGAGAACCAACAAGAACAGACAACAACCAGAGATTGGCATATATGGCAGCATCACCCAGAACATACTTGGTAAATGAAAGAGTTGAAAACAGAATAAAATTATAAGAACAAATTCAGAGTATCTGGGAGGTAGTCTGTGATCAAAAGAATTACAATGTGAAAGAAGGTAAACACAGAGGAACAGAGATCCAGGTGGTTAGAAAGTCAAGTAGATTATAGGATAAAATAGGCTGCCTTGTAAGGAGCTCTGGTAGCATTGTGGTTACGAATCAGGCTGCGAACTGCAAGGTCAGCAGTTCGAAACTACCAGCTGCTCCGCGGGAGAAAGATGAGGTGTTCTGCTCCCGTAAAGATTAACAGCCTCGGAAACCCTGTGCAGGGTCTCTATGAGTATGAACTGACTCCACGGCACACAACAACAACAACTGTAGGGAAAAGTAAATGGAATATAAGGTAATCACAATGGTGGGGTTAGAGAAAGGTGGAGGGAGGAGACAGTAGCCACAAGGGTAAGGACAGAAAATCGTGGTCGGGTGTAGGGGAGGGCAATATTAGAAGGGGGAGAGGTGGAAGAACAAAATAAAAAGGGAAACACTGAGACAGGTTTGCATGGGCTAAGTAGGACAGAGGTAATGTGATGCATGCTCAACCTTGGAACACTAGGGCTCTGTGATACAGGGGTCTAGGCATAGTTTGAATAGGGGAAATAATACTAAAATGCTTGACAGTCTTATGAATATTGATTTCCCTTGTCTACTATTGTAAAATAGACACTTTAGTGGCATAGAATGGAATGTCAGGAAACATGATTACAGAAAACTTACAAGCGCCCGTCCTCAGTCTATAACTGATTGGTATACCTAATTAAAAAAAAAAAAAAAAAAGAAGAAGTGAGGTGGCACAGGAGGCACTCACTCATCTATGCCAAGAAATTTGGAAGACAACTATCTGGCCGACTGATTGGCAAAGATCCGTATTTGTGCCCATTCCAAAGAGAGGTGACCCAATGGAATGTGGAAATCATCAGACAATCTCTTTGATAGCCTATGTGAGAAAAGTTTTACTAAAGGTAATACAGAAACAGCTGCAAGCTTACATTGTCATAGAACGTCCAGAGTTCAAGCCAAATTCAGAAGAGGCTATAGAAGGAGGGATATTATTGATGGTGTCTGATGGATCTTGGCTGAAAGCAGGGAATATCAGAAAGATGTTTACCTGTGCTTTATTGACTGCGCGAAGGCTTTTCATTGTGTGGATCATGATACATGGACAGCATTGTGAAGTTTGAGTATTCTGGAACAATTAATTGTGCTCATGTGGAATCTGTACCTGGACTAAGAGGCAGTTGTTCGAACAGAACATGGGAACACTGAATGGTTTAAAATTAAGAAAGGTGTGCAACAGGGTTATATTCTTTCATCATACTATTCAACTTGTATGCTAAGCAAGTAATCTGAGAAGTTGGGTTCCATGAAGAAAAACGTGCCGTCAGGATTGGAGGAAGACTTGTTAACAACCTGCGATATGTAGATGATACAACTTTGCTTGCTGAAAGTGAAGAGAACTTAAAACATTTACTGATGAAGATCAAAGAGCACAGACTTTTGTATGGATTACATCTCAATGTAAAGAAAATGATAATCCTTACCACTGGACCAATAAAAAACATTCTTATCAATGGAGAAAAGATTGACGTTGTCAGGGACTTCATTCTTCTTGGATCAACTATCAACACTCACAGAAGCAGCAGTCAAAAATCAAGTGATGTATTGCATTAGGCAAATCTGCTGCACAAGATCTTTTTAAAGTGTTGAAGAGAAAAGACGTCAGCTTGAGGACTAAGGTGCGCCTG
>NW_006408533.1:23446892-23456797 GCF_000296735.1 Chrysochloris asiatica | reverse complement strand
AAAACAAAACACATTAGTGATCAAAAACCAGAAGAGTTGTGGAATGACATCAAGAATATAAAGCAAAAGATCATTAAAAAAACAGGAATGAAAGAAAAGACCAAAATGGATGTCATAAGAGACTCTTAAATTGCTCAGAGAAGAAGTCTTACTTGCACTAGACATATTGGCAAGATACAAGGGTCCAGGAATTGGCAGAATTCAAATTTAAATCTTTCAACTAATGATGCAGTACTGGAGGCAGTCATTCATCTCTTCCAAGACATTTTGAATACAGCTACCTTGCCAACCAATTTTAAGAGTTCCATATTTATACCCATTCCAAAGAAAATGACCCAACGGAATTCAGAAATCATCATATATAATTAATATCACATGAAAGTAAAAATTCTCTGAAAATGATTTTTGCATTATACTGACAGAAATTCAAGCAAGATTTAGAAGAGGACAATGGATATCATTGTTGACATTGTATAGATCTAGGGGGAAGTGGAGAACACCAGAAAGATGCTTGCTTCTACTTTCTTAATATTGTTCAAACACATTCAACTGTGTGAATCATGACAAACTATCAATAACCGTCCAAAGAATGGATATCCCAAAACACTTAATTGTGCTCACGAGAAATCTGCATATAGACCAAGAATCAGTCATTCAAACAAAACAAGTGGATATCGAATGATTTAAAATTAGGAAAATTGGGCACCAGGGATGTAGCCCTTCACCATACTTATTCAAATTTTATGCTCAGCAATAATCTGAGGAGCTAGAGTGTATAATAAAGTACATGGCATAGGATTGGAAGAAGATTCATTAACAACCTATAATATGCAGATGATACAATCTTGCTTGCTGATAGTGAAGAGAATTTAAAATACTTAATGATAAAGATTGAAAGCTATAGTCTTCAGTATGGATTGCATCTCAATGTAAAGAAAATGAAAATCCTCACAACTGGATCAATAAACAACATCATGGTAAATGGAGAAGTGACTAAAGTAGTGAACTATTTCATTTTGCTTGGAGCCGCTGTCAACATTCATGGAACAAGCAGACAAGATAGTGTATTAGGCAAATCTGCTGCAAAAGATCCCTTTTATGTGTTGAAGAACAAAGAGATCAGTTTTAGGACTAAGTTGCACCTTGCCACTGGACTTTTCAGTCACCTCATATGTGAAAGTTGGGCAATGAATAAGGCAGGCCATAGGAGAATCAATGCATTTGATTTCTGGTGTTGGAGAAGAATACTAAAGGTAACCTGAGCTGCCAGAAAACAAACAAATCTTTTTTTTTTTTTTTTTTTTTTTAATTGCAGCCAGAATGCTCCCAGAAGCCAAATAGAGAGTTTGTGTCTCATATTTTGGACTTGTAAGGAAGGACAAGTCCCTGGAGAAGGATGTCATGTTGATAAAGTGGAGAGTGAGTGAAAAACCAGGAGACATCCCCCAGGAAGATTGATTGGTGCAGTGGTAGCAGAAATGGCTGAAATGCAATGACAGTTGTGAGGATAGCACAGGGCTGGGCAGTGTTTGATTCTGTTGTGCATAATGTTGCTATGAATCAGGATTGACTTGGATGGATCTAACAAAAACAACATGACACGTAATTAAATGTAAAAAATTCAACAAAATTTTGAATTTGGTTTCTCAGTTGGACCAGCTGTATTTCAAATGTGGAATAGTCACATGAGACTAATGGCTACTAGTCTAGACTGCATAACAATAGAACATTTCCATTGTGACATAAAGTTCTATTACACAGTGCTTCCCTATAAGAATAAATAAATAAAGTTAGCAATCCCAACTACCATACTGGTAATTAGACCAAGTACATGGCAATAAAAATTACATGCAGTTGATACATACTTTGTCTAAACAAGGGATATAAGGCTAGCATTATCCTCCACGTATAGACCATTTAAAAACAATGCACTTATTTCCATGAGTCGAGAGAATAAACAATAAATCCAATTCTCCAACCTAAATAAACTATTGTAATCAGCAAAGGTAACTCTTTAATTCTTAATAGCATTGGCAGAACAGGTAAATCAGTAAATTTTTTCAATTGATGTATCTCATGGTATGACTTCAAGTTCACTTGCATCAGAATGATCTGACTGGGGAGTTTAATAATGAAATTAAGGTAGAGCTTTGGAATAAGGATTACACAAGCATTCATTATATTTATTCTCATATTATAATTTAAGAATACAGTTGTTGTTGTTGTTGAATGCCATTGAGTTGGTTCTGACCCATAGTGACCCAGTATAGGTTTCCAAGGAGTGACTGGTGAGTTTAAACTGCTGACCTTGCAATTCAAACCAACCTTGATGTCCTTCATATACTACAGTGCTATCTCAAGGCTCCAGTTGTTATTGTTAAGTTGTTAAATATCGTTGAGTTGATTCTGACCCATAGTGACCCTGTATAGGGTTTCTAAAGGATCAGCTGGTGAGCTTGAACCACTGACCTTGCAGTTCAAATGAATTTGCAGTCTGATGCATTAACTCACAGAGCCACACCGATACTTCAGTAGATATTCTCAAAGAATGAATTCTTAATTTTCACTCTTGCTAATTACTCAATACAAAGCCAGACTTCCAAACTTACAATGTTGGCTCACTTGCTATTGTATTACCTATACACTTATTTTATTGCCTATAAAGATACTTTCCTATAAACTCCCTTATGAATGTCTTCTTGGCCCAGATTGGTTGTTTCCTATGCCCTTGACTAATTTCATATCAGGCAACAAATGGTTTTGAGTGCCTTGGCTAATTAACTTTCATATCAGAATAAGAAAAAGAATCAGAGGTTGCATGATCAAACAGCGCATGACCTTGCAATAGTATACAAGGTTAAAGATTTTTAGCAAGGAGGACAATGCTTAGTAAGAATGTCTGTTGGGGAAGTAACCAACTGCATCTGGTATAGAATCTTGTTATTTGCACTCAAAGGGCTATTATTGTTAATCCTAAATGGCAGACTGGTACAGCAAAATACTGTAAAATACCCAAGTTGGCATAGTTTGCTGATTACAACTTTATAATTAGAGGCACTATCCACTCATTCATGGTACCTTCCCCCAAAGTCACTCAGATGACCTCATAGCTTGGTTTCCTTTCTATAACAGTATGCATTCCTTTTTATCTGCCCCATACAAACACACACACAGGTATACCTCCTTGCAGGGGTGCCTTACCTAATAAGCAAGGTAAGCAGGGCTTACTTGTGCTTATTAACTAATCTATAGTAAATAGTTTCCTAAAAGCATGCGAAGCTCTCCACTACAGACTATAAAGCAAGCAAAGAGGCTTGCAAAGAGACTTTGACTCCGTAAGAAGGTGCTCTGGGGTTTGAAGACATACAGTTTGCCAGACCTAGAAACAGAATTTTTGTTTGTTTGTTTTTTTAGGTTTTCTTTGTAAATTGAGCGAAAGTTCACAGGGAAGATTATCAATTTTGCATTCAATAAATCATATTTTGTTTAATTGCAATGATTGTAATCGCCTCCATGTACCATCAGTTAATAGTATTTACCTCTATTCCCCTCTTTCTCTTTTTGAAGTACAAATACAAAACAGAACATACATATTCATTTAAATATCTAAAGGTCATATTTAGCAAGCCAGCCTTATGGCAGGCATGCAGCCTTTCTCAGTCCATGGACCTAGAGTCCCCAACTGCTCTCTCTAGGCCATGGCCTTTGCCACGGTCTGTGCTGTAGCAGTTTTTGGTTAGGATTCCACAGTCTACTCATGCTCTTCTTTTTTGCTGATCCTAGGGTCATCTGTTACTGGAATGAAAGATTAACTACTTCCACCTTTAAGCTACATATCTTCTACATTTATAGTTATGACAATCACAATAGGTCTAATAATGAATTACATACAATTGAATTATAAAATCCTATCCCCATCTTCCCCATCCCCTTTCACCAGAACCATCTTGAAGAGGAAATTTAATTCAAGGGGGATTCTACCTTATCCCCCTCCTTCTGAAACTAAGCATACTCATGATAGCTTTCAAGCCAGCCATTTAATGCCTGTATGGCTCCCTATTTTTGATATCCAATTTCTAAGTTGCCTGTCCCTTTCAATCCAATGTACTGAGGAGGCAAGCTTCATTCTTGATATAAAGAGTCCTTCCCTTTTGAATGGAATTTTGAACCATTATATCCATAAGGAAAGGTCTAGTTCATCAAATTGTAACAACTTACACTTGCTCCCTGTATTAAACTTCTTTATCTTCATCTGGTTGAGTATGTTCAACTAGTCATCCAAGCTATGTCAAGTGAGTACTATCTAAAATAAGAATCTTTGAAGCAGTGAGAAAATGTATAATTGTTCATTAAAGCTTAGTAAGCAACCACTAATTTCCCCATACTTGCCAGGCTTATTGGGAAATCTGATAGTGCCTCCATGTTGTTGTTTTTCAGTACCGTGGAGTCGGTTGCAAGTCATAGTGACCCTGCACAGGGTTTCTGAGGCTGTAATTCTTTACTGGGAGCAGAAAGTGTCATCTTATTCCCCATGAATATCTGGTAGTTGTAAACTGCCAATCTTGAGATTAGAAGCTCAATTTGCAACCACTACATTACCAAAAAGGAAGAACACGGTCAGCATTTCTCAAGCTGGGGTAACTGAAGAAAAAAATTCAAGCCTCGACTTTTGTTATTGAAAGATTATCTGGGCAAATTATTGAATGATGCAGAATGCATCAAGAGAAGAGGAAGGGATACACAGAGTCATTTTACCAAAAGTAAATGGTTAATGTTCAACCACTTCAAGAGGTACCATATGGTCAAGAGTCAATAATACTCAAGGAGGAAGTCCAAAGAGAATTGAAGGAATTGGCAAAGAACAAGGCACCAGGAATTTTTGGAATTTATGGAATATAATTTGAAATCTTTCAAGAAAGTGAGGCAACACAGGAGGCACTCACTCATCTCTACCAAGAAATTTGGAAGACAACTATTTGGCCAACTGATTCCAAAGAATGGTGCCCATTCCAAAGAGAGGGAACCCAACAGAATGTGAAATCATCAGACAATCTTTCTGATATCTCAAGCAAGTAAAGTTTTGCTAAAGGTAATACAGACACAGCTACAATCATATATTGACATAGAACTTCCAGAGGTTCAAGTTGGATTCAGAAGAGGCCGTGGAACGAGAGATTTCATTGCTGATGTCCGATGGATCTTGGCTGAAAGCCGAGAATATCAGAAAGATGTTTACCTATGCTTTATTGACTATGTAAAGGCTTTTGATTGTGTGGATCATGACAAACTATGGACAACATTGCGAAGTATGAATTTTCTGGAACATTTAATTTTATTTCTGAAGAATCTGTACCTGGACCAAGAAGCAGTTATTCAAACAGAGCATGGGAACACTGAAGGTTTTAAAATTGGGAAAGGTGTGCGACATGGTTGTGTTCTTTCACCATACTTATTCAACCTGTATGCTGAGCAAATAATACGAGAAGCTGGGTTCTATGAAGAAAAACATGGCATCAGGATAGGAGGAAGACTCATTAACAACTTGCGATATGCAGATGATACAACCTAGATTGCTGAAAGTGAATAGGACTTCAAATATTTACTGATGAAGATCAAAGAGCACAACCTTCAGTATGGATTGCATCTCAATGTCAAGAAAACAAAAATCCTCACCACTGGACCAATAATGTTCTTATCAATGGAGAAAAGATTGAAGTTGTCAAGGACTTCATTCTTCTTGCATCAACTATCAACACTCATGGAAGCAGTAGTCAAGAGATCAGACGACGTATTGCATTAGGCAAATCTGCTACACAGGAACTTTTTACAGTGTTAAAGAGCAAAGACGGCACTTTGAGGACAAAGGTGCGCCTGACCCGAGCCATGGTATTTTCAATAACCTCATATGCATGCGAAACCTGGACAGTGAATAAGGAAGATTGTAGAAGAATTGATGCCTTTGAATTGTGGTATTGGAGGAGAATATTAAAAGTGCCATGGGCTGCCAAAAGAACCAATAGATCTGTTTTGGAAGAAGTGCAGCCAGAGTGCTCCTTAGAGGTCAAGATGGCTAAACTTTGTCTCTTATACTTTGGGCATATTGTCAGGAGGGAACAGTTGTTGGACAAGGATATCATGCTGGGTAAAATGGAGGGTCGGAGAAAAAGAGGAAGACCCCCAAGGAGATGGATTGGCTAGGTGGCAGCACTGATGAACTCAAGTGTGTCAGCGGTATTGAGGTTGGCCCGGGATCGGACATTGTTTCGTTATGCTGTGCATGGGGTCACTATGAGTCGGTTCTGACCAGAGGACACCTGACAACAACAACAACAATGCTACGGAGCTCCTAGCCTCCATGTTACCAGAATCAAAATAAGTCCACTCCTTATTCGTATATTCAAAGTTTCATTTTGTTCTCATTTTAGAAGGAAGTATTATGGGATTTTTTAATTTTTGCACTTATCTTGAATTAGAATACATATATATGTGTCTAAGGAGCTCTGGTAGCATAGCAGTTACAAATCAGGCTGCTAATCTCACTGTTAGCAGTTCTAAACTACCAGCTGTTCTGCATGAGAAAGATGAGGCTTTCTGTTTCTGTAGATTTACAGCCTCGGGAACCCTGTACAGGGTCTCTATGAGTTGGAACCGACTCCATGACACACACAACAACAACATATATGTGTCTATATGAGGGGGATTCAAAGAGGTCATGGAAAAATTCCATTATCTTTTTTTTAAAACATTTTATTGTTAATTTAAATGGCAGAACAATAGTATAGTATTTTGCTTCATTGCAATGATTACAATCCCCTCCATGTGCCATTCCCCCCCTTTTTTTTTTGATGTACACAAAAACACGCAGGACTATATAATCATTTAAACAACCAAAGAGCACATTTTTCAAGCCAACCTCCTGCCCTCCAGAACATGTCTTTCCATGCCATCACCTCGGTCTCTGTCTCTGGTTCTGTCTATGATGCTGCTGTTTCTCTGGTTAGGATCCCAACTTCTGTTCATGCTCTTCCCTTTTGATGATCCTATGTTCCTCTGCTCATGGAATGTAAAATTAGCTACTCCCCCCTTTTTGTTACACAACTTCTACCTTTACATTGGTGACAATCACAATTAGTCATGGTAACAATTACTCACTATTATATCAAAAGAATCCTATCCCCATCTCCTTTCACCAAACCCACCTAGACAAGATGAAAACTATTCAATGGGAATTCTACCTTCCCCTTCTCACCCTGAAACTAAACTCCCTCTTGAAAACTTATAAGCCAGTCACTTCATGCTTTTATAGTCCCTCACCCTCATTTTAGGTACCCAGTGTCTAAGTTGCCCATCCCTATCAAACCCACTATACAGAGGGAATAGACTTGATAATTGATGTGAAGACTTCTTCTGTTTCAGTTGCTATGTTGAGTGACTACACCCATAAATAAAGGTCAAGTTTATTAAATTGCAGCAATTTACACTTGCTTCCTGTATCAAATTTCTTTATCTTCCTCTAGTCGAGTTCTGATCATCATGCCATCCAATCTATGTCAATAGGTACTATCTGCAAGATTGGCTGTTCTTGCATGCCTCCCTCCACTTCATATCAGCTGGTTGCTTCACTCTCAGCTCTAGCCTCCAATGGCTAGGTCAGTGTCCATGGCTTCAGGAGTTCCCAAGCCTCTCTACACTTCAGACAAACCAGCTTCCCCCCTTCTCTCTTTCTTCTCAAGGTCAACAGGAGTCTATGGAGCATGGTTGAACTCAGCCCATGTCTTCATTACTGTCTTTCCTCCACTTCCACTCTCAAGTAGACCAATGCAGTCACCAGTGAGCTTACAAACCAGCTAATATGTTCCCTTTGAATTTAAGTTTTGGAAGGGGGTTTGTCCTGAAGAGACTTGATGGCATTCCTTGATGTATCACAGGTGAACAACTTGCTTGTTTTTCTTCCATTATCTTTCATTTCCATTTTTCCATGAAGTTTTTGAAGCCCCTCATAAATATATTTCCCATCAACAAGGTAAAATAGAAAAGAGACCCAAGGATCAGGAAAAGAGACAAAGACATAATGTAAAACAACAATCTGACATCTCTGCTCTCTCAATGAGGGAAGCATACTGCACAATTTTGAAGTGTAATGGGAGTGCCAAACATGAAAACACATTTTTTTTTTTCACAAAAGGAGAAGTCAATAGCAGGAGGTAGAAACCAACAAGTCTATTACAGTTTCTACAACCGTCTGGCTGCATTTCTAAATCTCATATTTATAAGCTTGCTCTCAGCTTTCCAGCTGTCCTAGGCGATATCCTAAAAGGAAGAAGATAGCTTCAGGTGGGGAATGAGGAGCAGATGGGGATGGTCACTTAAGGCATGGGGTCCTGTTATCATCAACATGCATTTGCTTCCTTAATTATTAAGGAATGAGGATAGGGAAATTAAAAGAATGTAATGAGCATTTCCAAATAGGATGTGTTTTTGCAAAGTGCCCATGAGGAAGCACCTGTTCTGGTTAAATTCTTTAATACAAGAATGTGTTTGAGTTTTCCATTCATGTTTTTTTTTTTTCTTTCAAGTTTTGGAGATGTTATTATCTTTGATCATTTAATTCTAGTAACAAGGATTACATTTATCCTTAAATAGGCAAACTATCCAATAGAAACTACATCTGATAGAGGATGTGCTCAGATAGGCATGTTTTTTGTTTGTACTAAGATACTGCCAGGTCAGTTCTGATTTATAGCAACCCGACGTACAATAAAATAAAGCACTGCCTGATCCTGTGCCATCCGCACCACAATTTCCATGTTTGAGCCCATTGTCAGTGTGTCAATCTACCTCATAGAGGGTCTTCCTCTTTTTGCTGACCCTCTACTTTACCAAACATAAAGTCCTTATCCAGGGACTGGTCCCTCCTGATTACATGAACAAACTGTATGTGATAGAGTCTCACATCCTCATTTTTAAGGAGCATTCAGGTTAATTTATTCTTCTGTAAGTCTCTGTATACTTAATATTCAGCAACATTATAATTCTAAGATATCAATTATTCGTTGCTCTTCCTTATTCATTGTCTTGCTTTTACATACATACAAGGTAACTGAAAATACCATGGCTTGGGTAGGTGCACCTTAGTCTTCAAAATGACATCTTTGCCTTTTAATACTTTAAAGAGATATTTTTATAAAAGATTTTCCCAGAGTACTATATCCTTTGATTTCCTGGGCATTGATTGTGGGTCCAAATAAAATGAGATCCTTGGAAACTTTAAACTTTTCTCCAGTTATCATGATAGTGCTTATTAACTCAGTTGTAAGAAATTTTGTTTTCTGTATGCTGAGATGTAATAAATACTGAAGATTCTAGTCTGTGATGTCAATCGGCAAGTAATTCAAGTCTTTCTTACTTGCAGCAGGCAAGGTTGTGTCATCAGTATATTGCAGGTTGTTAATGAATCTTCCTCCAATCCTGATGCCATGTTCTTTTTAATATAGTCCAGAATTTTGGATTATAGGCCCAGCATACAGTTTCACTAAGTATGGTGAAAAGATACAATCCTGATACTAATTTTTCTTGATTTTAAATAATCAGTGCCATTTTATTCTGTTTGAATGACTATTTCTTGGTCTATGTACAGATTCTGCATGTAAACAGTTAAACATTCTTGATGTCTCACTCTTTGCAATGTAATCCATCATTTGTTATGAGTCACATACTCTGCTACCTTTGTACTATCAATGAAATACAGACAAAAGTTTTCTGTATTTCACAAAATTTTTCTGATATCTCTGCTTTCAATTAAAAGTGGAAATAACTAATTAAAAGAGCAAAATTTCCATTTCATGTGAGTCACCTGCAATTTCTTGATTTTGATATATTTAAATGTAAGGGGGAAAGAATACAAC